>NC_081424.1:62713693-63313693 GCF_949786415.1 Peromyscus eremicus
TGATGAAAAGAAAGAGAAATTCAGCAAAGAAACTGAGATGTAAGCAAAATGCCATAGCAAGACACGAAACTCTGAGTGAGGTTATACTATGTTATACATCTGTTGGGAGTTTAAAATGTGTATGAGAAAATTTTCTTTAGGGATATAGGACAAACAGAGCCTAAATTATTTCCATTAGAAAGAAATGAAAACAAGTATAAAACATATTATACATCCATAGTTTTCTATATAAATGAAAATCCCACTGTATTATGTTATAGTTGTAGCTTTTCATATTTTTATGTTGATTTCATAAGCTAAAATATAGCAAAGGAAGGATAATTCAGAGAAAATGTACAATATTGCTGCAAAGTCAACCAAGTGTAAATAAGCTAAGAAAGTATTTTTTAACAGATGCTGAAGAAAAATATTTGTGAATGAAATGAGCAGCAAATCACAGAAAATCCCTTATATTATTAAATCATTAAACAGATAAGATGTGTGTGCCTACATTCTGAAAGACACTCATCAGGCAGGATGGCACACACTGGTAATCTCAACTACCCAGAAGTTGTGGCAATAGGTGACTCTGTTTATTCACAAGTAGAAGACCAGCCTGGGCAAATGACCAGATCCCTGTGGAAACCAGTGGACTGTTTCTTATGCCTTCTCTTGTACTCCTTGTGTTTGTTTTGTCTTGTTATGTTATATTTTAACTTACTGTTATCCCTTTGAAGCCTGTTTGTTTTCAATGGGACACAGAAAGGGAGTGGATCAAGTTGGGAGGGGATGTGGATAAAACTTGGAGAAATAGAGGGAGGGGAAGACATAATCAAGATTACGTGAGGAATGTAAGAGAATATCGTGGGATGTCTGAAAGTCTGCTCTGGACAGCATGTGGAGCTAACAGGATAGCAGAATACAATTTGGAGAACAAGATAAATACTTCCTAAGTTAACTAGTAATGACTTATACCCGTCTATATTATGTTAGGAAAAACTCCATTTTCAATAAAAGGGGGGAAAGCTGTGTTTATAGAATTCTTTGTTCTAGTAATTAGCTTTCTATTCTATCCCATATTTATTCTTACAGAGGTTTTTTTTTATATATTTTGTATATTTCACAAAATGCAATAATACAATAATCTTCTGTATAATAGTAAAATATGGGAAAGAAATTAAACTTATTCCAAGGTGGCTGAGAAATTAATTTATATCACATACACAGCACAAACTGTCACACAGCTGCAAAAACATGGAGCAGTTCTCTGTACATTGAAATGAAATGATGTTCCCACAGAAATCTCATGAAAGTATAGATTACATTGCATATGATACAGTTTTCACTGTTTATGCATGCATAAATATTGGGAGTAGAACTATTATCATTTGTAATAACTTGAAGTATTTGGCAAATATCTGGGAAAATATTCAAGAAATAAAAAAATGACTTTTTTATTATACAACTCCACACAGAAAAAGTTAATTATTATTGACTATCTGGAAAATTGATATTATATAATAAAATAAATATATTTTCCTGTTAATTAAAATTATCCTAACAAAAAATACAAGATGATTCCAAAACAAGCTACAAGCATCTAAAATTCCATTTTACTTATAGGTAGTCTATAATCATTTTGAAAAAAGAGTATCAAAATAAATCCAAGATGTTTAAAATTTTTATTTTTATTACACTTAATTATTTTGTGTGCATTTGTGTGTGTGTGTGTGTGTGTGTGTGTGTGTGTGTGTGTCTAAGTACCATGGTGCATATGTGTGGAGAGGTCAGAGGACAAATTAAGGGAGATTAAAGGAGTCAGTTCTCTTTCTATTATGTAGGTCCTAGGGATCAATATCAGGTCCTCAGGTTTGGTGGCAAACATTTACCCATGAAAAATATTGCTGGCCTAATTTTAAATTTTTGAATGTACCATTTTATATTCTAAAATTGTTATAGCAACCAAGTTGAGGTGGTTGTATGTCATTGTGTGGATTTTAATCATTGTAACACAGGCACTTTTTACTATTTATTTATAACAGTCAAACAAGATTAGACTCTGATATAAAAAAATTCAGACTCGATACCAAAAATGCCATAGTCTCCAAGTGAAACTATCTTTTCCCTGAACCCAGGATACCTTCTGCATCTGGGTGGTTCATGTACACATATGAAAAAATTAATAAAATGGGGTATACTGTCTCCTATATATGCTCCAAAAGAAGCATTTTTGACAAAATTATAGCTTCTTTCTTCTTGTGCTTTTCTATCACAAATGGGCTAATTTGCTTACCATTTTTTAGCACAATTTGTATCATAAATTAAAATCTAATTCCAGCAATAATTTACTCCTCCATGAACACACAATGCATGGGGAAAACAACATTGGCCCCTGAGCTTATATATAATATTTCAGTGAAATATTTGCATTCAAGTAATAAAATACTATTATTTTACATTTTAATGTCAACTATATTATTCCTGTATGTCTAAGTTCTTTTGCTAAAATACTTTGCCCACCCTTTACTTGACATATTTAATGAGTATCTGAAAGTGTGTCTCCCAGTGTGTGTATGGCTTCATTCTTTTCTGAGAGAAAATAGAAACTGTTTATGAATTTCATTATTCACAAACCAGAAATGATTGATAGCTAACTGTATTTTATATTCTAAACTGGACCCAGGTTTTTCATGGTGAATTTTATGATAACCAGCTAAATAGACTTTTAAGAATGTCTCATTCGTTCACAACTCTCAAGATGGAGTGGCAATCAGGGCATTCATTAAATTTCTCTAGGTTAAAAACACCAACTTTTAACACATTCAGCAGGATAAGACTTTAGAATCTACTTCTGACTGTTGTTTAGAAAGTGAAGCAAAAACAGACTCTGCAGGCACAGAAATTATTAGTGAATAAAAAGAGATCGTCAACAGTGAAATGCACATGGTGAGACAATCTACCCTTCTCCCTTCTTCCTTCCCATTGGCTCCTGACTGTTGACGTTCTCTGAGACAGTTTCATAACTCACTTCACAGCATACTCATTAACCTCTCTTAAGAAACCTTCCCTAGTCCCTCTACCTTCTCTTGCTCAACTTTGCTTTTCTCTCATTTACCACTTAATTTTTGCTTCTCTTCAGCATAAGTCCCACTGAAGCACAGACACTCTTTTTATTGTGGCATTTCTAGTCCCTAAAGCTCTACCTTTCAAAAAATAGTATTTAAAAACATGAAAATTTAGTGAACAAGATGCTGAATAGAATTTTTAAACTGATGCTTCAACATGGTCGAGAACTATTTAATATTTTTTCATTGAAACTTTTTCTTGAAGTTATTGTAAGCCATAAAAATGCAACTAAAAGGGGCACACTGAGAGGGAGAAGTGGTCATTCTATGATTTTTGATTGAGATAAACTGCAAATTTTTCCTATTTGATGAGTGTTGGTCTGCTTTCACACAAATCAATGTAAAAATCTCTCATAGAACTGATGTGATGTTGGAATCAGTTTCTGTATTCTGCGTTTATCAAGCATTTCTACTTAGAATCAACACTCAACAAATAAAAGACTTTCATATCCTAGCAACCTGCCACATACACAAAGAAGGGAGTAGAATGCAAGACAGTGGTAGCAGTTAGGGAAGTAGGATCTAAAATCTAAATCCTAGATTTAGTTGTTATTGAGAATTTTGGAACTAATTCACTTTTAAACTTAACTATCTTAACAGTGCTTCCTTCCTAGACTAGTGGGCTGTTTTCACTGATTCAAAGACAAAGCATTTTATGTTCTTGGCACAAAGAAAGAGCTCAACAAATTCGGGACCTTAGTAGGTTTTTCTTTTTTTCCAAAGACCAGAGACTATCTTTTTTCCCTAGAAAATTGCTGTTGATTCATTTCTAGTTATTATGTATTACTGAATATTTTAAACATTCATTCCCAACCTTTACACTTTTGTAGACAAAATAAGACTCAGAAAAAAATCATAAAGCAGCATACTCTCTCCCATTCACAGGCTGAGCACTTTCAAAAGTTAAAGAAGTTTCTCTCTTTATTGATGAATTCTCAGCCTCTGACACAGTGCTTGGTACACAGTACATACTCAATTGTTAACTATTAGATTGATGAATGAACCTTAATGAACTACCAATATCTTACTAAATAAAATACTTTAATATGTAGTCTCTTTTCACATTATTTTAATAAATTAACATATTTAATCACATTTTATTATAATTGGTAATGCATATTAATTGTGTACATATTACTGGATTTCACTGTGACATTCCCATGCAATGTGATCTAGTTGTACATATCTGCTAACTTCCTTCTTTCTCTCTTTCTATTCCCCCTCCCTGAAAGTCCCTCTTTCTTCCATAGTTGTCCATCTACTTCATTAATTTTACATTAAAAGTTCCTCATTTGAAAAATTTGGTACTGATCCTTATTCATCTGACTTATTTCATTTAATAGATTGATGTGTCATTCTACCCATTTTTCTACAAATGTTAGGATTTTTATTCTTATGAATGAATAATACTTTAGAATATGAAAATATACATATATATGTGTGTAAGAGAGTATATACATATACAATTTTTATTCATATATTCATAGGAACCTAGAGCAATTGCATAGTTTTACACATATTTTATATATAGTACTTCAAAGCATGTACATAGATACTCATTATGCATGCTGATTTTGTTTTCTCCTGACACATACCCAGAAATGGCACAGGTGTATCAAATGGCAATCATAATCTTACTTGTTTGAGGAAACTGTATAAACATTTTTTGTGGGAGCCCACAGTGACTCCAGCTTGTGGCTTGATTCCATCTCAACTCAAAGTCGGAGAGTTCAAGCTTGTCTTTGCTCCTTAAGTCAGGATAACAGGATGTTTGGCCAAAGGCATGGTTACTCCTCAAGTCAGGATAATAGGATGTATGGATAAAGGGCAGGGCTACCAAATGTCTTGAGAGTAAGGGAGGTGTTTATGCTTGTTTGTTCCTTGACCCATGGTGTCCTTGAGAGAGGGAGGTCTTTTGCTGCCCTTGCTTTGGATATAAAAATGCTGTGAGAAATAAACTTGTGGCTGCTGTGGTATTGACTCAAAGCCCTCCTGAACCTAACCTGTGTCTCTATCTTTCCTTTTATGTCTCTGTTTTTCCTAGCAATTTTTTTAATCAATCTTCACTCCCCTACTCAAGGCCATTTGACAGATTGGGCAGGACCTGAAAATTTCTATAGTGGATATGGTAACTTATTTTCACAGTATGTGAAGATTCCTTCTCTCCCACTACTTTTTTTTAAATAATAGTAATTTTAAGTAAGATGGAGTCTCAAAGTGGTTTATTATATATTTCATCAATGGCTAAAGATGTGGAACATAAACTTAAATTACTGACTATTTGTATTTGTTTCAAGAAGCATCTTTTCAGAATATTTGCCCATGTATTGATTGAATGATTTATTCTGTTAGTGAATTTTTGGTGTTCTTTATGCATTTTGAATACTTTTTCTTTGTCAGTTAATATAGCCAGCAAGCACTTCTTCCATTCTGTAGGCTATCTTTGCACTGTTTGATTGTTTTATTTGCTGTGTATTTCTTAATATGATGTAGTTTTACATGCCAACTATTGCTTTTATTTCCTTTTAGGTTATATCCAGGAAATTATAGCCTGAGCTAATGTCTTAAAGTGTTTCCTCCTTGTTTTCCTTTAATGGTTCCAAATCTTACATTAGTCTTTGATCCACACTTTGGTAATTTTTGTATAGTGTCAGAGATAAGGATTGAATTTTAAGTGTTTACAACTTTCCAAGCACTATTTCTAAAAAGATTGTCTTCTCCCTTATATGGTTTTAGCTTCTTTGTAAAGGACCAGTGGCTGTGGTCTGTGGGTAAGTTTATATCCAGGTCCTCTAGCTCCTTCTGTTTTATTGTTGCTGTAGCTCTGTGATACTTTAAAAACAGATACTGTGATGCCTTCAGCATTGTTCTTTTGGTGCTTCCAGATGAATGATGTAATTGAGTTGTTTCTAGTTCTGTGAAAAATAATATTAAAATTATGATCAAGAACTCTGAATCTATAAACTGCTTTCTTTCCATTCATTTCTATCTTCATATTTGTTTATTTGTGCAGACAACCCTCCCAGTTTTATGGCACTATTCATTCACCTAGTGAGCAGCATTCTCTTAAGGGCCCAATGCTCAAGACTGGAGGCATGGGCAGAGGAAATGAAGTCAGAGCTGTATCCTAACATTTGGATGTCTAAGGCAGAAGCACTGAGTTTGAAGTCAACCTTCATTATGTAACAAGTTTGAGGCTAAGACACACAGTGAGAGTCTATCTAAAAACAATTCAAGGCATGGGGTGTAACTCAGAAATACAGCTCCTATCATCAAGCCCAGAGTTGGATCCACTGAATCACAAAAAAAGAATAAATGAATGAATGAATGAATGAACAAAGTAACAACACAAAACAAAACAGATTTAGAAGTACAGTGAAAAAATAATTAAAGTGAACAACTATGCCACCAATAAAAATAGAAAGGGTACAAAAGTAGCAAAGGATAAACTAAAATGTCAAAATTTAATAAAGTGAAGCTAATTATGGAATAATTTTTAAAGGGAGGTCATGGGTTTGGGGATAAAGAAAGATGTAGCAAAATTTTTAAATGGAAAAGAAAATAAGGAGAAGAAAAGAGCAGTGTATTTTAAAAATCCAATTTAAAAATAAGTAAATGAAATTGGACAAATTAAGGGAGAAATGAGAGAAAACAACTCAGACATTTCTCTTAGCTGAGACACTTGAACAAGAGAAACTTCCTTCTGAGTCCTCCAGCATTAAAATCCATATCTGATGTTAGAATCCACCAGCTGTGCATGGATGTAGTGAGTTGTAGCTGAGGCTTACTGCAATGTCTCCTTGTTCCCATCAAACATGCTATGTGTAGGCTGAACTCTGCCTTGATTTTCCACTAGATTGAAATAGCTAAGGGTATGTTCTCAGTGACAAGACTGTAAGCACTTAATTTTTTTTTTAGTATTTACTTATTTTTATTTTATGTGTAAGGGTATTTTGCCTGTGTGTATGTCTATATACCATGTACATGCCTCATGCCAGTGAAGGCCAGAAAAGGCTATTGGATCCCCAGAAAGATGTTTACAGATATATGTAAGGTGTGCTATATGTGTAGGGCAATCAAACTAGGGCCCTCTGAAAGAACAGTTAGTGATCTTATCTGTTGAACTACATGTTCAGCCCCTTTATGGACATTGCTTTGCCTATGCCCATTATGATAACTTACCTTTGGAGATTCAAAGAAGGGCATGTCTTCTGTGCCTTCTAATTGTGGAAGATTACATTTTACACAGTGTACTCAGCCTAACATTGCAATTTCCTTGAGCCTTAAAATTCTTTCATCAACACTAAATCAGATCATTTGAGGTAAGAAGATCCACCTTACATAGGGGCCACACATTCTCATGCCAGTGTCTATAATGCACATGGAAGGAGGAGGCCCTTGCTCTTTGCCTGCTTGCCTTCACTCTGGCAAGTGTAAAAAATGTTCATAACAGCCTGACTCATAATGGCCAGCTCAGGCAGGGTCACTTTTAAGGTGACCTGACTTGTTTGGACTTTTGGTACTAGCTAATCAGTCATGATGTTTCCGGGTGTGAAAGAGATAGGAACCCTACTTCATTTTTGTTTGATCTGTGTAACCAGAAAGTTCTCAAATGAAAGGAAGGCTACATTAAATTTTGGCAAGAGGGAATCTTGGCACCTGAAGACATTTCCAGACTTGAACCAGTTTGCAGACCCAGAACTCCTTGAATGAAAGGAAGTCCAAGTCTCCCTCAGAAAGCACTTCACTAAAATCCCTAAGAACTTTATGTTTAGTCTTTGTCCCATCCTTCTCTAGAGGGAGGGATCTATGGCCTTTACAAGAGTAACTGTACACTGGTAAAGGGCAGATGAAATCTGACTTTCTGTGATCAATTGGATAGTTGTTTAGAATTGAAACTGATTCCAGGAAATCATAAAAAACATTGTGGCCCTCCTGTTAAAATAGGGCTCTGGTTTGGGTTGAGGTTTGACTTACAGTATACCAGTAGGTCCCAGAACACACCCTGTTGTTATTTCTCCATTGCTAGAATGTATAATTGAGAACTCAGCAGAATATTCACATTGGTTTCTTGTGATGTGGAGTCAGGGCTATTATGGTTGGAAAGCCCAAACAGAAGCTGCTGGAGATGTCTTTATCAGAGAAAATAGTGAATGAAATACAATATGACAGCACAGAAGGAATTGTAGAAGCTAGTACTACCATCAAGGACTTGAAAGATGAGGGGGTGGTGTTCCTACCACATCACCCTTTAACTCCTCTGTCTGTGCCATTTGGGCAGTGCAGAAGACGGGTGGGTCATGGAGAATGACAGTTGACTATTCAAAATTTAACTAAGTAGTGACTCCACTTGCAACTGCTGTAACAGATATAGTGTCCTTACTTGAGCAGATTAACACATCTCTTGGTACACAGTACGCAGACACTGATCTAGCAAATGCCTTTTGCTCAATGGATGTTCTTAAGGATCACTAGAAACAATTTGCTTTCAGTTGGAAGGTCTATAGTATACTCTTACAGTTTTACTACAAGGATATATTAATTTACAGCCCCATGTCATCACTTAGTTTGAAAGGATCTTGATTGTCTTTCTTTTCCATAAAATACCACATTGGTCCACTATATTGATGACATTATGTTTATTGGGCCAAGTGAGTAGGAGGTAGCAACCACTTTGGACTTGTTGGTAACACTTACATGCATCAGATGATGGAAAATAAAATTACCCAACATTCAAGGTCCTTCTACTTCAGTGAAGGAGTCCAGTGGTATGGGGCATTCAAAAATATTACTTCTAAGATAAATTATTGCACCTGGCCCCTTCCACCATCAAGAAAGAAGCACCATGGTTAGTGGGCCTACTTTGATTCAGTAGATAGCACATTTCCTTCCTTGTGTGCGTTCCTCTGGCCCATATACCAAGTGACTAAAGGCCACTAGCTTTGAATGGGGCTTAGGGCAGGAAACAGATCAACAGATATAGACTGCTATGTATATAGACTGGGATTTTGGAGCAAGACTCTACCATCATCTTCAGACAGCTATTCTCCCTTTGAGAGATGGTTTTTGGTCTGCTGTTAGATCTTAATGGTAAATGAACATTTGACAATGGGCCACAAGTTACTATGTGACCTGAGCTGCCCATCATGTCCCGAGTATTATTTGACTTACCAAGTCATGAAGTAGGACATGCACAGCAACATTCATTACCAAATGGAAGCAGTATATGCATGATCATGCCCAAGCAGATCCTGAAAGCCAAGCAAGTTATGTTAAGAAGTTGCCCAAATACCTATGGTTTCTACTCCCATTACAATGACATTTTCTGCCAAGCATACACCTAGAGACTCGTGGAGTGTGGCCTATGATTGGTTGACTGAAAAAGAGAAGACTAGGGCCTGGTTCACTGATGGGTCTGCACGTTTTGCAGGCACCACCCAGAAGTGGACATCTGCGGCATTACCTGTTGGGGAATGTTGTTTTAAGGTGTGTTACTTTTATTTATGTTGCATTTGTTTAACTCTTGGAAGCTGTGTTACTGTGCCCATCTAAAACACCTGATGGTCTAATAAATTGCTGAATGGTCAATGGCAAGGTAGGAGAAAGGATAGGCAGGTCTGGAAGGCAGAGAGAAGAAATAGAAGGAGAAATCTGGGAGAAAAAGAAGGGATGAGAGAGGAAGGAAGAGGACTTCAGGGGCCAGCCACCCAACCACCCAGCTACACATCCAGATACAGAGTAAGAAGAAAAGACAAGACATACAGGAATAGAAAAGGAGAAGCCCAGAGGCAAAAGATAGACAGGGATAATTTAAGTTAAGGAAAGCTGCCTAGCAGTAAGCCAAGCTAAGGCCAGTCATTTATAATTAATAATAAGCCTCCATGTGTGATTTATTTGGGTGCTGGGTGGTGGGCCCCCCAAAAGAGCAAAAACAAACAATTATCCATTTCAGGGACAACCCTGAAAGACATTGGCAAAGGTAAATTTTCACAGTGGCTACAACATAGGCAATATATATCATACATTTTGTTTAGCAGCAAAAATGGCCAGATGTGTGATTATTCACTGATTAATGGACTATAGCCAAAGGATTTAGAAAGGGCATGATAGGAAAAATGATGAGAAAGACATCTGAGGATAAAGTATATGGATAGATCTCTCCAAATGGGTGAAGGATGTGAAGCCACTTCTGTCCAATGTAAAGGCTCACCAAAAAAGGTGAGTTCAGCAGACAATGAGTTCAATAATCAAGTATATAGGATGACCTGTATTGTGTACAATTAGTCTTTTTACTCAGACATCTCTGTTATTGCCCAATGGTCCCTTTACAAAATGGCTATGGTTACAGAAGTGGTTGTTATGCATGGACTGTACAACTTAGTGTGCTTTCACCAAGCCTAATCTGGCTACAGCTGTGGCTAAGTTCCAAATCTGCCACCCAAAAAGACACCAACACTTAGCTTCTAATATGGTATATTACCTATGGTGATTATCCAGCAATCTGGTGACTCGTCTATTTTTGATCATTTCCTTTGTGGAAAGAACAACATTTTATCCTTACTGGAATATATACTGTTTCAGGTTATGAATTTGCCTTTCCCACAAATAATGCTTCTGCCAAAATAGTATCCATGTCTTATAGAATGCTTTATCCACTGTCTTGGTATTTCATACTATATCGCTTCTGACCAAGGAACTCACTTTACAGCCAGAGAAGTGCAACAGTAGGCACACGATCACAGAATTCACTGGTCTTACCATGTTCCCCACATGGAGCATTTGGCCTCATAGAAAGATGGACTGGCCTTTTAAAGACACAGTTAAAGTACCAATTAGTTGGCATCAGTTTAGAGGGCTGGGGCAGTGTTCTCCAATAGGCTGTGTATTCTTTGAATCAGAGTAAATATTTAGTATAATTTCGTCCATAGCCAGAGTACACAGTCCCAGGAATCAAGGGGTGGAGGAGGGAATAGTTTCACTCATTATCACCCCTAGTGACTCACTAGGAAAATTTCTGTTTCCTGTTCCTACAAGTTCTGCTTACCTAGAAGTTTGGGTTCCATAGGATTGAACAGCAATCAGGGAAGGAAACATAAGAAACATTCCATTGACCTAGAAGCCTAGACGTCCCCCTGGCCACTTTGGGCCTCTGATACCCTTAAGCCAACAGGCTAAGAAAGAAATAATAATAACAGTGTTAGACGAGGTGATTGATCCAGATTACCAAGGGGAAATTGGATTGTTTGTCCACAATGGAGGTAAGGAAGATTATATCTGGAGTACAGGAGAGTCTAGGTCATCTCTTGGTGTCATGTCTTGTGATTACAGCCAATGGGAAACTACAGCAACCTAATCCAGGTGGGATCACATGGTCACAGACCTTTTAGGAATGAAGATTTATGTCACTCCTCCAGGAAAAGAGCCAAGACCTACTGAGGTGCTTACTGAGAATGCAGGAAATTAAGAATGGGTAGTAGATGAAGGTTGTTATAAATACTAGGTAAGTCCACATAATCAGTTGCAAAAATAAGGATTATAATTGACATGAGTTTTTCTGGCATATTTTGTTAAAAATGTATTTGTATAGATATTTGAATTTCAATTCCTGAATGTCTTTATCATCTAATGTAACATCAATTAAGAGACATCAGTGGTTATCATATTGTTTTGAGATACTAAAAATGTCTCTCAAGAGACATTGCTATCTATTAAAAATTTATAATGTATTATGAATTTGTATTTGCATGTATAATTTTAATATATTACCCATAATTTTTACCTGGGTAAACATTATATGTTTCTGGTTGTATGTGGGATAGTTATATAATATTAGGCATAATTATGACCTGGTTATTGTTTGCATTTGAATATTAAGCATAACATTCAGTCTAAGAGCTACAGGCAGGAAAAATGACAAAATTCTAAAACTGGATTTTGGTGATGGCTGTATAGCAATGTGGGTGTACTTGGTTCAGCAATATAATTCAGTGCAACTTGGAGCAGGGGGCTGGAACATTTGATTAAAGTTCCCATAAATATTTATTTTTGAAAATCAAAATAAAATACATCTTTCAAGTTTTTGTAATTATGTTGTCTTCTGTAATCAACTTACCTTCAATATATCCTAAAAAAATTTCTTCTCATTCAGACATAGAACAGCTGCATCATATGGTGATGAAATCAGGTTTCCTCTCTCCAAACACTTGTGGCTTTTGTTTCCTTACACAGAAAAAAGAAAACATGCCATTCCTCTTTTGTCTGTTTATCTGTCTGCCTGTCTATCTTGAGGCAAGATCTTACTAACTTACTTAGGCTTGCCTTTAACTCACTATATAGCCCAAGCTGACTTTTAACTTGTGATCCTTCTGCCTCAGCCGTCTGAGTAGCTGCCATGTCATATTTGTGCTGCCAAATGCAACTTTATAATGTTTCTTTCTTAAAAAGTATTACTTTGTCTAATTCTAAAAACCATGATCTATATTTGTCCTTTTAAAATAGAAACAAAATCCAGATTTGGAGTGTAAAGGTTAATTCATATTTTGCTGAACAATATCATTCTTACTGGTTCAAGGGAAAGAAGGGACATAGTTCTTTGTTATTTCTTAAATTTTATTTTATTTTTAACTAAAATATGATTATATCATTCCTCCCTCTCCAACCTTTCCTATGTCCCTCCCGCTTTGTCTCAAATTCATGGGCTCTGTTTTATTTTTTTCAACAAGAATGTATTGTTAATAGATATACATATATATATATATATACATATCAATAAATGCACAAATATAACCTGCCGACTCCATTTATTGTTGCTTGTATGTATATGATTTTAGTGCTGACCACCTGATAATGGATAACTAATTAGGAGGCTCATCCCTCAGAAGGACTAATTCTCCCTCTCTCAGTAAGCATTAATAATCACCTGTGAGTGGGGCCCCGTTAGAGTTCCTCCATATATATATTGTCATGTCAACTGGCGTTATTATTGTTCAAGTCTTTTTAGGAATCCACACTTTTGCAATTTCATGATATAGCTTCCCTGTCATAACTTAAAGATACAGGTGAATTCCTGGTCCTCTAGCTCTTATTGTCTTTCTTACCTTTTTCTTCCATGTTCCTGAACTTCAGGTATAGGGGTTGTGTTGCAGATATATCACCCCACAGTCAGTTGTTGAATAAAAATATGAATAAATTTACCCAATGGTGTGCCATCTACCAGCACTAGTGCAGGTGATTTTAAGAAAAGTAAAATCTCAAAGAAATTGTATGATGTATTCCCATTTTATCTGCTACAACTCCAACCAATATCAGAAAAAATACAATGTACATCAGTTCTAAAGTAACCTTTATACATATAAATGTGTTGCATATTAACAGGGCATAGATTAATTTCCTAAGAGTTTCTCAGTTACAATGCTATTAGTTTTCATTAAGTCAAGCACTAATTTAAGAGGTAAAAGCAATTTAAACATTTCTCATTATTTGCATTGCACTTTTCATTAATGGGACAGTAAAGAGGGGGAATTAATGTGCCTTTTTGTAATTTGTAAAGAATTTAGTAGCATGAACACACCAACCTGAAAGAAAAAAGGAAACAACAGCTTGATAAAATTACTCTGCAGTAATTTGTTTCATCATCATTCTTTGCTAGCATCTATAGACTAAATGCAATAGTCACTTCCCCATTAACAAGAACAATATTTCCAGAAATAGGATGAGGAGAACAGATGGAGTCAACCAGGAACATAGAATCATTCATTCCTTGCCTAAGCATTGGACATTTACTGATCCCATGAAACAGGATTAGGAGCACATGAATTCTACCTTATAGCTGGAAATTTTCCTGTGTCCTGCCTGGCCAACAGTCAGGACAAATCTCTCCCACTTGCATTCCCCAAGTAAACACACAAAGGCTTATATTAATTATAACTGCTCGATCATTAGCTCAGACTCATTACTGACAATCTCTTACACTTAAATTAACCCCTAATTCTTATTTATGTTTAGTTTGGTACCTTTTCTCAGTTCTTCCTTGTCATTTTGCTTCCTCTGTGTCTGGCTGGCGACTCCTGACTCAGCCTTCCTCTTCCCAGAATTCTCCTTATCTGCTTATCCTGCCTATACTTCCTGCCTTGCTACTGGCCAATCAGCATTTTATTTATCAACCAATCAGAGCAACACATATTCACAGCATACAGAATGACATTCCACAGCACCACCTAAATATTATCAAAATACAGGTTGTTGAGCATAAGTATAATTTTGGTAATCAGTATGTAGAAGTTACTAGAACATAATAGTAGGTAGAAATAAATTGACATACTGGGGAAATTCCATTAATTCAGATGAGTGGAATAATAATAATTTAACCAATGTTAATTTAAATAAATTGTTGTGTCTTAGGGTTTCTATTGCTGTGATAAAACACCATAACCAAAAGCAACTTGGAGAAGGAAAGGGTTTATTTCATCTTGCAGCTTACAGTCCATTACCCCAAAAAGTCAAGTAGGAACATGGAGGCAGGTACTTGTGCAGAGGCCATGGAGGAAAGCTGCTTACCGGCTTGCTCCTCATGTCTTGCTTAGCCTGCTTTCTTATAAACTCAAAACTACCTGCCTAAGGTTTGCACCACCCACAATGGTATAGGCCCTCCCATATTAATTAGTTAATCAAAACCAAATCACAATACATTTGGTTTTGTTTTAATGGGTCAAGTTTGTGATTTGAAGAGAGATATAATGAGTACAACTTCTGTACATTTAATCAAATGCATCATTATTTATGACTTACTGTCATGGTCAGAATTAGGGTGATGGGGCTCTCACAAGCTTTCACTATCATATTTCCACCATGACTGTCTGTATAGTTCATAACAGCAGGAGAAAGCAATTGAAAGCTCAGTCCCATAATCTTCATTCTGTATACGGAAAATGGACTTGAAGTTTGGACAGTTTTTAAATGTGTTCACACCAAGATCCTACCATTACTAAGCCTTTATATTCCCCAATTGTAAAGAGGGTATAGAGTCATAAAGACATTTTAGAGTCCTAACTGTCAGCTAAAATTCTGTTCCAAGAGTATTCAAAAATACTCAGGCATTCCCTTTGCCTCAAGAGTAACAGTGTAGAAAATACTTATAGGGCCCTTTACAGAAAGATGAAATTAAACACTACATGATTCAGAATCAGTCTTCCTTGCAGTCAGTGTGCTTTGGATTTTAGAACTGAGTCAAAACTTCAACTTTCATAATCAATTATAATTTTCCACTGTAATGAATGACTTTAACTCTTTAATTGCTCTTTCTACTTTTCAGGTACATGTGTCAAATAACACACTAGGTTAGTGTTCATATTTATCTGTATCTAGCTTGAAATAGCATAATCTATTTTCAGAAGACATACATTTCTGTCAGTAAAGCCATTATGTCCAAAATCTTCCAAATTGTGTTCACTTTGGCTCTGAGAGTTAAGTGCCACCACTTGACCTCTCTATTTGGGATTCCTAACATCTCTCTCAGCACCAGTAGCCCAAATACATAGCAGTGTACTGCTAGTTTCTTAGTAATACATGTTCCTTTACATATTGTTATTGTTTGTTTTCTTGGAGCTTATTTTAAAAACCAATTTTGATATGAGGTTTTAAAAGTCTTTCTTAAAACTTTTGTAAGAGATGCACATAATTTTATCTCATTTACTGCCTGGTTTTCAAACCCCAATTCCCACTTTGAATTCTGTACATGGACTCAGAATAGACTCAATAGATTTTAGCCTATTTTCAATTCTCTTATTCATCTATCCTGACATGTTCTTCCATTTCTTGCCAGCATATATTTGCCAAGCATGTAGTTCTTTTTAATGAATAGTCCTTTATGTTCTATCATAAGGAAAGTATGTTTTCTTGTTGTTGTTGTTGTTTACGGAAGATATTTTCTGTTCAAACAATACTTTCTAGATAAACAAACATAGATATTGGATTGGAAGCAATAATTCAAAGATTAGTTGAGAAGAAGAGATGTATCATCTTGTAAAATATTTACCTCATGTGTACTTATATGGAATACAGATATTGGGAATCCCCTCTTCTCTAATAAGGAGGAGGGAAGCATTTCCTCCCATATTGCTTGGGAGTTTGAATTTTCTGAAATTAGTCTTAGCCTAGGACTTAAAGCTCCACCGTTTCCCTAGGAATGTGACTTTAATATAACAAACTCACTACTACTGTAAATATAGCCTTCTTACTTGTTCCTCTTAATATTAATCTAAAAATCTGATTTCACCACAACCTGCTTTCTACTATATGAAATAACTCTTTATTTCAATACTACAAAGAAAGTATGGTTTTAACTAACCATTAAGATGACTGAGTCTCTTGTCTTCCCTGAATATTTTAATAGCAATTAGGAACTTAACAACACATTTCAGGTGCCATTGGCTCTTTGTTGTTCAAGCACTGCAGGCATTATAAAGTCACTTGCTCTCCTTCTTCTACATTTATGCAGTATCAGTACCTTAAAAAAGAAACATTTAGTGGTTTCAATGTGACAGTAATCCAAAAATTACCATCTGGCCAAAATTTTATCCTAAGGACTTCTTTTATAAAAGTACTCAGATACCACCTGTCGTAAGTTAAATTTGCCAGCCTGTAGACATTAAAACAAAGATTTCATAAAATTGGATTTTTGGATATGATTCTATGAAGTACTAAGGAAAAGATGGGCATGTGCAAAGGAAATAGAAGGAAGCCAACAAAGAATGCCAGATGGAACGGTTGACAACAGAAGTTACGGGGATCTTCAACCTAGCAGGAAACACTGGGTGGCAATGAAGCATATATGTTGAATGGGCCATCTGAGTAACCTGTAACCTTTAATATTTTCTTGTCATTTTCCATCAGTAATTCATTGGTTGATGGTAATTTGCGGAGTTAAGGTGGCTATGTATCTACTGCCAGGGTTATGGACAACAGAAACAGCTTTCTGGTAAAAGGCTAGTGTGCCTCCTCTTGGCAGTATCAATTTCAGCACCTTTTTCTGTATTTAAATGCACAGCCACATTTAATATTCAACGTTTCCAATGTAAATACAACTGTAGAGTTTCTACTTTCCCCTAGGAAGGCAACCACCATTGTCTCTCTTTTTATTCCAACTCTTTCCCCTATGTTCTTGTGGTAACTCCATGTTCTGACCCCTGTAATTTGGAAAGGATGTCAAACTTGGGAGACTGAAAACTTCTGACTTATCTGGCATTGTCACACACTAGTGACAAGCATTTCCTGGAGCAAGCTCTGCTAGAAAGCCTGCTTTTTGTCTCTTGGAAATTCCCCTGGGCTTCTCTGGGCTCCCTCCCCATGATCTTCTTTTAATTAACTCTTTTCTGATTCATAGGTTTCTAATCTTATAACCTCAAGGAACCCTTAGTTACCAATTCTCTATTCCAAGGCTTATTTGCCTATCAAGCAAAATTGATGTTCACTCCATGCTGGTCTTTGGTATAAGCTCATCTGTCCTCAGAAAATTTCCCTAACCCATTGATCCTGCTATGTTCTGAAAGTCCAGATTACCATGAAGCCATCTGGCTTTTCTTTCATGAGTAAGAAAATGAAACAGATCACCTCAATTTTTTTAGGTATTTCTATATATGAGTCCAATACCAGCCCTGAATAAGTCTAACTACAAGAAACCTTTTGAAATTCTGTGACTTATCTAATGGAAACTTCTTCTACAGGCTTAAGAGTGTACCCAGAAATTTCTGACTTCCTTTTCAAGGTAGAAAAGAAAACTTTCCCAGAACAAAATCCCCGTGAACTTGAGGTCTACTGTCACCAAACCTGAGACACAACTGATACAAGTTGATTGAAATTTAGCAGATCTGTATAATGTTTATAATGTTACAAAGTAACAATATTTGAAAACTCAAAACATGTTTGCAGAGATAGATTTAGAACTTCATTTTCTTTTAGAACTTCATTTTCTTATTACAGAAAAATACTGTAAGGGGAGCAGCACAAAATAAATAGGAGAGAAAACCATGACACATCACTCTTAAACACACAGATAAACAGTAATACATCGTTTTGATTGATTTCCACCCAGTAACATGTTATTCCATACATATGGTTTTTACATGTTATAGTAATGCTCTATATACAAATTCTCTTTTGTATGCCTTTTGATTTAATTCTGACATTTGACATATGATTCTTAATTCTTCACAAAGAGAAATAATAGAGGCAAATTAATCCATGGAGAAAGACATACTATAATTTATTTTTCTTCCTCTATTACTAAACATTGTGATTGCTTCCAAATTTTAGCAATTAATACCATAAACATTTTCCAGCCACCAACGCTTTACCTCAGATTTAAGATCTAGCTACAGAGGCAAACTAAGAAAGATTTAAAGACCTAACATACATCTAATCCTAGAACTTGCTGCTCTTTGTGCCTGGGTATATAAATTCTGAAAGACTGAAAACATGAGCTGAACAAGAACACTACCAACGGACATGCTAAAGTGGATGGAGAAAAGTCCACATGGCCTCAATGCTACACAAAGAACTATAAACAACTACAATAAACTGGGAACACAAGAGGTGGTGGCCTTTCCCATGGAAGAGCATAGTTATTGATTGTTCATAGCCAGCCAACCCTCAAAATAACATTATATGGACAAAACAGGTTATATTTAGGAATATATGTATATATAGACATATATTCATGTCATAACAATTAGTGAAGAAAAGGTCAAAACTTTGAAGAATGGGGAGGGGCAAATGGCAGGGTTTGGAGGGAGGAAAGGGAAGGGAGAAATGATGTAATCATATTGTAATCTAAAAAAATTGAAAAATACATTTATAAAGAAAAGAACTGAGTGAAAAGGAGTCAGACTATATCAAGGGCAAGACTCCAGTCTAGGATCCACTAATGAGACTTTTGACAAAAGATGGAGAATCCCAAAGGCCAAAGATGCTCATATCTGAGAGAAAATTATAAGGAATTATTTTGGCTAAAATGACTATATTTAGTTTACTGCATAGAAAACAAAATTCATTAGAAAATCAGTTTTTTAGTTAAACACAGGGATGAAACCTCCAAGGCTTATAGATCATGAGGGGTATCTAGATAAGAGAGCTAACTGGACCTGAAATAAACAAGAGCTTGTGCCCCGTTTAATGTAAAATAATAACTTCTATTACACAGATAACTTTGTTGAACTTATCAAATGGACTTGTAGGATATCTACTTTAGTCTGAATTTCAAATAAACAAGGTGCAATTTTCCATACAAGTTTGTCCTAAATATCACATGGAGGGTAGTAATGTTGAAACTTTATCTAGTGTTTAATAAAATTCACATTACCTAGTGTTTCAGTATTTTTATATCAACATATATTCACTCAACTGTTGTCACCCACATTTCTCATGAAATCTCCTCTTTTAAAGTGCTAAAAACTTGTTCAACGTGTTCTAAAAACCCATCTGAGGACCAGACAAAGAAGGCATTATGTCTTCAATTAGGGATATCTCACAAAATAGTATCCAGAAATAAATTAAACATGTCTACCATTGGGAGGAACAATTAGCACACATATTAATCTTGTCTTCTTTTTTCTAAGTGATTGTTTCTAGGGAAGTTAGGAATATGGAAAAAGGTAGAAAAAAGAGCCATGAGGCCACAATGCCTTTGGAAGAAGTAGGAGAAAGAGAAAAAAACTTAGGATAATGTTAGAAAAAGGAGACCCCTGGTACCACATACAAACTCTTTCTCCTCAGTTACATGATAGAAATACAGACCTGTAGTCAAGAAAAGTCAGGATGTTTTCTCAGATCTCAAATTTGTTTCAGCAAACATTGCAAGATCAGAATTTTTTAAAGCAATATCAAAGAAAACCACATAAATTTCTATTTTATGTTTACACTATTATGAAAAGCTTCCAAATAAATAAATAAATATATGAATTAGTGTTTACTGATAAATCTACTAATATGGCTTCATTTTAAATCTGTTTATTAATTAAGCATTTCTGTGTTTCTTTAGTATGAAAACTGAGATGATTTTCATTGAAAACTCTCCTCTGCATCTTGGCAAGAATAATTTCCTCTGGAGCAGTGCAAGTCTCAACTTCCTAATTAAAATAAAGTAATGGTTTTCCCGTCAGCTGTTGGAAGGTGACATTTAAAGAATTATGAGAACTTCACAAGAAACATCCATGATGAAGGATGAATCTAGGTAGCTGAGCACTCTGCTGCTGCTAAGTTCAATCAGTGACGAGGTGAAAGTGGTGGCATTTACTTAGTGCCAAGCCTGGATGCAACCATATAAATTGTTTGGCATGTGCAGTATTATGAGTCAAACAGCTTTGTGCCTGTGAAATAATTTTTGATGCAGAGTTCCCAGAAGATAGTTCCCAGAATTCAATAT
This sequence comes from Peromyscus eremicus, assembly GCF_949786415.1. Taxonomy (NCBI): domain Eukaryota; kingdom Metazoa; phylum Chordata; class Mammalia; order Rodentia; family Cricetidae; genus Peromyscus; species Peromyscus eremicus. Next base: position 62,734,214 of record NC_081424.1, read on the forward strand.
TCAACACATAGAACTCAATTCTTAACTTTTGCTGGAATAAGCTTATTGATATATGCTTCTTAACAAAATCAAATAACATTTCTACTATCCTTACCTAGGATATGAACATTTTGTGTCAAAACTGAGTTCCAGGATTATTGGTGAGTTTTTTTGATTTATTAATTACTGACTAATTGTAAAATATATTCTATAGGGGAGATAAGAAATCTTTAATATTTCATGAGGAAAAATGCTAACCAAATCAATGGAATAAATATAGACGGCCATGGCTGAGGAGACAACCCAATTGATAAGCATTTGCTTATCATGTAAAATTGGGCATCCCTAGCACCAATTTAAAAACTAGGCATGCCAGTACATGTCTATAACACCAGAAGGATTAGGGAACAGACTCAAGTGGATCCCTGGGGCTTGCTGGCCAGCCATTTTAATTGGCCTGGTGAGAACCAGGGCTCAAGCAAGCAAGCAAACAAACAAACAAACAAGAGATGGAGTGCTGTGGGATGTATGGCAAATGTGTTGCTAATTAATCAATAAAACACTGATTGGCCGTTGGCTAGGCAGGAAGTATAGGCGGGGCAAGGAGGAGAATAAAGCTGGGAAGTGGAAGGCTGAGTCAGAGAGACACTGCCAGCCGCCACGATGAGGAACAGCATGTGAAGATCCTGGTAAGCCACGAGCCATGTGGCAAGGGATAGATTAATGGAAATGAATTAATTTAAACTGTAAGAACAGTTAGCAAGAAGCCTGCCACGGCCATACGGTTTGAAAGCAACATAAGTCTCTGTGTTTACTTGGTCGGGTCTGAGAGGCTGTGGGACTGGCAGGTGAGAGAGATTTGCCCTGACTGTGGGCCAGGCAGGAAAACTCTAGCTACAATGGAGAGCTATTCAAAAGACACAGAACATCAAACTCTGGCGCCTACAACACATTCGTGTATGGTCACCTGCACATGCATCCATATTCACAAGTACACACATAAACACGTATACAATGTAGAGACACACACAGAGAGAGAGAGAGAGAGAGAGAGAGAGAGAGAGAGACAGAGAGACAGAGAGACAGAAAGAAACAGAGAGATGCTGTGGGATGGTCTGTATGTCAAATGTGTTGCTGATTGGTCAATAAATAAATCACTGATTGGCCAGTGGCCAGGCAGGAAGTATAGGCGGGACTAACAGAGAAGAGAATTGAAAGAACAGGAAGGCAGAAGGAGTCACTGCCAGCCGCCACCATGACAAACAGCATGTGAAGATGCTGGTAAGCCACAAACCACGTGGCAAGGTATAGATTTATGGAAATGGATTAATTTAAGCTATAAGAACAGTTAGCAAGAAGCCTGCCACGGCCATACAGTTTGTAAGCAATATAAGTCTCTATGTTTACTTGGTTGGGTCTGAGCAGCTGTGGGACTGGTGGGTGGTAGAGATTTGTCCTGACTGTGGGCAAGGCAGGAAAACTCTAGCTACAGAGAAAAACAGAGAGAGACAGAGAGACAGAGAGACAGAGAGAGAGAGAAATGAATACCAATTCAACCACAATAAAGACTGGATGCTGGGTGAGGGAGGGGGGATGTTTTTTTCAGAGACAAGCTTCCACATAGGGTGTCCAATCGAAATGGTTAGTCTTTGACCTATGTACACATGAGCAACTGATACTAAATGGACTCAGTAAGTTGTTTCCAAATATGAGATTTTTTACCTATATGTTCATGTGTGTTATATAAAACAATTGTAATGAAAGAAAAGGGGTCACAAATTTGGGAGAAACGGGAGAAATTGGGGGTAGTGGAAGGAGTGATGTAGATGCAGTATGCAAATATGGTGTTCTAAAAAAATAGTAAGTTAAAATAGTAGTTGATTTCATCAAGACAACCTCTAAACAGATGAGTTGATAAAGTCATGGCTGCAAACAGGAGTGGTTCTTAGTCGTGTGCCTGTGGGGCAATGGCATCTGTGTGCCTGTGGGGCAACGACACCTGTATAAGCAATTACCGACATCACATTGTCTCTGGTGTGCTTCTCTAGGCATCAGAGTCTTCATCTATCTGAAACCGACTTTTGTTCACTGTAAACTCTCTCTCTCTCTGTCTCTCTCTCTCTCTGTCTCTGTCTCTCTCTCTGTCTCTCTCTCTCTTATTCTTTTTATAGAATTATTAGCAATATTCCTATGTCAGCAGAAAGTTGGGAATCATCCAGATGCCTATAACACCATTTGTTAATAAATCATCTCACTTTTTCTGCTCTTTACATTCCCACTACTTATACCTCCAAAATATACATTTTTAATATATAGCGCCATATATAAGTTATATGGCGCTATATATAATTTTGATAAGAGGTTACTATTTTCACTGGCTGTTATCACCAGAGTGAGCTGCCTGAAACAAAATCTGATCACTCAGCAAGATAAATATTAAAGATCCTCCTATCAATCATATTTCTGGCTTTTATGTCCAATCATAAACTATTTCTTATAGGTAAGAATATATAGTTTAAAGACATCCAGGGGAAAAGAATTGTCCATTCTAATACTTCCTGTGTTCTAAACATCATTTTTTGCTATTGAACGCATGTCTCTTGTAATATCATTAAAAGATTTCCCTACTGTATTTACTTATAATGTTATAATTTTCATGAAATATGAAATATGCATGCTAGTAATTTGTAAATTTCCCTAATACATAACCCAGCTCTCAATTGTCTCCCCATTTCAAAGGCTACTCACAATTCAGAAAAGGACTAACATTGTTGAGAAAGAAAAGTCTTTGGTGTACAGGACCCTTTCTTCTTGTCAGTAATGACTTCTCAGTCCTCAAAAGTCCTCTAAGAAGTATTACAATTCCTTGCACACAGGCTAGAAGGATAGACTTTCTCAGTGTTGCCAGTGTTCCTATGGCAGTCAAGTGTAGTGACAGATATCTGTATGTATGCCAGATTTATAGGTTAATACTCACTGTTGTATGTAAAAAGGATAACAATGTTCTCAGTAATTCTGGCTTTTTGGAACCCCAAGACAAAAACTTTAAATGAATCGACTAGCATTTCTCATGAAGGAATACCCTAGATTGTAAATAGTCTATCTCAGGATTCCTAAACTGTGAGTCTTTCTCTAAGAGTCCATATGCCCACATTTTTCCTTTCCTTTATTATAAAACCTCAACTCCAACCCCAAATGGGATATTTTTCTTTGTTTTTGTTACTCCACCCCACATATGCACTCCAGTCTACAGTATTCTATTTTAATAGCAAACAGGGACTTTGAAAGCCAGTGACAGAAGCCTTTAGAAGAATAGAAGGTAGGGGGCTTAAGCACCCTGGGTTCTATGGTTTAGTCTGAGACTGGATCCTCCAGCTTGGATTTTGTTTTTGATGTCTTACTAATGGGAAGTGAAAACTCATCTTGAGTTCTTCAATTAATGAATCATTAGATTAAACACAAGACCTGCCGTTAGTGAAGCTCCAGTTGGAAGTTAGTGTAATTGATATCAAAGCACATTCCGCTTTCTCTGATATCAATTAGCTGGCTCCCCGCTGCACACTTGCACTTTAGGCTTCATTTCTAGGCTTCCTTGTGCTCATGCAAAGTAAAATGCAAATGTGCTACCTGTAGTGAGGTCTCTACTTAGAAGTCCTCAAAATTGGTCATTCTAGTAGGGTTTCAATTAAGTCTTTAACTTTAATCTTTATTTTGAAGAGTTGGGCAAAATGAAAGGGCCTAGCCAATTCTTCCTAATAATTTTTTGTGAGTTTTCTTTGCACAAAAATGTTGTGCCTCACAAGCTATAATTTTCACTTAATCAGTAAAGCCAAAAATGCCAATGTCTTAATTAGTGCCTAGTGTATATATCTTTAATTACATGATTAATACATGGATGTATTACATAATAAACATGATTTAAATTTATTGTACAACAAGAACACTGTAGATAACAATATGTTATTTAAAATTTCTAAGAAAAAATAGATACCAAGTATATTCACCCCCATAAAATAAGTATGTAAGGATATGTGCATGGGTATATTCTAACTTGTATTATATAATACATGCATATTTCAAAATAACATCTTTATTTAAGTGTTCTGTAGCTATTTTTTCTAAACTAAGGGAAAGTAATACTCATAAGACTTGAGGAACAAAAGAAACTTACTGGGCTCAGGAATCTTGCAAAGTTACAAAATTTGTCAGCTTTCACCACAAGGTTCTAAAAGCAGTAAACACTGCTGCAGAGAAGAAACTCTCAAACCAGCCAAGTTGCCTGCAGTTCAGGCTGTTTGCTACAGGAAGGAAGATTTTTTTTAAGTCATTCAGGTTTCAGTTCACTTTTATGTGAGGCACCTGCCTTTAAATCACTGAGGCTCTTTTCAGAAAGCCACATAACTCACTGACTCACTAAACTAGACCTGGGTGGAATCATTCTTTGGTCTGTTGTTAGTTCCCTTTCTGAGGTGAACAAAATGTTTGCATCTCTCCATGAAAGTTAACACAACAATAACTGTACACCTTTATGTTTATCAATTAAAATAATTCTAAAAGAAATACTGTCACAGCAAGTGTCCATAGAAAATAATTGATTCATTAGTCACTGTGATTTCCCACAACACCTACTGCCAAGAAAAATGGGTTGTTTACAACTTGATGAATACAGAATACCTGAAAGTATAATTTTGAATATCACAACAAAACCAAACATTGGCACTTGTCCTTGTAAAGTGACATGCCACCAAGGCTTTGATTAAGAACAAGACGCTGATGACTATGGGTCAAGTAGGCTCTTGCAGAGACTCATCAATCTGTGATCTACCTGAATAGAGAAGCCACCAACCATTCAGATGTGATTTCTTCCTTTGTTACTGAATTTTCAATTCATGTCTTTTAAGGACAGAAAATAATAGTCAAGAATTTAACAGTTAAATTTTAGTTGAAATTCTGACATATTTCTATCTTACCTATGAGGATCTTTAATCTTTCCTTAGAATAGAAAACTCATTGTTGGATAGCATTATCCTGGGTATTGTAAGGATTTCAAACATTTATGAGCTAGCTGTCAAAAAGGAGTATAAAAACATGATCTAAGGCAAGTATAAGAAGTCAACATTAAGCACTAACAAAAGCTATGTAAGAGAGAAGTGAGCCGAGAAGAAACAGGAGAAATGGCATCCTCAAGCACACACTGAAACCTGGATATGAAAGTAGTGAGTAGAGACAGGCAGCAAAGGAGATGCAATGGCTAACAACAATTTCCACCACCAAAATTGCATATTCAGGTTGCTCACTGAATATTGACATAAAGCCTGTGACTACGGCTTTGAGTGACAAAAATAAATCAATAAGAAAATAACACAGAAATAAAGCTGAAGAGATGAGTCAACAAGCAAAGGAATTTGTTCCAAGTCTGAAATCCTGATTTTGATCCGCAGAGATAGCATAGTGGAAGGAAGGAACTGATTCCAGCAAGTTGTTCTCTAATATCCACACCAGTATGTGGCATGAGTGTGTACCCTACCCCTCACACTAAATACATGAATACTTGCATTTTTAAATTAACATTAAAAAGTAAAAGTACAAAAATAAAAACCATAGGCAAAAATTGTTAAAATTATTGAGAGTTTATTGTTTTTATATAAACAAAGATATGTACTTGACATCCTGTTCATATACTATGGTTCATGGTCTATAATATACTGTATGTAATGCATTCTGGCAATGTGATAATTTTATAGAGAATGTAACAGGATTTCTTCATCTTAGATGAAGATATCTTAGATTAGGTAATCATGCACACACACAAAAAAAAAAAAACCTGTCCAAGGAGTCGAGAGAGTTCTCATTGTTTCCCTCCAGTACTGCTGAAGTTTATGGAATGTGTGAGAACCAAGATATTTTAAAGTTTATATAAAACAAAAAGGAAAACAGCTGTAAAAGATGGGATCCAATAGATGAATGAGTCTAAGGTGGAAAACAGATGTTGCTCAGATTTATTTCCTGTTTCTTCCTGTCAATGATGTAACACTGAATCCAGACATTAAGCCCAGATGGTTTAGGCAAAAGGAGACCTGTGGCCAGAGGCACAACAATTTTGGCAAAAATTAAATAACTCTTTTTATTATATTGCAGTTTTTAATTTCTAAATTTAACTGTAGTGTATTTTTAAAATGTACCTAAGAAGTATTGCTATCTGGATATATTCAACCAAGAAATTATTTGGAAAGATTATCACCATTGAGTCCAAGCAGTGTAAACTGTTCTTGGCAGCAGAGGGCAAGCTACATGATAGAGACTGCAATGTGTATCACACTTGTCTTAACCTAGTATTATGGTGAATTGAAGCTAAGATGGCTTGTCAGACCAAAGAAGGGTTGCAAATATAACTGATCATATTCATTGCAAGAAGTTTAAAAAGTAAAATTAATAAAGATTGAGCATGAATAAATAAAAGTGGCACAATTGTAGAAAATTAACATTAGAAGTGATATTTAGGAAGATAGATATCTTACATGAATCAAACAGATTTGTGGATTCCAAGAGCTAGTGGAAACAGAGGTGGATCAAAAACTAAAGTATAAAAACTGAACCCAGGTAATTTCAACTTGTCTGTAGTTTAAGTGTATGAATTCTATCATAAAAGTATATAAAATAAATAAGAGCAGCACCTTGTTTAAAAATTTAAAAAATGTATTTAAAAAGTTTTATTAAATGTTAAATACACAATACAAATAAATGTATATTTTTGTAGCTGGAGTTTCCTCCAGTCCTACCTGGCCTGTGGTCAGGACAAATCTCCCTTACCCGCCTGTCCCACAGCCGCTCAGACTCAACTGAGTAAACACACAGAGACTTATATTGCTTACAAACTGTATGGCCAAGGCAGGCTTTGTGCCATCTAATTTTTCTGTCTTAAATTAACCCATGTCTATTAGTCTATAAGTTGCCACATGGCTCATGGCCTTCCGGTGCCTTACATCTTGCTTGTCATGGCTGAAGCTGGCAGCATCTCTCTTACTCAGCCTTCCACTTCCCAGAATTCTCCTCTCTCCTTGTCCCGCCTATACTTCCTGTCTGGCTACTAGCCAATCAATGTTTTATTTATTAACCAATCAGAGCAACACATTTAACATACAGAACAACCCACAGCATATTTTACTTCTTATTAATTCAATACTATCTTTAATCCCAGCACTCGGGAGGCAGAGCCAGGCGGATCTCTGTGAGTTCGAGGCCGGCCTGGGCTACCAAGTGAGTTCCAGGAAAGGCGCAAAGCTACACGGAGAAACCCTGTCTCGAAAAACCAAAAAAAAAAAAAAAAAAGAATCTGATATAAACTACGACACTCTTGGGCATATACCCAAAGGATGCTTCATCCTACTACAGAGACACTTGCTCATGGCTGCTGTATTCATAATAACTAGAAATTGGAAACAACATAGATGCTGCTCAACAGAATGGACAAAGAAAATGTGGTACATTTATACAATGGAGTATTACTCGGCTATTAAAAAATGTCATCATGAAATTTGCAGGCAAAAAGATATAACTAGAAAAAAATCATCATGAGTGAGATATCCCAGACTCAAAAAGATAAATATGGTGTATATATAAGCACATATAGATGTGCTTATTACCTATTAAGTCAATGATAATCAAGCTACAAATCTATAGACCCATAGACGGCAGTTATAGAGTAAAGGACTAGAGAAAACAGATAAATCTTGTTAGGAAATAGAAATAGAATAAATAGCTATGGATAGATGAAGGAGAACCAGAATGTGACAATCTAGTGGGGAGGGGTCGTTATAGAATAGAATACAGAGAGAGACTGTAGTCAGACTTTCCTTTGGGCTGCCAACTCACAAATAACAACATAGAGACTTTTATTAATTATGAAAGCTTGGTCTTAGCTTAGGCATTTTACCAAATAGTCCTATAACTTAAATTAGCTTGTTTCTATTAATCTATGTTATTCCACATGGCTCGGTTACCTCCCCTCTGTACCATATGTCCAACTTTTTCAGTGACTCCCTGGCGTCTCTCACATGCCTAGATTCATCCTGAGTTCCTCTCTTCCCAGGAGTCCTGACTATCTCTCCTGCCTAGCTATTTGCCATTCAGCTCTTTATTAAACCAATCACAGTGACACATCTTCACACAGTGTAAACAAATACTCTACAACATTTCCCCCTTATAGCTTTCTGTTGTGATATTAGTAGCTATTCAGAGTACTAATTCTAGAAATAAACTTCATCTAGCTTCATTTGCTTTCATTGTGGCAAAGTTAGCCACTGGGCAAAAAACTTCTCTTGCCTTGACTGCTGACAGTTTCTAAATTAGAAAAGCAGGACACAAAAGAAAGCAACTGCTAAACTTTGCCAAGACAAGATAGGACAGTCCTTCAAAATTCCTGCTTCTCAGAAAAGTCTGTCAGTTAATCTAGGATGCCCCAACAATGCAGAGAAACCTTGGGTTACTGTCCAGACAACCAGCTGTCTCTGTCATTTCAATAGTTTTGGAAGCTGGTTGCTCTGTACTTCATGTTTACTCAGGTAATATTATATCCTTCTTGAGACTCTGATACATTTGAAGACTAGATAGTTATAGTTGTCCTTATTAACAAATTCAGAAAGGAAACTCACAAAAGAGGTGTAAAGTGTAAAGGTTGAAAGTCATAAAAGCTTAAATTGTTTATCTAAGAAAATGTTTTAAGGTCTAAAAAAGATATGTCTAGGTTGGTAATACAAATTATGATAGAAAGTAAATTAGGTACAAAACTTTAGATTCACCAAGATAGCATAGATAATAGAGTATTTTCTCCAAAAATGCCAAATACAAATGGACTGGATATTGTGAATATAGTCCTTCTTTGATAGTTGTTCTTATTGTATAAAGTTTTACTGTGTTAGAGTTAAAACCTTTCCTTTTTATTTAGATAAAATGGAGAAATGTTGCAGGATATGGCCCCTGAGATTGCATTTGCATTAGTTAAATAAAATTTACCTTGAGTCAGGAGGCTGAGTTAGCAACCAGTTGACAGAAAGTAATCATAGAGAGTCAGAGAGTGTCTGGAAGATGATTGAGAGATGCATAGGAAGTAGTAGGGAGGGGCTTTGAGTGGTGAGGTTTTTTGTTTGTTTGTTTTGTTTTGGGGGGGTTGTTTGTTTATTTGTTTGGTGGAGCACAAGGACATTCTCTTTAGGAGATGCTTGCCAAGAGAGAAGGTCAGCTAGTTGCTACTCAACCTCTCTGAGCTAGCAAGTTTTCATCCCAGCCTCTGACTTCCAAGTCTTATTGATAAATAGAATGATAGAGATTTAATTAAAAGTTATATTTAGTGGCAGCAACAGAGTCAATGCCTGTAGGAACAGATTTCCTGCCAGGCCACTGCATGAGTGGCCAGACCACTGATAGAGAAGCAGGCTAGTAACTGTGTAGCCACAATTACTGGCTGAAACAATAATAGATTAAAGCACAGCCTCTGTGCCGACAGAAAAACAACAAAAGACAGCTAAGAATCAAGGGGCACTATGGAAACCTAATACATCAGAAACTTCCTAAAATATATACATGCATGAAGGCAAGCTAAATGAAATAGCTAAATAATGTGGCAGACAGAGTCCCAACTGGACATCTGGATGTCTCTTGTCACCAAACAAAGCTTCCAGTACCAGGATTGGGTTACAAGAAAGAAAGAAAGAAAAAAAGAAGAATCTGATATCTTACTTTCAAATAAGAAATGAAAGTCAATGTTATTTTGAAATATTTGTGATGACTAAGATATAATATTTGAACCTCTAAATTCTGCTATGAAAAAATTAACCAAGGCTGTAAATAATTCTGTGTTTCATATCAGCTCTCACAGTGGGTAAATGTGCTAAAATTCAGTTTTGGTTTAGTAAAAGTAAATTCAATTTCTTTTCTGTGCATATTTTACTTTGCATGTAATCTTTGCATTCTTTGGTTCACAGTACATAAGTTAAGAATTAGAAAAGGAATTTATTTAACATTTTTTATATTTCAATTTCCTCATCAGTAAATGGGAATAATAGTTCTACTTACAATGATTTAATGATGTTTCAATAATAAATAAATAAAAATCTGTTAGGTGAATTATGCACATAAATAGTTGTTGCTGTTGTTGTTGATGTTTGAGTCATTCAATAAACAGCCAAGTCTTACCTAATAAAATTTAGTCCTGAATGTGGTAAAAGATAATGGCAAGTTGATTTAATAAAGCTTACAAAATTACCAAAGTAAATCAAATAAAGCAAGCATATAAAAGTAGTCATTGATATATTTCACTTATGAACATATCTGTAAAAACTCTAAAATGAATATAATAAATTATTCTTATAGTCTGTGAATCAACATTAGAAAATTTTAAAATTATATTTACTACATTAATAAACTGATAGGTAATAGTAACATAAAAGTATATTTTCAATGTTTAGAATTTATTTAGGACAGAAACTTTAGGAAGCAATAAACAGATTTGAATCTTTTATGAAGAGTAAAGTAAAAATTATATTTAATAAATATATACATAGGGGATTCTCAAAATCAGTCAATATTTTACAAGAACATCCACTGTTACTCATTTTGCTATTAATAGAAAACTTGTTAGCACTGACTAATATAAAAATCATATTAAAATGGATAAATAAAATGATATAAAATTATTAAGGTAAAGTTCATCTAGATACAAAAATCAGCAGAATGAATTAAAAAATCAGTAGTATCAAGAAGAAACCTTAATATGCTTGGTAAAAACAGGATAAACTTTTTTAAAGTATTCAGTTCTATAAAACTTACACAATTTGAAATAAAATAAAACAGAAATAACATTTTATTAGTAGTAATAAAACATAGTGCTTGTAATAGTAAAAAACTAGAAGTCCCTAGCAATCATCTCATCAAAACTGCTGGTTTTTCTGAATAGTGCAAATAAGTAATGGAAAGAGTAGCTGATGTTGGATGGGAACAACTAAACATCTTTTCCAACAGCTTCATTCCAGTAATGCAATTGACCTTAAAGGAGTTTAATAAATGTATCCTAAAATTTATAAAGAAATATAATTGTTCATGGGTATATTTGTATGAATTCTAGAAAAATATCAAGATAAAAAAATGACCTGATAGTAAACAAACTTGAACACTGATATAGAAACAACGTAACATGGCTACAAGACACATGCAAAAAGTCATCAGAACCAAAGGTAAGGCTTTGACTAGCCTGATTTATATATGGGTTTTAAAAAATAAGCAAAGATGGTCCCACCAAACAACTGGCCAAACATAGCTTATTTCATATATTATCCAACCAAATAATTTTATGAAGAACGGCAAAGATGAAATCTTACTCAATGCAATTTACAATTAAAGCCATAATGTACAATGTGAAATTCATGGAGGAAAAGTACTTCTTGAACAAGCATACAAAGGTAATGTCGATGAATCAAAGAATTTCTGCTCAACAGACAGACTGATAATACATGGGAAATTATTCTTCAGGTGAAACAAAATGACATGGGATATCTTCTTTCTGAGAAAGAATCAATATGATTTGTATAATTTAAAAAAAATAATTAAAAGCTGCAGAAGTAGCAAGGGAAATACCTTTCCCAGATGACTGGTTGTTTCACTCCCTTTCATCAAAGCCTTGTAAATCTGAGTGTAAACTGAGGACTGAACTTGGCCTACAGAAGAAACTTTATTGTAGAAAAAAGAAACCATTGAAGTTTCTGAAACTCGAAAAAAGGAAACTGGCAGGAAGCTTCTAGGACATTATGAAATTCTTCACACTTGTAGGGTAATTAAGAGACAAAATCAATTAAATAGGAGGGCTTGTTTCCAACTCTGAATCAATAGTTCACCTTAGATTTGCAGAAATTACTGTAGATGGAATAGAAGGCTGAGAGCCCTGTCCCATGGTTCTTTAGAAATGTGCACAAAGTCTTACCAGTTTTTTAGTCAAGAAGCAAAGGGGGCTTTATTTTATACAAGACAGGATGTACTGACATTTTCTTGACTACGACATAATTCTAAATTACCTGAATAAACTTTTGAATGAATATTATATCTAGCCAACAGATGAAAAGAAAAACCTTCCCTGAAAGGAGATAATAACACCTGGAGCAGCTGATATTCATTTATATTCTCTGCTACATGTGCAGGAAAACTTTATTAGAACCCCAGCATGAAGAGAAAAGAGGGTCCATGTTCAAGAGAAAAGCAGGACTCCATATGTATATATGTGGTCCAGCTACTGCACTTCTGAAGTCAGAAGGTAAGTATCTATACACAATAATGTGCATATTCATATGTATATACATTTGTACAAGCACACATACTATAGAAAGAAACACAAATAGTTGAAAAGATGGGGAATATCAACAGAGAATTGTATCAATTTTAAAAATTAAGAAAATATTTAATTAATATTAAAGCATCTAAAGTGTTTTGATCTACTTGTAATCATGAATTCATTTAGTTCAACAGATAAATTACATAGAAGAAAGAATTGGCGTTTTCAAAATAGAGAAAGAGAAAATATTTGAATAAAAACACAGAGAGATTAAAAATGGAAATGATAATGATAAAGAGGCAAGCGAGACAAAAATGAAAATCTAACTTGTAGAAATGGAATCCTAGTGAGGAGGAGAAAAGGATCACATGTCAAAACAATAGCCAAGCATCCTCAAAACTGATAAAATAGATCAGGCTGTACAAGAAAGAAACTAACAAATGAATAAAATCAAACAGAATACCCAAGACAAAGAACCATACTGAAAAATAACCGCAGTCAAGAAAAAGGGAATTTATAGTAAGGAGAGTTTAATATCATTCAAGACAATGAACTACTTCAAAATATTAAGATGAATTTTATAAAAATAGATATTTTAAAATAAAATTGATGTGAAAGTAGAGTATGCAAAAATATCTGAAAATATGTCAGAAAAGATGTAAACTCTAAGGAAATGAATGAATATAAACAGAAAATTAACAGAGGTAAAACACTAAACTCAAATAATATGAAAAATGTTTAAAAACATGTATATTGGATAAATACCAATTATGCCTAAATACATTAGCCAAAAAAATGACCAATAATGTTAATTTTGGTTGATGTATATAAGCATAGTAAACATGCTAAACAGCTAGAGTGGGCCTTGGCAGATAAAAGAATTTTGGAAATTGCCTAGAAAGATTTAATCAATACTAGCTCCATCTCTCTTCAATTTTCCTACTGGCTATGTATAACAGACTTTTCACAAAGCCCCATAAGGAATTTATGCAAACACATCCATCACTGTATCTTTGGCTTAGCTGGGAAGTGGAACAAGAAGCTTGATTTCCATTTCTGTCTATTTATAATGAAACGTGTGAGTCAATCTCTGAAATGCTAAATGTAATTTAAAAGCAACATAACCATATACCATGCTGGGTGTGTAGAGTATGTCTGTATTCATAGCTACCCAAGAGTCTGAAACAGAAGAATTGTTTAGGTCCAAGATTTAAGATTAGCATAGGCAGCAGAGCAAGACCCTATATTAGATGTTTTGAAAATGAAAAATGTCTGTCTACACATGCTATTGTTTAGAAAAATTAAATAAAGTATTTATCTCAAATCCTATGAATCTATGATGCAATGGGAAGGCTACAAACCATATAGTAGGCAAGGCTATTCATGTTTGATTACTGATGGTAGACACAATTACGTAAAGAAAAAATACTTTTAAATGCTAAACACATGTGTGAGGACCTAAAACTAAAGGAAGAAAATGTTTGCAGAGAAAGGAAAAATGAAAATAAAATGGTAAAGCAACAGAGGAGGAGTTGGAGGGAAGGAGTTGTGCCGGCTAGTTTTATGTCAAGAAAAAAAAAAATAGGGCAGTTCATTGAGAACTATCTTTTCAATTTCACACCCCAGTTTTCTTTTAATAGGACTGTTTGTTTTTCTTCTAGTGTTCTGCTTTTTGAGTTCTTTGTTTATTCGACACACAAATCCTCTGTCAGATGTATAGTTGGCAAAGATTTTTTTTCTCCATTCCCTAGACTTCTCCCTCAATCCATTGATGGTCTCCTTTACTGCACAGAAGCTTTTTAGCTGTTGCATGAGGCCTCATCTGTCAAGCGCTGGTCTTATTTTCCACACTACTGGAGTCCTGTTCAGAGTCCTTATTTATGTATATAAGTTGAAGCATACCTCCTACTTTTTCTTCTAATGGATTTAAGATAGCTGATCAATTGCTGAAAGGTCCAATGTAGGGAAATAAAATTTATCAACAGTTTCACCCAATTGAGAATCCTGGAACTAAAATAGCAATCAATTCATTAGTCCAAGGATGTTATAGAGAGTAACCAATAACTTTCTGTTTGGATTCAAGACAAAAAGCCCACTTCTCACTCATTTTCCCAAGCCTTACTTCAAGAATAAGCCCTGAGCTTCTTCACCAGCTATGTCATAATTGATCATAAATATCATATAAGAGTTTTACATCTAGAAATATCATCCAATCCACATTCTGGAACATATCAATACATTTTGACCTAACATATTACTGACTTTTATAATTCACAGAAAAATAATTGCTATATAAAGGCTACACAATAGATAGATGGCAGACATGATAGATTGATAGAAAATAGATGATAGATATATAGATGATGATAGATGATATATAGATGACAGAGATAGATGATAGATGATAGGTGGATAGATAGGTAGATAAATAGATGATAGATAGATGATAGGTGGATAGATAGGTAGATGATAGATAGATAGATACATAGATAGATAGATAGATAGATAGATAGATAGATAGTGCACAAAATTTTTATACTTACTGTTTTTATAGTAAAAGGGATAGGTCTTATGATAATGCTCCAAATCTTTATCCTTGTCTCAATGATAGGAAAACCTGTATCAAATGAAATCATTGTATTTACAATTAAAAAAAATAATTTCATGTGCATTATGACATTGTTTTTCAAAATCCCTAAGAAATAATTAGGATGCATTTGATACTGTTGTTATCCTCTTTAGCCTGATAATTTAGTTAACTTATCTGAGAGAATTTAGGAAGATGGTAGAAGAAATAAAACTCTACCTTCAATGTTAACTGTCTCCTTCTGCTTCTGTTGCTAGTTATCTCAAAGCATTTACTGTGTTTGTAGCTTAGTCTAGAATATTTGTAAATAAAATTCACGGGTTCCATCTCATTAGCAATATTCTAACTATGTTAATTAAACCAAGAAACAAGCATGATTCGACCTTGTAGTCCTTTTGCAAAATGTAAATGGTATGCAAATACTCTCTTCTGATTTCAAAGTTAAGACAGAACACAAGATTTTTAAAGTAGTAAGAGGAATGGAAACATTATTTTGTCTCTCATTTAACAATTGGAATAATCTCAGAAAAGCATATTTTCCTAGGAATACTATGGTTTCAGGTAAATTGCAATTAGGATATTAATAAGAACATTTATGTAGGTAATACGATTTCTACTTAATTAGGAACATATTATTTAAAAAGTTTAATATCTCAGTAGTTTCCTTATAACTTCTGAGTGCTTATTGACCTACTGGCTTCAAGCATGTAAATAGCAATATAAGCAAACCTGTCACTTCTTCTATTACAGTTACCCTTGTTGATACAACCCAACCTCCAATCTTTCCAATGATAATCACTCTTTTAAAATTATCAGTTGGCTATAACCTATTTCTCAAGGGATTACAAAAAAACCATCATTGCATACCCAATGATCCTTCACAAAAAATCTGGGAAACAAATCGCTTCAAAAAAGCCCACATATTAATCTGGCAATGGAGCCAAATATTGAGTAACTATGTATACAAAAATAACTGAATTGAAGCTCTTTGCCCTAAATTATCTAATAATTCAGGAAGAGGAAAACAGAAAATCAAATAACCCTAACAAATTAAAGGGGGTCTATACTTTTGCTCTAAAAAATAGTTTCCTCTATATTTTCATTCAATCCAGAAGCCTGAAAGAGTTCAAGTTCTCAGAACATATGGATGAAGTAAATTATTATGCACAAATTGAGGAAGGTCTTATAGAAATAGAAATTACCAGATAACTTCTTCACTTCATATTAGCTCTCATAAAAGATGACAAACTCATACGATAGCAGCATAGGCTGAAGAAGTAGAGAAAAAGGAGGAATTAACCACTGAGTACAACACTTCAGTTGGAAATGAAAAATAATCATGGTGTTCTAAAACCCAGCAGAGTAACTGTAGTTTAAAAAAAAATGTATTATTATCTTCTCAGCCATACACAAATAACTACAGACACCTTATGCTGGAGAGAATGTGGAGCTAGGGGAACTCTCCTTCACTGCTGGTGAGAATGCAAGCTTGTACAACCACTTTGGAAATCGATATGGCGCTTTCTTAGAAAATTGGGAATCCATCTCCCCCAAGATCCAGCTATACCACTCTTGGGCATATACCCAAGGAATGCTCAACCACACCACAAGAGCACTTGTTCAGCTATGTTCATATCAGCATTGTTTGTAATAGCCAGAACATGGAAACAACCTAGATGCCCTTCAACGGAAGAATGGATAAACAAAATGTGGTACGTATACACAATGGAATGCTACTCAGCAGAGAAAAAAAAAACAAATACTTTGTTTCTTAAAGATGTATTTTATTTGCATTTCATTTGGAAGTTATATCATGCAGACATTGTTAATTATAAGATTAAATGTCCCTTAGATGAAATGTTTGAGAATAGATAACATCAATTTTGAGAAAGTCAATATTTGCAATGTTGCCGTAGATTTAATCAGTTGAACTTCTCTAACCCATACATCCAAAATCTGAATGTTTAAAAAACTCAAGGTATTTTTTTGTGTCTTTCTGGTAGATTTGATAATCTTCTTGTTATAAATGCTCAGTTATAATCCAGATATGGTATCACAAGGCAGGAGAGTCAAAAAAAGCAAAGTCATCTTTAGATACATATTCTAGGCCAGCCTGATTAGAGATCTATACTTAAAAAAATAAAAATAAAAAGACATGAAGCCAGGTGTGGTGGTTCATACCATTAACGCCAGTACTGAAGAGGCAGAGATGGGTAGATCTCTGTGAGTTCAAGGCCAGCTTGGTCTAAGTAGCAAGTTCCAGAATAGACAGGGCTACACACACACACACACACACACACACACACACACACACACACACACCAAACAACAACAAATAGACATGAAAAGAAATTCATTCTTTGATGAACATTAACTAAAAGTATACTTGATAAAGTAAAACAATTTCTAGAGATGAAATGCTATTTAACCCAAAGAAGTAATATAGAAAGATGGACGGAGGAAAGGAAATAAAAGTATATGGAAAACTGCATGGAAGAAACTTGTGAACAATTCCTTCCAAGTACTTCTGTCAGGAAAAAAAAATGAGTAATAATCACATATTATAAATATTATAGATGAAAATGGGCATAAAATACAAATGTTTTCCCAGCAAACAATTACAAAATCAATACAATATTGCATACCTTTAGATGAAGGCATAGAGTATGACCAGTACTGTAGAAATCTTGAATGTAATTTCTTCCTGATTATAATCCTCATTTCTACATGAGAGTATTATTTTTCTATTTGTAGGAATACTTTTTTCCTGTGTTTGAATTTACATAAAGTAAGCAATAAATAAAACTCCAACCATTTTTTCTTACTATGATCTAAATTAGTTTTTAGGAAAGAAAGATGAAAAGAGAGAAAATTGAGAGAAATTGAGAAAGAGAAGTAAAAGAGAGTAATCAGTTTAAGTTAGCCTAGCTTGGAGAATAGCCCCAGTTTTGAATGGCCTCCCAAGTAGAATAGAGGGAATAATGAGAAAAATGTTACCTAGATTAATGCATGGATGAACGTCCCTACAGAAGTATGAATCTTTGCTGGGAGTGAAACTTAAAGATGTCTACTACACCTGTGAGTTTTCTATTAGTGTCATCATAGATAATATTCCTGTATAAGGACTTGTAGCCAAGAGGTTCTCTCGGGTCCCTCCCGGCCCTACAGTCGAACATTCCTCTGGAACCACCCAGACCCATAGTCCCTCAGCTGCTTATAAAATAATCATTCAGAGGCTTAATATTAATTATCAATTGTATGGCCTATGGCAGGCTTCTCGCTATCTAGCTCTTACAACTTAGCCCATTCCTATTAATCTAGAAGTTGCCACATGGCCGTGGCATTACCAGTCTGCTGACATACATCTTGCTTCTCCTTTGGTGGTAGCTGGCATCTCTCCCACCTCTTCCTTTCTTTTTCCTGTCTCTCTCCTGGATTTCCTGCCTAGCTATAACTTGACTTGCCATAGGCCAGAGCAGCTTCTTTATTAACCAGTCATAGCAACACATATCCACACCATACAGAAAGATCATCCCACAGCAAGGACTCCCAAATGCCATGACATTACCTGCTTTGGGGCCACACATTTTGACTAATTCAAAAGTCAACTCTTATTTCACTGACCTTCTTTATAATCCTATCTGATACTGACTTTCTAGTTTTCTCTATGCTGTTCTTTGTTTAAGAGGGAGCTGGAGCAATCACCCAGTGCCTAAGAACACTTACTATACTTACAGAGGACCTGAGTTCAGTTTCCAATACCTACATGGTAGCTCACATATACCCATATCTCTAGTTCTAGGGGACATTTCACTCTCTTCAGGCCTCCACAGGCACTATACACGCAAGTGGTTCAGATACATACATTCAGGTACACCCACTTAACAGAAAAATAAAAACAAAGACTAGATCAAACTTTGTCTCTTCTTAGAGGCCAACCAAAGCCCTCACAACACTACTTTTATAGAATTGTTGATGCACACCTGTCACATTTATAGTATGTGCTAACTTCATTTTAGTTTCTACTTACTGAACTCCTGAACAATGTACTGAAGGAGAAGGAGGAAGAAGAGGAGAGCTGTCTCATAGAAAGATAAAAGTTCTCAGAGTTGAGAAACAAGAGATGTAGATAACAAGTTTTGAGACATTCACTCCCAGGGAACACAGCTTGACCCTAATCCCGGAACATTTTTTGCCCTTAGTGTGAGTAGTAGTAATAACTTGAGTTGCATAGTCCAGTGATTAATACCTTCTTCTCATTAATTTTAAGTGGCAGTTTATATTATTGGCACCTCTCTCTGGTTCACTGTTGTATACATGGAGGGACAGAGTCCTTGGATTTTAGGTCATGAGTATCTGGATTAAGAGTTGCTAGACCCCAAATACCTCATCCAAAATCAGACCTGATCTGGTTTATGAGATCATAGACTTCTTAATTGATGCCATGACAGCTTGAAGCCATGGGTGCTTAGGAGAGGTTGAGTGTGTTTTGTATACTGCTAAAACATGAATCACTGGAGCTAGAGGTAAGACTATGGTAGGCTATGACCAAAGTGGAATCCAGTGACTCACAACTTCCTGTAACCATAATCTCATAAGATTCTCTACTTCATGGGATTTGTGTTTGTCCATGGGATATCAGCACATTCATTGTATGCGGAGATCCCATAATTACTTGCATGTTGGAATTTGTGCTCTTTTAAAAATATTTATTTATTTATCTGTTTATTATGTGTGTATATGTATGCCTGAATATGTGTGTGTGTGTGTGTGTGTGTGTGTGTGTGTGTGTGTACCATGTGCAGGCAGGAGTCCATAGAGTCATCAATTCCCTTGAAGCCAGAGTTACAGAGTCACCATTTTACAAACCCACTAGGGGAAGAATTAATTCTAGCTATTTAAAATACCAAACACCACACAGAAAGAGGCACTGAAATGCTACTTTTTTTCTAAAGCCTGCATCCAGCCAGTTTTCTAGCTGGATACTGTGGTATCATTAGTATGTGTTGTTGTTTGCTTTGCTCTTTTGGGGGACCTGCCACCCAGCTCCCAAATGGACCTGCCACCCAGCTCCCAAATAAATCACACATGGAAGATGATTCTTAATTATAAATGACCAGCCTTAGCTTGTTTGTTTTGAGTCAGTTTTCCTTAACTTAACTTACCCCATCTATCTTTTGCCTCTGGGCTTTTCCCATTCTCTTACATTCTGTAAATATTACCATTACTCCGTGGCTTGCTGTGTAGCTGAGTGACTGGCCCCTGGGTCCTCCTCCTTCTCTGGCTACTTCTTCCTTTCCTCCCAGATTTCTCCTTCCATTTATATTCTCTCTGCCTACCAGCCCCACCTATCCTTTTCCTGCCTTGCTATTGGCCATTTGGTTCTTTATTAGACATCAGGTGTTCTAGACAGGCACAATAACACAGCTTCGCAGAGTTAAACAAATGCAACATAAACAAAAGTAACACACCTTAAAGTAATATTCCACAACATATATAATTAGGTAAATGCAACAAAAGAATTACCCAGCTATTGTTTAGGAGGCAATATCAAGTTTCCCAGAGACCCTATGTTGCACAGCATTATCCTCTAGGTAGAACTGCAGCCATGTGCACAAGACAGTTATGTCTTCTTGCAGAAGACCTTTACAACTGGGCTGACTGACTGCAGACATTCTCTCATAAAAAAAGAGGGTGTGGGTCGTCACTTACGTGAGTTTTCAGTCACTCCTCCTAGCCAGTTATATGCAATTTTGCTCTAATTGCAAATGGCCTCATTAGCTGAACACTGGGGCTAAAACACAGGCAGTTATGAGGAATCAACATCCATGCTGGGTGAAGAGTCTACAGTGTGGCTGCTTTGGCTTGTTTTATAAGTAATTCCAATAAACTCACTAATTCCCCAGGGCAATTTGGGGGACTGAAACTTGGATTTGTTATTAGGACCTTAGAGCAAGTGGGAATAGATGTCTTGTTCTCTCCCTCAACCTTACTCCCTGTGAAAAATTCTCAGAACACACTATTATGCCTGACTAAGACAGAGAAATAGGAAGCGTTTAATTAATAACACCCGCTTGACCCTTCACTATCAACTAGCTATTTTCTCCAAAGATGCTTTAGTCACTAAAGTTGTGTATCCACAAATACATACTATTTTTAAAAAGATATTTACTTAATAGGAGTTGTGTTAGTTATCCTTAGCAATCTGGTACCACCAGGATAAATTCAGTTAAATTTGAATATGTTTTCTGCCTTCTATGCTTTTAACATATGATGATGTAAAAATGAGAAGATCTTAAAACAGTTTTACAGCTTGGATCAAGTCTAAACTCATTTACTCATGCATATTCAAGTTTGACATTTGGAATTTAAACTTAAAAATCTGTATTTTTCCTGAATAATCTTTGCTGAAGCTGAAAGGTAGGACTTTGAATGTAGGATGAGAACAGACACCTATTAAAAGACCACGATTCCTAGGATGGTTACCAAGCTTCAGTAGTTTTACTTGAACAAATACTTTCTAATGTGCTGAATCCATTAGTCAATTTCCAGAGTCCAGAAATTTCTGGTGTTGGTAATTTTGCAATTGTATTACCGCTTTTCTTGGAAGTATTTGCTTAGCTTCCTACTCAACCTTTCTTGAAGTTATTTCCTGAAACACTTCTATGTTTTGTTGTACAAATCTTAAATGTTCTTATAATAAAAATCCAGAGCTAGATATTGGGGTAAATGCTGAAAGATCAGAGAGACAAAGGAATAAGCCACAGCTACTTCTCACTTTGCCAGCTCCACAAATCCTCTGACCGAATGTCTCTGAGTCCTAGCTGAAAGAGGTCTACCTGAAAAAGGCTTAGTTCCCATCTCCTCAGGCCTTATATACCTTTCTCTGCTCAGTCATAGTACTTCTTTCCTAGTGCTGGGATTAAAGGCGTGTGATTCCCAAGTACTGTGATTAAAGGTGTATACCACCATTGCCTGGCTCGTTTTCTCTCCTAGACTGAATCAATCTTATGTAATCTATGGTGGCTTTGAACTCATAGAGATCCAGATGGATCTTTACCTCCTGAGTGCTAGGATTAAAGGTGTGTACCACCACTGCCTGGTCTCTATGTTTAATCTAGTGGCTTGTTCCGTCCTCTGATCTTCAGGCAAATTTTATTAGGGTACAACAAAATATCACCACAATGTTTAAAGTCTTTATATAGTATCTTCTTACTAATGTACAAATAACATGTCAATATTCATTTATTTAAATATATATTATAGTGTACTGTTATTGGACATGCTTGCTGGTTCTTCTTGTCCTACTGTTAGAACACTTAACTTGTTTTTTTCTATTCCATTTATGTAATTCCTTCTCAGACAAAGTGTATAATTTTTATACTCCAGTTCATAAAAACTGAAAAGAGCTATACCATCAATGGGTACATTATTCCCCAGGGAACAACTCTCATTCTACAAGTGATCTGACACAGAAACTATGAGTCCACACAGATGAGCAAGAGGGCTTACCCTGGGTCTCCCACAGAATCACAAACAAGGAAAATCTTGCATCAATCTCCAAAAGAGACAAGAGAAACTGCTTACTGATTCAGAGACACATTAGAGTGAATTAAATAATTTATAAAGACAGAAATGCTTTCACAAAATCAGTACTACAGTCTACCAGCTTATAAGTATTAAACTCAAATTCCAGCAATGTGCATGATGAGAATCCTAGACTAAGAAAGACACTGACATAAGATCTGGATGAAAAGAGGATTAAAAGGTGAGGCTCAAGTAAAATTGTATCCATAGTAACCCTCAAAAACTCTTAGACAAAATGTTTATGGAAGGTGAATTTATAGGTGTAATAGCAAAGCCTGTGAGAATAATAACAATAATATGGTCGAAGATGTTATAGACACAAAATTCGTATCTAAAAAGTTGAAGCAAATAGACCAATATGAAATGGCATTGAAGCAAGCATGTTTCATATGTAATCTATTAACTCCTTAAAACAACAGGAACATTATGAACAAGAAAAGTCACATGTCAAAAGTACACAAAACCCTTCGTAATGTGATTAAAACAAAAACAATTGTACATGAATCAACTGTATATGAGATATTGTTGAAGAAAGCACTAATAAGCTGAAATAAAGAATTTAGACATAGAAAGACATGTGGGTAAAAAATGAGTAACAAAATCATGACAACTACTGAGATGGTTAATACTGGGTCTGTGAGTGACTATCCAGACTCAATTAATTAAAGTGAGAAGACCACCCTAGATATGGGCAGTGCCATTCTAAGTGCTAGACTGAATAAAGAGTAGAAAGTAAATTAAGAACCCGGCACTCTTTGATTATTGACTACAGATGTCATGTGACCAACTTCCTAGACTTCCCATCACCATTACATCTCTGCCATGATGGATTATATTCTAGAAGTGAGACCAAATAAACTCCTCCTTCTTTAAGCCAGTTTTGCTGGGTGTTATGTCTTAGTCACAAGAGAAGTAAGGAATGTGACTGTCAGTCACTATCTCAGACACTTTCCCCCTATACCCCAAACTTATATATTCAGGGGTCTACTCTTCTATTTATAAGTGTATCTCTATAGAGCATCCCAACCCTGCACACCTAATATTGTATTTCTAATTCTTTCATGCTATTTACCAACATTCCCATTTCAGTGCCAACTTTATTCTTCTACTTACATGGACCAATTACCTGAATGTAAACTTGGCTTGCCCCAATAAAATTATATAAAATTTAATATATTATCAATATGGTAACTAATTTCAAAATACACATCATATATGATGTATATAATCATCTATTCTTCAACCTGCCTGTTTGTGCCACCATCATATTTCATTGTATAATAACATTTCACTATTACAGTAGCCTTTCTGCAGTCTTCTTGTACTACCCACTCTCAACACAGAAGCTAAAGCAGTCTCTTTATAGTGAAGCCAAATTCATGGCAATCCTGTGACCAAAATGTAATTATTTCATTTTCACCTGAGTAAACATGACAATTTTGTAAGTTTTTACCAGGGTGTATTAATTGCATAGAGTGTTTCACTGTGACTTTCTTGTATATGTATGAAATTAACTTTGATCTTTTGCCATCTCTTGATCCTCCCCTTCCATAAATCATACTCCTCTTCCTAAAAGGTTCACCTTCTACTTTAATGTTTAAAAAAAAAATACCCCTTCCCCACAAAAAAAAACCTCTGTAAAATATTCTAACCTGAATCTTCAAGGGTCTATATAATCTGCCATCTGCACATTCATCATCACCTGTCTCCACTCCTTTCTCCCCATCTCTATTACTGACAGTGTTCCAGATGCAGTGAGATTATTTTTTAATGATTTTTAATTCATTATTTGTGATTTTCATACAATATATTTTGAACATATTCATCCTCATTAAACTTCCCCTAATCACCTTTTTGTTTTGTTTTGATTTTTTTTGAGACATGGTTTCTCTGTGTAACTACTCTGGATATCCTGGAACTCACTTTGTAGACCAAGCTAGAAATCACAGAGATTCATATACCTCTTCCTCCTGAGTGCTATGATTAAAGGCCTGTGACACCACCACCACCCAGGCCTTAACCACCTTTTCTACCCACCCCATCCCTTCCCACTTAACTCTGAGATTACTTGTTTTGTTTTTTTTTTCTTTTCCCCATAAAGTCTAGTTGTTTGTGTCTTGGGATTTAGAGCTGCTTTGGTTTGTAGCCAGCCTACCAGAAGTCTCAAGATTAAATGAAACAAAACAAAAAACAAACAAACAAAACTGACTCGTCCTTTCCCAGCAGCTATCAAATGCTAATAGTTCCTCAGCTAGTGGCACGATAACACAGCGACCTCCCACGCTCTATACAATGGGATTCTTAGGACTCCCTGGTTGTATCTAAAATTGTGTGCCCATGGCCTTTTCTCAGGTTACTGCTTCCTTTAAGAACAGTCCTTAACCCAAAAGTCATGGCCAATTCTCTCATAAAGTAACTGCTCCAATATCTTTTCACTGAGGACTCTTTGACTCTGCTATTTAAATTTCAAATCCATCTCTCAAACCAAGGATAATTGGTAAACAGAGTAAACACTTAATAAGTGTCAGTGATTGATATACTTTACTTAATTTTTTTTGAAATAATGAATTGATAGATAATAGTGACATGAAAAACACTAAATAGAGAAAACTACTTGATTTCACTGAATTATGTTAGGTTACACAGTGAACGTGAACAAAGGACATAGTATACATGTATGAAGGTATCATACTGTAACGCATTATTTTGTACAATTAATGTATCTTAAAATTTAAAAAGTTATATTGTCCAAAGAAGATAAACTGTAATTTCAAAGGCATGATTAATTTACTCTGAATGAGAAACTAGACCCAAATTAATTTAGTTGCACATTGCACAGGACATAGGGAGGTAACTGTTACAGCAAGCCTGGCCACCCACAGGAGTTATTAACTCAAATGTTGGTAGGAATCAGCTTGGCAACCCTAATGTATGTACTAGAGAATTTTCAACACAACAGGAAGTATTAAAGCCCGTGGTGAATGAGAAAGTGCATAGCCAGTAAAGTGAACCAAATACAGCACCCCAAAGCTGTACTTCCTCATGAGATATGACTCCTGACTCCTAGTGGAAAGCACTAAATCAACTGACATGCAGTTTCTTTGTTTCTGTTGGAAGATTATTATTGCCTGAGATAATTTTAATGAAAGGACACATTTAGATACTCTTTAATGGACAGCTTCCAAATGTGCTAACATCCCTGCTTTTGTTCTTAGTGTTCTGACTGAAAGAATTACTTAGCTACCCATGAGTATCCTTGTTATAAAAATAATTTCAGTGTTTGGTCTTAATCTAGTATTTGAATCCTTACAGGATTCAGCTGTCATTTCTCTGGTATGCAAACCAGGCCCTTGTAGGAGAGATTCTAGGAAATGACAGACATCATTTGCCATATGGCTTGCACATGCGTTTTCTGTATGCATGGTTAATTCAAGGGCATGAGAAAACACATGCAAGTTCTATTGGGCATAAAAATTCAGATGTTCCTTTGAAATGTTGACCTTAAGATGTTTAACACCTGCAGTATACAGGATATGACAACATCTCACAAAACTGCAAATCTTCATTGTAAATACTACTGGGAATGGTCATTTATGAAAGGAGGGGGAAGCTCATTATCCATATAAAAGAAATTTCCAATAAGGTAAATTATTAGATGAAAGATAGTTATCTATGCCAATGTGATATTTTTCTCAAAGTAGGCAAGACAGTCATTATAAATAAAATTTCCATCATCTTACAACCTACACAAAATAAACAATGAATAAATAACAAAATATTCAGGATCAGTCTTATGAAACAGAAATCATGCTTTAACCACCCTGTTTTCCCCTTTGTCATTATAGTAAAACTCGCATGATCCTGGGTTTATAAATGTGATGGTTTGTCATTCACTTAACTTGAAAATGTCCTGAGTAAGGAAAACATGTGCCTATAAGTATAGAAAAACCTGTGACACTTTAGCCATAACTATAATTTTAATTAATATTATATGAGGTATGTGTGACAAACTGTTTCGGTTCCTTGAGCCTCTGTTTACTAATCTGTAAATGGGTTTAAAAAATACTAATCTAACAGGTTATTGTTAAGTATCAAATGCC
This sequence comes from Peromyscus eremicus, assembly GCF_949786415.1. Lineage (NCBI taxonomy): Eukaryota > Metazoa > Chordata > Mammalia > Rodentia > Cricetidae > Peromyscus > Peromyscus eremicus. The sequence goes on from NC_081424.1 coordinate 62,760,783, forward strand.
CTAAGACAGACTAATATGATTTGTAAATTATGAGATGCTGTCTATAAGATAAATTAGAGAGAAGCTAGATCAACTAGGGGCTGAATCTTAATCCTTCCACTTGTATGCTGTATTTCTCAAACAATATATTTAGTAGTTCTACTTCTTGGCGGTGTGGCCATTAGGATAGCCTACGACAAACTTCTGCTTTCTATTCTGTGCTTTAGGTCATTGATGAAACAGAACTAGAAAGTGTGATGGGCAATGGAGTGGAATTGATAAAGATCAAATGTCAATAGTAATAACTACAGTTGATGCTTTCTGAGAATTTTGAAAATGTACATAGGCTACATGATTCTCTCAGTATTTTCGCACCCTTATAAAGTAGTAAAGTAAAAACCAAAATAAAACAACTTAAAAATATTGAGTAAGCCAAAACAGAATAAGGACAGCTAGCAGAGCTGGAGATACAAGGAAGACTTTCCCTTTCTGGGTTTATAAGATTTGACTCTATATTGATAATAGCAAGGGTAAATTTTTCATTATATTTTTTGCTATGGCTAAAAGAAATACACAGTCACCTTGTAAATATTTAAACTGTGTGTGTGTGTGTGATTGTGTGTCTTCATATCTGTGTCAAGACTAGTTCAAAATATTATTATATAGTGCTCAATCTTACAATTCACCCTTCAGGACAAGTATTAACAAAATTACTTACAGTAAAATTCTCAGCTTTATGAAATATACATGGAGAGTCCTGTGATATAAAGATCAGAGAAAGATGGAAAGAATTCTGACTCATTTAAACTGAGAAGACCACATAGAGACATCAGGAACCTGATATGTGAGTTACTGCTCCCCCATCTGGAGATTCAGACCACACTACAAATGCACCATAATGTACTTAAACTGAGTCCATGCATGACCTTTGGCTCATTCTCAATATAGTTCTCTAGACAGCTGTCAGTTTCTTGATGCTGTTTCATGACATGAAAACGTATTTGTCATCCATGTCTAGAAAGGTCCTTTCAACTGTTATTATGCAATAGAACCTCTTAAAATGTTTCTTTATAAATTAACAGTACCAAACTGTTATTATGCAATAGAACCTCTTAAAATGTTTCTTTATAAATTAACAGTGCCCTGGTCTTGCCTGGAGTTCTGACTCATTTAGTATGGGTAGAAACCAAAGTCCTAGATGTTTACTAGTGTTTTAGCTTGCAATCATATTGAGAAACTCAGGCTAAGATTGTGAATAGGTGTGGTTGTCACTGTGTTCAAAGGGATACAAATTTAAAGAATAAATTCACATGGGAATTCATAAATTCCTAAAAGATATAATTGAAAAATAAATTAATTAAAAATAGTAACTATTGAATCAGACTCTAAACTTTAAAGACTTGAATGTAGAGTTTCTCCAAGTGGTTAAAATACGCAATGTGATTAATGGAGGGTTCAAAGTGAAGACAAGGTAACTTTTCCTTTTCATCAAATGTTTATATATATATGTGTGTGTGTGTGTGTGTGTGTGTGTGTGTGTGTGTGTACACACAGATATATCTTCTTCATTTTTGCTCATATCCATTTCTTGTGAGTGGCAATTATATTTATTAAAAATATTTATTTTTTACATTCTATAAAATTATTTACACTATAGTAATTTTGATAAATGTAAAAAAAAGTAATATTTTGAACTAATATTAATTTTTTTCTTTGATTAAAAGACACACACACACACATAAACTGTGGTCTGATACTAGCAGCACTGACATTCTGTTCTTCTAATTTGAAAAAAAAGAAAGTCATTAAAAGTTTTGTGCCAGGGTGAAATGACAAGAGTGTCTTCAGGACACTCACAGTCTTTTGCCGAAACTACAGTTAAATTGCTGGTTTTCACTGACATTCTTTAACAATTTGGCAGTTAAAGCCTGAGTTACAAATCAGCAGATTTCATTTCAAACATCTGTGGACGTTTAACATTACCGGAAAATTGGCAAAATTATCCTAAAGGATAAAAGACACTTGAGAGTGGTATCAGTCATCCATCATCTCTCACAGTCATTCCAGCAGAGAAACAGACTCGGGAAATTGGCATTGGGCTGGACTCTTGTCTTCTCACTATTGCCAATCTGCTTCCCTTTCTTTCAAGTGCCCAATGAGGTGTTTTCATGGTGAAAATTGCTCACATAAGCATTTATAGTGACTGATGGATGGTCAATGCAAAGCATGAAAAACGTTTCCAAGTGACCTCTCACCAAACATGACCCATATCAAAAGAAAAATGTGAGGGTAAGACAAGACACAATGGCAAATAGGAAGAAATAAATAAAGAAAAAAAAATACAGTCGCTGAAAATGAATTGTCAGCACCAAGGTTTTTTTAATTTCTCTTATTGTCCACCACTGTGTCACTGTTTTCAAGGTTGATGCTAGTTCACCTTTTACTATAAAACAGATAAAAAAGTTATGAAAATTATCTGTGACCAAACAGACAGTGAATAAGTCATGGTAAAAGATTTGCTTATATGTTATTTGCTTTTTATGTTACTGCTTGAAATAATATATTTAAGACTAACATTCTTCAAAGTTGTTGCAGAAGGCTTTGGAGCTCCTGAAGGATTTCAGGGGTTATACAAAGCCAATATGTGTGTGTGTGTGTGTGTGTGTGTGTGTGTGTGTGTGTGTGTGTGTGTACACCTATGCTATGTGTTTATCTCATTCTCATTTTCTTATGAAGACATAGCAGATATTCCAATGTTATATGAAAAGGCTATTAAAGTGTCATTCCCAACTATGTTTGTGTGAGGTTGGATATTTTCGATAGACTTCAACCAAAAGTATAACTAACTTTGGTTTTTTTTTATTCGACCGGATATCAGAAAGATTTATGGAAATATAAAGCAATGAATTTATTATTGATAATATTTACTTTTGAAAATTTAGACTGTTTGTAAAACTATTTTTGTTATATAAGCAAACGGGATATTATTATTGCTTGATTCAAATGGTTTATTAAATAAGTGTGTTTTAAATGTCTCAGCTTTAATTTTTAGTTCAGTAATTAAAAAATAAAGTAAAAACCACATAAACTAAAGCTTTTGGTGGTCCCTATTAATTTTAATGTTTTCTAACGAACAAGTGGCTGGAGAATTTCTGTTTTAGCCTACCTATAAATGTTATCAACTAATCTGAGGCATTTTGCATCATTTGTGATTTTTCCTTTTCTTGAAAAGCTAATTGTGTACCAGCTCTGACATGTTGGTTTTCAATATCATTATTCAATTAAAGGAGCCAGGGTTTGCTTAGAAATAGCTGGCTCTAGACTTTGGCAGGGAATATCCAGGATGAGCCAGGAGGATCTTGCAGAGCTGGAAAGCAAGATAATGCTAAAACAATGAACAACAAAGCGAAGACAAACAAACAGTAGTGGTGGCATGCCAAGGGCTGTGGAGCCGACGAACAGAGCCCCAGTGACCATAGATTAAAAAGTGACATGACTCACTGCAACACTAATATATATCTGTTAAAATAAACAGACAAGGATGATTGGTGAGATGGTTCAGCGGTAGAGGGATTTGTGTGAGGGCCTGGTGGCTGGAGAGAACTGACTCCTGAGAGTTACCCTCTGACTTCCAAAGGGTACACCATCACACACACACACACACGGGCAGGCGCACATGAATAAGACAGACGAAGAAATTAACAAATCTCCTTCTTATAATTTGAGTAATATATTCAGATACTCTACACTCAAGGAGTTACATAATCCCACCCCACCATAACTGTAAACTTATTTCCACAGACCATGGAAACAAACAAGGAAAAATAAGAAATTTCCAGGGGAGAATTATTACTAAAATTATCTCTCAGTCGTCTTATGTAACATTCACAAGATCAGATGAAAACCTATCTTACCTCTGTGCAAACATGATCTCTTGATGGTCCTATGTAACATTCATATGATTGGATGAAAGCACAATTTATGCTCGTAGTCTTTCCCCTAGAATCTCCTAACCCATGGTTAGAACAGCAGACATTTCTCAATAAAGCAGTACTCTTTTAAAAAAAAAACTGACAAGCAATGTACTTTTAATAATCAATAAGCAAGAGTCTATCAACTTCATAGGGAAGGACATGAGATGGGTTGAAGAGAGGATTCCTAGGAAGGCTGGAGGGAGGAAAGATGGAGGAAATGTGATGTGATTCCAAATGGTCGTCCCTGAAAACACACATACAAGTAATATTATACAGACTGTGAAGGTTGTACTAATGTATTTAGGAATACGTATGCATATACATATATGTATATAACAACAATTGAGAAAAAAGTTCAAGAATTTGAAAATTAGCAAGGAGGGGTATGTGGGAGGGTTTGGAAGGAGGAAAGGGAAGATGAAATGATGTGATTGTATTATTTCAAAAATAACTTAAAAAAGATATAATGTAAGTGTTTAGAAGCAAGAAAAAACTGGACAATTGTCCCAAAATAGAGAGACTTAAGGAGGCATGACAATATAATGGTATCCTAGGTGAGATGTTAGACCAAGAAAAGGCATTAGTTAAGGGAAAGAAAACTTAAATGAGAATGGCTTTGGTCCACATACCCACATTGGTTCTCTAGTTATGAAATGTACCGTATTGCTATGCATGTTAATAAAAAAGAAAACTGGGTACAAGGTTCATTAGTCTGCATTATTTGCAAGGCTTTTGCTTTTGGGTTTTTGTTTTGTATGTCTAAAGCTGTACTGATAACTGAAGGCTTGCTTTCCAAAGATGAACATTTTTTTTCTGAGTTCTAAGGTAAGTAAGTAGAAGGAGAAATACTCGTGGAAGATCTATGACTTACCACTATTCTAGGCACACCTGCATGAGAGTCTGGGAAAGTAGCTCAGTGAAGGAGATCCCTGCACGTTTCAAAACCCACTGACTCCTATTACAAGAACCAGAAAGAATAAATCCCAGGATACTTAATTCAAACAGGTCTGAACTCCACTAGTTAATGAAGATTGGTACATTAATCTGAAAAATATTTTCTGTGCCACTCTTCACTTTATTAAAAGAAATGAAAGAAAAGCCATCCAAATAACAAATAAGCAGCAGATCAAAGAAAAATAATAAACCATAATAAATAATATATATAATATAATAATATAAATTATAAGTCATAATCATGTTAATTAAAATTATTTCAAACAATTATCCCAAGTCTGTCCAAATGTATTTTCTCAATATTAAGCTAATAGATAATTGATGCATAAAGCATCAAAAAAGTAATCACTAATTATGGGTCAAATTTTAGTATTATCCTAAAATTAGATATGCTTTATCTTACTATGCCCAAGAGTACCTAGGGAAGAACAACTGATTCCACTTAATTTCAACTCAATTTAGAATTTATAACGAGTCTAGTTAATTTTGAGTTGTTAATCTGCCTTCTGTACTACAGTTGTTCCCTTCTAAAGAAAAATTTTAGGAAGAAACAAGGATGTGGTACAATTTGGAATGATGAAGAAAAAACATTAGTGTTAGAGTGATCGAGTGGGATAGGTAACAGAGAGCAAGAGACATTGGCTCCCTTCCACATCATGCCTGTCACTCTGAGCAGCTCCAGCAGCATCAATCCTGTATACCCTCAGTAGGATGATGCATATTTACAAAGCAGGCATGGTCAGATTGTTTTCCAGGAATAGTCCATATTTTACAAATGGCACATATGAATCTGAGTTTTTATTCCCTAATCTGCCTTCATCCTTGATGATTGTTGAAACTGTACCAAGAGAAAAAAGTATATTCACTGTGTATTTCTCAATTTCTGAAAGCTTTTATTTATATATAAAACTTTTATTCAAAACTTTTATTTACAAAAATAAAATAAAATTCCTAAAACCTTGATGAAAAAGTTAAATATTAAGATGTCTGAAAATGCATAACCAATTACCATTATAAGTCATAACTTATAATATTTGAACTTTTGATGGCTAGAATTCTGATAGACATTAAACAACAGTAAATGAAGCTTCAACTATTCAAGTCCTTTGGCTGCAAGAAAAGTTAAATCTCTAACTATATGAATTCTACCACAAGTATTTACATGAATAGAAGCATAATGAGTTGTATGTATATAAAATTACAGTTACAAAAGTATTCTTTGAACTTCTAGAAACATCAATGATACATAAGAACTCTACTTAAGATTTAAACACATATGTATATTAATATATACATAATTAATATAAATATAATCTTACCAAATTAAGTATTTATGAAATTTAGACTCATTTTCTGTAACTCAATTTATCTTAAATTCTGAGTATTTCTGGTCTAATCATAAAATGACAATAATTTGCTTCAGTCATTAGTGCCTCTTCATCCTTCACTGGTTTCACCACTTACTTTGGGAAGGGAATATACAGTTCGGAATTTCAGGTATTTTTCACCTTCATCTGTGCATATGTTATCTTGCAGCCCACTGAGATGCTGTTTCCCAGACTGTCTTCTTCCTTTCAGTTTATTCGTGCCTCTGGCAGCCTTCTTGCCTTGAAAACAAAGCACTTGCTGTTTATCTGCCTCTATGTTATGGTCATAACACAGCTAAGAGTCTTATAGGGGTGCAGGAAACCCTAGAGGGCTGCGTCAGGCCCACTTGTCACATGCCCAACATAGATGCTTCAGTACTAAGCTGGGACTCATAAAAACTGTGGAGTCTTTCATCTCTGAGACTCTCGCTCTCAGAAAAAAAAGGAAGAACACTATCATTTCACTCTCAATGTCTAAGAAGTTGATCCAGGGGTAAGGGTGTTTTATTTCTCATCCCCTCCTTTCTCTCTCTCTCTTCCTCCCCCTCTCTCCCTTCTTCCCTTCCTTCCTTCCATCTGAAATCGCCCAGAGACTATCGTCTTGTTTTTCCTCGGATTTCCCCAGTACTCAAGCTTACATTTTTCTTTTGTACTCAGTGGGGATAAGAATACCTTAACTCCCTTTAATCCCAGCACTCGAGAGGCAGAGCCAGGCAGATCTCTGTGAGTTCGAAGCCAGCCTGGGCTACCAAGTGAGTTCCAGGAAAGGTGCAAAGCTACACAGAGAAACCCTGTCTCAAAAAACAAAACAATCAAACAAACAAAAAGAATACTTTAACTATTATTTATCTTGTTTCCCAACTTTTTTGTGTATTTTATTTGTTCCTTGATGTTTGTAACATTAAAAAACTCTTAAAATTACTATAATATTTTATTTTTTTCTTTTAAAAATTGTCTTCATGTATTGGGTACCTCATAGTGTCACTGTGGAAATGATGGATGGACACTGTGCAATCTGAAACACTTAAAGAGGAGACTGTATAAGTTTTATTACAAATCATTCTGCCTAATGTGTGATTCCATTGTAAAATTGAATTCTTCCACGTTTGTATGATTTTTGTGTTACTAAAAATACATTATCACAGAAGCTTCATGACTAAAAGAAAACATCATCATAATAAAAATGCTTTATATAAGTGTTGACTATTTCATTCATGCCAGGGTAATTACACAGGTGTGTTAATTCTGGGAAAGGTTGAGTTAACTATGTACTCAACATTATGAGGACACAAACTGGAATGAAGAAAGCAACCTGTGTCCCTCATTTGCCCACTAATATCAATCACCTTGATAAATTTGGAGACACAACTCATGAATGTTGTATATATACTCAGAAATTCTCAGGTGAGTTGGAAAATTATATATGGTAAAGCATTTGAATGGCTACCTTCATTAATAAATACTTTAAATACAAATTTTAACCTTAGAAAGGCACCACTATTTACTACAAATCTAGCAGAGATTCCTTTCCTATCTCCAACTTCATTTCCAAGTCTTATCAGACATACACATTCCAAACAGAAAAAATACCCTAAAAGAGATAATTTTAAGTTATTTGTGGTCAGTTGCTATAATTAATATTTTATTCATAGTCAAAAAGGATATCTGTAGCTAGAGTTTTTCTGGTTCTGCCTAGCCCACAGTCAGGACAAATCTCTCTCACCTGCCAGTCCCACAGCCACTCAGACCCAACCAAGTAAACACAGAGACTTATATTGCTTACAGACTGTATGGCCGTGGCAGGCTTCTTGCTAACTGTTCTTATATCTTAAATTAATCCATTTCTATAAATCTATACCTTGCCACGTGGCTCATGACTTACCGGCGTCTTCACATGTTGCTTGTCATGGTGGCGGCTGGCACTGTCTCCCTTTCCCTTCCTGTTCCCTTAATTCTCCTCTCTGTTAGTCCCACCTATACTTCCTGCCTGGCCACTGGCCAATCAGTGTCCTATTTATTGACCAATCAGAGCAACAGATTTGACATACAGACCATCCCACAGCAGATATCTACAGTGAGTAATCAACCTGTATAAGGTTGGACAGTCAAGGAATATGGCAATATGTTGAAAATAAAAAGAGTTGATATCTGTTTGTTGCTTAAAATTAGTCAGAAATTTGCAATAATTGGAGAGGGTAACAGGGGGAGGAGGAAGATAAGAGTGGGTGGGACTGAGAGTAAACAGATGCATTATATACTCAGGAATAGTGTAGCCACCAGTCCTCCGCAAGAAGCTTCTCTTTACAGCAAATGGGGACCATCACAGAAAACCACAACTGGACACAATGCAGAGATCAACAGATCATAGGGAGCCCAACTCCAGTAGATACATCTACATCACAGTTTCCACATCCTATGGCTCAGGGAACACTAAAGAGGGACCTCAAAGATTGTAAGAACCAGAATACCAGGAAGTCTGCTGTGGAACAGTCTCTCCTAGAGCACAAACAAAACCAGAGTAATAGCAATATCAAAGGACTTGTTAACACGGAAAGGGGAAATTTTCATGAAGTTCCACTATAGACAAAGAACTACAGGCAACTAATGACTACTGTGGAAGGAGAATTAGCCTTTCCTAGGGATGAGCCACCTTATTGGTTGTCTAGTACTGAGTGGTCAGCCCTGAAACTATATATACTCACAGAAATTAAAAATGGACTCAGGAGATTGTGTGTGTGGGGGGGGGACACACATAATAAATGCATGTATGTCTGTCTATAACAAATATAATCAAAGGAATAGAGTCTGTCAACTGGAGAGTAGAGAAAGACAGAAGTGATTCAAGGGAGAGTAGCTGGGAGGGCCTGGAGGAAAGAAAGGGAGAGGGAAAATGATATAGTTCTAGTTCAATTAAAACATAAAAATTTTTAAAAGAAATACATTTTACATGGGCACAATCTATTTAACTACTCAAGTTCTATAATGAAATACCTCACAGGCTTATCAAACATGTAAGAATGTTGTATATCTAATTCTATTCAGCAAAGGCTTGCAACAAATTGATTCCTCTCCTCAACCACACATGAAAATATGAAGACACATCACAATAAGGAAAGAAATACATGTAAGATGAGAACCCTTTGGGAAGTACCCAGATAAGTACAGATGCTCAACAATCAAAGTATACTATAGCTCACTGTCCTCAAAACATACTGCTAGAATACTGTCTCCAAAGTAAGACCAGTTTCTTTCTTTAAGTATTATGTTTTTCACTTTTCATCATGTATTAATTGCATAACATCATGAATTTCATTACAACATTTTAACGTGTGCATATGATACTTAATCGCATCTTTCCCCAATAACTCACAATTACCTCCTGCCCAATTTTCCAGTCCTTGACTTATCACCTACTAATTTCAAATATACTTTCAGGTTTTAAGATTGTACATATGAAAGAAAATATCTACTAATTGTCTTTCTAAATCTGGCTTATCTTACTTAGCATGATGACTTCTAGTTACATTCGTTTTCCTAAAAATAACATAGTCTTTTCTTTATGGAGAATAATCCATTCACCTGTTGGGTACCAGGCTGATTATGACTTAGCTACTGTATATAATACAGCAATATATATGGGTGTGTATGTATCTCTATTGTATTCTGCTTTTGATTCTTCAGGGTATATATCCAGGAATAATATAGCTAGGTCATGCTGTAGTTGTATTTTTACTTTTTGAAGACTGACTTACTGAATTTCATGGTGATTATAATTTATACACCTAATAACAGTTTGCAAGACTTTCTCACCCTGCCCTTACATCTTCACCAACATGTACTTTTGCTTTGTTTTGTTTTTATTGATAATAGGCATTCTGACTGGAGAGAAATGAGAGCTCGATGTAGATTTCACATGCAGTTTCCTGAGGATGAGGCATGTTGAAGTTTTTTTCCATGTATTTATTGACCACATACAGTAATTTTGAAAAGTGTCTGTTCAGTTCATTTCGTCACTTATTCATTGAATTATTCACTCCTTTGCTATTTAATTTTTGAGGTCTTTATATATTGTAGATGATAATACACCCTCTGGTGAATAAGTAGTCAAGAGTTCTCCATTCTGTAAAACTGAAACTTTCACTATGATTATTGTTTTCTTTTTATTTGTTTGGTGTTTGTTTATTTGGGACTTTTTGTGGCTGTGAATAAGTTTCTAAATTCTACTGAATCCCGCTTACCATTTCCTATTATGATTAAATCAATATTTTAAATAAAAGGCAGTAATTTTTTATTAGATCATTTATCATTTGACCAATAAGCACTGTGTGCACTAAATCTTGTAAAATATCACTCTCAGTGATTCTCAACAGTGTAGATGTGAATATCCGTGTATATCCATCATTGTGAGTGTGAATATATGAGTCACTGTAGCTGTAGAACATTACATTCTTCCCTACTACCACTACTCTGACCAGTCAATGAGTTGATTTTGAAACTTTTTTTAAGTGTCAAGATATTAGTTCTCTAAGAAATAATGTTATTATTCATGAATATTAGTTTGGCAACTGGGGGATTAAAGTACATGTATCCCCAGAATTTTTTCTATTTAAGAAACCCTTAATTTAAATTATGCATAAGGCAAAAATTAATCCCATTTTTTCTTCTCTTTAACGAACAGCATGAAACATTAGAGTCACTGTATATACTTGAAACTCTGTAACACTGCATTCTTCTCTCTAAAATTTTCTATCCAGCTTTACTGCTGGAGTTAATGGTAGTTTATGGTACAATGGCTGCTAAATTGCAGTTTAGGTAGAATGTACTTAAGAAGTCCAACTTGTTCACACATCAAACCACCTTATCAAATTGGTCCACTGAGAAAACAATTCTCTTAAGCCATATCTTCTCCCACCCACATCCCCTGCATGATGCTAATGAACATAAATCTGCCTGTCTTAGTTCTAAAGGTAGAGGCTTTTTATTGGTTGTCTCCCTTTGTGCTATTCTGACACAAATTGCCTTCTGACAAGAGCAGGATCAATTAAGCTGATAACAGTAGAATTAGGTGAGAACAATGGGAGGAGCCTCAACCATAAAGTCAGGGCCCATTACTGTGCTACTTCAAAGGAATGAAGGCCTATGCCACCCATTAAAGTCACTTGCCAAACGATTAGCTATGCAGAGCAAGTGCTTAGGCAGACACCAAGTATGCTCTTTGAAAGTAAAAGTGCTGACACCTTGCTGAGCTGAACACAAGGGAAGAAAATGAGAGGGGACAGAGAGATGAGAGAATACAAAAGGCTCCACAGACACAGTTGGAGTACAATTATACCATGCAAATATCTCTTCACAAAAACAATAATGTTTTAATATTTCAAAAAGTACATAAGATGTTTACCAAGCCTACTTCCTATTAATCTTGATTAAAAATAAGTTAGCTCCCATTAGTGAAAAGAAACAAAAGTAAGATTTCCAGTCTTTATCCATAATTACACCAAAACAAAATTATAAATTTTAGGAAATATAAATAAAACTAACTTGTTGCCGGGTGGTGGTGGCTCACGCCTTTAATCCCAGCACTCCGGAGGCAGAGGCAGGTGGATCTTTGTGAGTTCAAGACCAGCCTGGTCTAGAGAGCAAGATCCAGGAAAGGTGCAAAGCTACACAGAGAAACCCTGTTTCAAAAAACAAACAAACAAACAAACAAACAAACAAACAAAACTAACTTGTCCCTTTAAGTCTTGGTTATTGGCAATGTTTATTTTGCATGTTTTTCATATTGATACGAGCCTATGTATGATTCCATATGATAGTACTACATTTTCCTATGTAAGAAAATGTATAACATATTATATGATTTATGAATTTAAATTATGGCACATCATGTTCACTTTTTTTGTATAACTATCAAATAGTCATAAATGTCCATTCTCTAAGGTCTGCTGCTTGTCTAACTACCAGCACATTTTGAGTTCCTGTCTGTGATGATTTGAGAGAAAATGGCCCCCAAAGGGAGTGGCACTATTAGAAGACGTGGCTTTGTTGGAGTAGGTATGGCCTTGTTGGAGGAAGTGTGTCACTATGGGGGGCAGGCTTTGAGGTCTCTTTTTCTCAAGCTTCACTCAGTGTGACACCCAGTCTACTTTCTATTGCCTGCAAGATGTAGAACTCTCAGCTACCTCTCCAGCACCATGTCTGCCTACACACTGTCATGTCCCACCAGGTGATAACAGACTGAACCTGTAAACTATAAGGAAGACACCATAATTGAATGCTGTTCTTTATAAGAGTTGCACTGGTCAGGTGTATTTTCACAGCATTAGAAACCCTAACTAAGATGCTGTCCACACCGCAGTTTGTAGAAGCTACTCCTCAAGTAAATGTCCTAATAGGCAAATTCTATTGTTTTGTAATTGTCCTGTCTTGAAGTTATATGAGCAATAAAAATGCAATGCTGACTAGATGCTTTCAATATTTTTCTTATTCTGGAAAAGCATCATTGAGTATAACTCATTTGAAATCCTTTCGCTCCATCCTATAAATTAAAAAGAGTTTTAATGATGAAAATAAATTATAATTACATATCAAGACAAAACAAAATCTAGAAAAGATAAGCAAGCATTTTTATATAAGATTTTATGAAAAAAAGGTTGTTTATTTCAATGAAATCACAGCTTTTCTAATTATTCTTAGCAGTAGCTCAGTGATTGAAAAGAGCTAACATAGTATTTTCACATATAGTAACTTTTTTAATCACTCTGAGACTATTAGCTAAGAAAGCCACCATCAGACATGTATGTATGCTTTCAGTTTCCTGCTGAGGAAGTTTATGTAAAGAAGAGACAGGGAGTAGAAGAATGTATTGACATAGTCAATATATGATACATGCATGTCTAGATAAAATACCACCTACGACCCTATCAATTTATACAACTGCTATTGTTAATAATTAATTGTAACAATAAAAAGTGCTGATGCCTCAGGGTGGACTAAGGGGTAATATTCATTTGAATGTTCAATGCTATATATAGAAAATATGTATATTCTCAGTTGCCAAAAAGTATAGCATTGTCTGTTAGATCTCCCTAAAAATGCTAAGCAGGATTTTGAAACCTCAGATGGGAACTTGTCTATCATTAGGAGTGTGCTGGCTAGTTTTAAGCCAATGTTAAACAAGCTAGAGTTATCAGAGAGGAAGGCTGCTGTGGGATGTATGGCAAATGTGTTGCTAATTAATCAATAAAACATTGATTGGCCGTTGGCTAGGCAGGAAGTATAGGCGGGGCAAGGAGGAGAATAAAGCTGGGAAGTGGAAGGCTGAGTCAGAGAGACACTGCCAGCCACCACGATGAGGAACAGCTTGTGAAGATGCCGGTAAGCCACGAGCCATGTGGCAAGGCATAGATTAATGGAAATGGATTAATTTAAGCTATAAGAACAGTTAGCAAGAAGCCTGCCACGGCCATACAGTTTGAAAGCAACATAAGTCTCTGTGTTTACTTGGTCGGGTCTGAGAGGCTGTGGGACTGGCAGGTGAAAGAGATATATCCTGACTGTGGGCCAGGCAGGAAAACTTAAGCTACAGAAGGCCCCTCACTTGAGAAAATACCTCCATAAGATCTGACTGTAGGCAAGCCTACAGGGCATTTCCAGACATGTAAGAGCCAGAGAAGATGCAGGACAGCAAGGAATCAAGGCCTTCTAAACAAAGTACAACTGATGAGCATCTGACCTCACAGAGACTGTGGCAGCATGCACAGGGCCTACACAGGTCTTTACCATCTGGGGTCCTAGAGCTGAGGGAAGTGGACATGTACCCCACCTTAAACCAGATGCTATCTCATATTGATAATCACTTAAAAACAAAAAAAAAAAATTAGTTTTCTCTGGGGAATCTAACTGGGGAAACAAACTATTCTTAAGGGTATGCCCCATGCCCAACAGCAGATAACAAACACGAAATGAATTCAATGGCATCTTTGGGGGTTCTGTATCTCATAATGTTGTATCAGGGCATTTTTTAACCTTATGGGTCCATTGCTTCTATATTATGGCTTCTGGTTTGGAGTTTTTAAGGGATTCCTAAGTGTGTTAACATGTGTGTCTGTGTGTTTATATATGTTTCTCATGTTTTTTTTTCTTGACTCTTTATCTTCTGTTTGCTTTGTCCTATTCTGATTTGTTTCTTATTGTTTTATCTTATTTAATTTATTATTATTATCCCTTAGATGCCTGTTTATTTTCTAATGAGAGACAGAAAGGGTAGTGTAGCTGAAGTTTTCCTGTGTCCCACCTGGCCCATGGTCAGGACAAATCTCTCACCCACCAGTCCTGCAGCTGCTTGGACCCAAATAAACACACAGAGGCTTATATTAATTAAAACTGTATGGCCATTTAGCTCATGCCTACCATTGACTAGCTCTTACACTTAAATTCAGTCCATTTCTGTTAATCTATGTGTTGCTAAGTGTTCTGTGGCTTTACCTGCATGCCGTTACATGCTGTTCCCTAGATGGCGGACTGGCATCTCCTGACTCAGCCTTCCAATTTGCAGAATCCTCCTTTCTGCTTATCCTGCCTATACTATACTTCCTGCCTGGCTACTGGCCAATCAGCATTTTATTTATTAACCAATCAGAGCAACACATTTACAGCATACAGAGAGATATCCACAGCAGGGTAGGATCAGATGGAAGGGGAGCTAGTGAGGAACTGGGAGGAGTTGGGAAAGAGGAAACTGTAATCAGTATACATTGTATAAAAATATCTATTTTCAATTAAAAAAATAGTGGTTGATGTGGGAAGGTCTAGCCCATAGCGGGTGAGGCCATCCCTGAGCTGGTGGTCCTAGGTTCTATAAGGAAGCAGGCTAAGAAAACCATGCAGAGCAAGCCAGTAAACAGCACTCCTCCATAGCCTCTGCATTAGCTCCAGCCTCCAGGTTCCTGTTCTTTTTGAGTTCTTGTCTTGACTTCCTTCAATGATGGACTAAAATGTGGAAGGATAAGCCAATTGCACCCTTTCCTCCCCAACTTGCTTTTTGTCCTGTTGTTTTATCTCAGCAATACTAACCCTAAGACAGAAATTTGTACCAGAATCATGGGGTATTGCTGTGACAGACCTGTGTTATTTGGGGAAGGATTTTGGAGGGACTTTGGAACTTTGGACTAGAAAAATCGATGAGTGTTGAGAGACCAGCTGTTCTGTGGGAGCTTGGAAGATCAGAATGTTGAGAGAAGTGAAGAAAATGGAAATCTGGGTTATGATGTTTCAGAGCAAAGCAATGACTCTACCAGTCCATTTGTGTGAAGAAGTGGTAGTATCTGGTTAGCTTGAACTGAAGAATCAGCTGTGATTAAGAAGGACCAGCCTCATTGATTTGAAGTCTTCTAGGATGTATTTCCTCAGGGTCAGCACATAGAAGCTATGTGTCAGAGGCTGCCAACATTTTACCTTATGCTGATAGCCAAACTTGATAGTGTAAGAGTCACCAAGTCATACTAGTTTTGAAGTCATGAAGGAGTCATGGAGAGCAGCTGTGGCTTGCCACTTTGACAGAGCTGGAGTCCATGTAGAGAGCCCAGAAGTGGCTGTTGCTGAAAGTGTAGCCCAGATGCAGCATGAACTATGCCTTTACCAAACAGCAGCAGCAGTGGAGTGGAGACTTTTAGAGTCTAGAAGATAAGATATGTGTTCTGCAGAGCTTAAAGCTGGAGAAGTAACCCAGGCCCTTTGGAGAAACCCAAAAATGTATCCCAGACATCAGGCACTGAGCTATTTACACAGTTGGAATTTGGCTTTGCTTTATTCAGATTGTGAATGTGCCCTCATTCTTCCTTCGTGATGTAAGAAAACAATTAATTTATTTTTTTATTTTACAGGAGTCCATAGCTGAAATATTTTGAACTTTTAAAAAGATTTTAGAGTTTTATAAGACTAAATATTTTACAGAGACTGAAATTTTAAAGTGTTTGATTTTATAAAGACCATGAGACTTTTTAAGTTTTTAAAAATGTTTTATATATTATGATGTCAATATTAATGTGTGATCGTGGCATTGAACAATAAAGGAAAGGTACCTTAATAATGATGTGTTTGTGTGCCAAGTTGACAAGAGGTCAGTTTTGTTGGCTGGTTTCATCATAGCAATAGTAACTCTAAACAGGACAAGGAGAGACTGGGGAAAATTACAAAGGAAAGAATAATAAATGCTTTCTTGAATATGGACCTTCCCTACTTAGATCTCAGAGAGACTAGGAACATACAGGTCAGATTTTGAACAAAACACATTTCCTGGAATCTAATAATATGTCTCACCTTTAAAATTGAAGTCAAGTGATTGGGAGCCCAAAGTAGGCACCTAGTCCTTGCCAATTTGTGTCTTACCGTTCTGGTTACTTATTTTCCAAACTGTGTGAAATAGGAATGCACAAGATCTAAAGGCAGAAAAAGATGCAGAAATTCTGATTATGGCCCTTCCCTAGAAAATCTGAAGGTGTTTTTTTGTCATTTTTGCCCGTTTATTTTCCCATAATACTATGATGCACCTCCCAGATTCTGCAGGAAACAGATACACATGTGGTAATGAGTTTTCAGCCATTTCTCAAGCTCATACTTTTCCTCCAATTAAATATTTATTTCTTAGATCTCCATCTCCCTCTCTCTCTCTCCCCAGTTGACAGACTATGTTCAACATAGAACTAGCTGTCTTCCCAATAAATTTGACCTGCCTATTTCACAATGAGTCTTTTGAAACAAAAGCATATACATTAATCTCATTTTTCCTTCTTCTAGTCCACCGTATATAATCAGTAGCTATCATTTCCTTCTTAATACATTTTTTGTTCCTGGTGCTGGCTTGATTTTGATGTGTATTCCCCCTCCTCTCTCTGATCTCTCATTGCAGCTCAGGATGGCCTTATTTTTGATCTTCCTGTCTTAGCCTCCCAAGTGCTTCATATAATCTACATTGTCTTTATTGGTCTATTTTGACATTCACACATGTAAACACAGATAAATCTATGCTTACAGTTACATCAGCCCTCAGAGAATTCATTTTTTTTACAATATACAAATGCAACCCATAGTTGAAATACCAATGCGATATCAAATCACTTTGTGTTTTATTTTGTGTTGCATTTATAATGTTAAAAATATTTACTTTCTGATGTTTTTAATTGTATTTATTTACCTATTTATTTATTTATTTGTAGCCCAACCTCAGTTTCCCCTCTCTCCTTTCCTCTCATTCCCTCCCCCCATCTCTCTCCCCACAATCCACTCCTCCTCTGTTTCTGTTTAGAAAGGGGCAGGCCTTCCATTGAATCAACAAAGCATGGCATACCAAGTTGCAGTAAAACTAATCACCTTCCTTTGTATTAAGGCTGAGCAAAATAACCCAGTATGAGGAATAGGTTCTCAAAGTCAGCCAAAACATTAAGGATAGTCCCTGCTCCCATTGTTAGGAGTCCCACAAGAAGACCAAGCTACACAACTGCTACATAAATGTGGAGTGTCTAGGTCTGTCTCATGTAGGCTCCCTGGTTGTTGGTTCAGACTCTATGAGTTCCAATGAGAGAGATTAGTTGTTTCTGTGGGTTTGCTTATGATGTGTTCTTAACCCCTCTAGCTCCTACAATCCTTCCTCTCTCTTTTCAGCAGGATTCCCTGAGCTTGGCCTAATGTTTGGCTGTGGGTCTCTATGTCTGCTTCCATCAGTTACTGTATGAAGACTGTCTGATGACAACTGGGGTAGTAACCAATCTGATCACAGGAGATGGCCATTTCAGGCTACATATCTACTATTGCTAGAAGTCTTAGCTGGGGTCATCCTTGTAGATTCATGGAAATTTTCCTTGCATCAGGTTTTTATCTGACTTCAAAATGCCCCCCCACTTCCAGTCATCTCTTTGAGAACTGATCCCTCTATACATCCCCCAACCCAGTCCCTCAAGTTCTCATCCCCACCCCCCACCCCCATTCACCCAGGGGTTCTCTTCTATTCCCCTACCTAGCAAGATCCATACCCCCTCACTTCCACCTTGGGTTCTCCTTGTTACCTAGCCTCTCTGTGTCTGTGAATTGTAGCATGGTAATCCTTTACTTTACAGCTAGTATCAACTTATGAGTGAGTACATATCATGTTTGTCTTTCTGAGTCTAGGTTATCTCACTTAGAATTTTCTTTCTAGTTCCATCCATTTGCCTGAAAGTCATTGTTTTTAACAGCTAATACTCCATTGTATAAATACACCACATTTTTTATCCATTCTTCAGTTGAGGGGCATCTAGGTTGCTTCTAGGTTCTGGATATTGCAAATAAAGCTGTTATGAACATGATTAAGCAAATGTCCTTATGGTAGGATTGAGCATCCTTTGGGTATATACCCAGGAGTAGTATAGCTGAGTCTTGAGGTAGGTCAATTCCTAGTTTTCTGAGAAACTACTATATTGATTTCCAAAGTGGCTGTACAACTTTGCACTCCCACCAATAATGGAGGAGTATTCCCCTTGCTCCACATACTCTCCAACATAAGCTGGCATTTGTATTTTGATCTTACTCATTCTGACAGGTGTAAGATGGAATCTAGAGTCATTTTGACTTGCATTTTCCTGAGGTCTAAGGATGATGAACATTTATTAGTGTTTCTTTCTCCAATTTCTTTCTTCAAAGACTAGAAGTTCTTGTCATACAGGTCTTTTACTTGCTTGGTTAGTTACCCCAAGATATCTTATATTATTTGTGGCCATTGTGAAGGGTATTGTTTCCTTGATTTCTTTCTCAGGCCTTTTATTATTTGTATATGAGAAGGATACCAAGTTTTTTGAGTTAATCTTACATCCAGCCCTTTCACTAAATGTGTTATCAGTTATAGGAGTTCCCTGGTAGAATTTTTGGGGTCACTTATGTATACTATCATGTCATCTGTAAATAGCAATACTTTGATTCTTCCTTTCCAATTTGTATCTTCTTGATCTCCTTTATTTGTCATATTGCTCTAGCTAGAACTTTGAGTATTGATTGAATAGATAGGGAAAGAGTGGACAGCCTTGTCTTGTCCCTGATTTCAGTGTAATTATTTTGACTTTCTCTCCGTTTAATTTGATGTTGGTTGTTGGCTTGCTGTATACTGCTTTTTATTGTCTTTAGTCATGTTCCTTGTATTCCTGATCTCTCCCAGAATTTTATCATGAAGGGGTATTGGATTTTGTCAAAGGCTTTTTCAGCATCTAATGAAATGATCATGTGTTTTATCCTTTCATTTTATTTATATGGTGGTTTACATTGACAGATTTTCATATGTTGAGCCATCCCTGCCTCTCTGGGATAAAGCCCACTTGATCATGATGGGTGATATATTTGATGTGCTCTTGGATTTGGTTTACCAGTATTTTACTGAGTATTTTTGCATCAGTGTTCATGAGGGAAACTGATCTGTAATGTTTCTTTGTTGAGTCTTTGTGTGGTTTGGGTATCAGGGGAACTATGGCCTCATAAAAAGAGTTTGGCAATGTTTCTTCTGTTTCTATTTTGTGTAATAATTTGAAGAGTACTGGTATTAACTCTTCTTTGAATATCTGTTAGAATTTTGTGCTGAAACCATTGGTCCCTGGGCTTTTTTGGGGGGTGAGAGATTTTTTATGACTGCTTCTATTTACTTAAGGGTTATAGGCTTATTTAAAGTGTTTATCTGACCTTGATTTAACTTTGGTATGTGGTATATGCCAAGAAATTTGTTCATTTCTTTTAAATTTTCCATTATTGTGGAGTACAGCGTTTTGAAATATGATCTAAGGATTCTCTGAATTTCCTCAGTGTCTGTTGTTATGTCCACCTTTTTATTTCTGATTTTGTTAATTTGGATATTCTCTCTCTGCCCTTTAGTTATTTTTTGGATAAGGGTTTGTCTATCTTGTTGATTTTCTCAAAGAACCAACTCTTTGTTTCATTGATTCTTTGTATTGTTCTCTTTGTTTCTATTTTATTGATTTCAGTCCTCAGTTTGATTATTTCCTGTCATATACTCCTCTTGGGTTTGTTTGCATCTTTATGTTCTAAAGCTTTTAGGTGTGGGTTAAGTCACTAGTATGAGATTCCTCTAAATTCTTTATGCAGTTGCTTAGTGCTATGAATTTTCCTCTTAGCACTGCTTTCATAGTGTCCCATGAGTTTGGGTATACTGTGTATTCATTTTCATTGAATTCTAGGAAGTCTTTAATATCTTTCTTATTTATTCCTTGACTCGGTGGTAATTCATTGGAGAGCTGTTCAGTTTCCATGAGTTTGGAGGCTTTCTGTAGTTTGTGTATTTGTTAAACTCTAACTTTAATCCATTGTAATCTGATACAATACAGGGAGTTATTCTAATTTTTAAAAATGTGTTAAGACTTTCTTTGCAACAGAGTATGTGGTCAATTTTGGAGGTTTCCTGAGGTGCTGAGAAGGCATATTCTTTTGTGTTTGGGTGAAAAATTCTATAGGTATCTGTTAGGTCCATCTGGGTCATAACATCTGTTAATTCTGTTATTTCTCTGTTTTAGTTTCTGTCTGGGTGATCTATCCATTGGTGACAGTGGGGTATTGAAGTCTCCCACTTTTAATATGTGGGGTTCAATATATAATTTAAGCTTTAGTAGTGTTTCTTTTACAAATGTGGATGCCCTTGTATTTGGGGCATAGATATTCAGAATTGAGACTTCACCTTGGTGGATTTGTCCTTTGATGAATATGAAATGTCCTTCTCCATCTCTTTTCACTAATTTTTATTTGAAGTCCATATTGTTAGATATTAGGATAGCAACACTAGCTTGCTTCTTTAGTCCATTTGTTGGAAAATCTTTTTCCAACAGTTTATTATGAGGTAATGTCTGTTTTTTATGTTTAGGTGTGTTTTTTGATATAAGGTATAAGGATGGATCCTGTTTTTTGTGTTCATTCTGTTAGCTTGTGTCTTTTTATTAGAAAATTGAGTTAATTGATATTGAGAGATACTAATGACCAGTGATGTTTAATTCCTGTTATTTTTGTTGTTGGTGGTGGTAGCGGTGTGTGATTCCTTTCTTTGGGTCATGCTGGTGTGGGATTATCTATTGCCTGTGTTTTCATGGGTGTAGATAACTTCCTTGGGTTGAAGTTTTCCCTCTAGTACCTTCTGTAGGGCTGTATTTCTGGATAGATATTGATTAAATTTGATTTGTCAAGAAATATCTTGTTTTCTCCATCTATGGTGATTGAAAGTTTTGCTGGATATAGTAGTCTGGACTGGCATCCATGGTCTCTTAGAGTCTACAAGATGTCTGTTCAGGCTCTTCTGGCTTTTAGAATCTCCATTGAAAAGTCAGTTGTAATTCTGCCTTTATACATTACTTGGATTTTTCCTTTTCAGCATTTAATATTCTTTCTTTATTCTGTATGATAAGTGTTTTGATTATTATGTGGTGAGGTGCTGTGGGATGTTCTGTATGGCAAATGTGTTGCTAATTAGTCAATAAATAAAACACTGATTGGCCATTGGCTAAGCAGGAAGTGTAGGCGGGACAAGGAGGAGAATAAAGCTGGGAAGTGGAAGGCTGAGTCAGAGAGACACTGCCAGCCACCACGATGAGGAACAGCATGTGAAGATGCCGGTAAGCCACGAGCCATGTGGCAAGGTATAGATTAATGGAAATGGATTAATTTAAGCTATAGGAACAGTTAGCAAGAAGCCTGCCATGGCCATACAGTTTGAAAGCAACATAAGTCTCTGTGTTTACTTGGTCGGGTCTGAGAGGCTGTGGGAGTGGCAGGTGAAAGAGATTTGCCCTGACTGTGGGCCAGGCAGGAAAACTCTAGCTACAAATGGCGTCCAACGTGGTGGCAAGAGTTTCCACCTAAAAACTGAGAAAAAAAAGATTCTAAAACGGAGCTAAAAACAGCTTCCTAATTGTCTCTCTCAAATGAGTGTCAGCTGCCAGTTTGAGCTACCAGGTGGGTTCCTAGCGTGCATGCTCTACCTGCAGTATGGTGGGAATGAGGCCTCTGCAAGTGGCACATTAAGCTGCGTGGTGGATTTAGCCTTTGCTAATACAAAACAAAAAAAGAGATTTTTTGGGCTACACGCTGCTTGGATAAAAGCATAGACACACGATAGCTCCCAGAGCTGGTGGTAAACGCAGCCATGTTGGGAAGCTGAGGTGGGCAGAGCCAGCAGCCACAGCTGCTTCAAGTTAAAGCAATAGATTCACAATAAGACAGATTCAGATGTAATAGTTTACAATGTGTGTAAAATATATGTAGGCTTGAAAGAGACAAAAAAAAGGTGATATATACAGTTATAGAAACAAATACATAGTTTTAAAAAATAAAGTCTTTAAAGAGACAGTAAAGGTAGTATGAAAAATAAGCCACGTAAAAATGGATATGACACAGAGAATCTGGATTGTGTTGTCTTTGGGATTTTTAACTGCAGAAAAATATTTGATTGTAAAAGCTGTTGAGTTATGCCAAAATGTATATTTTAAAGGTACCTTGACTTCAAAATTTGGATATAAGGATACGTTACTTTGGAAAGGAGACTCTGCTTTTGTTTCCACAGAAAGCCAGAGGCTATGGATTTGTTCCAAATTAAGATACATCAGATTTGACCAGCCAAGACCCCCTGAAAGGTCTCCAATGACACCATGGCCCAGATGATCCAACACCCAGAATGGTTTGAAGGCATCTGGCTCAGACGATACAGCCTCATGGACTATTCCATAATTCTAAAATTTTCTTTGTTTCCCCATAAGATACAGCGCCCCCCTCCAGCAGGAAGTAGTAAGAGAAGCTACGCCCAAATTCCCAAATTATATGTAATTTTACTTTGTTAAGGTTAAAACCTTCCTTTTTGGAAAAAAAAAGGGGGGGGGGAAGTGCTGTGGGATGTTCTGTATGGCAAATGTGTTGCTAATTAGTCAATAAATAAAACACTGATTGGCCATTGGCTAGGAAGGAAGTGTAGGCGGGACAAGGAGGAGAATAAAGCTGGGAAGTGGAAGGCTGAGTCAGAGAGACACTGCCAGCCACCACGATGAGGAACAGCATGTGAAGATGCTGGTAAGCCACGAGCCATGTGGCAAGGTATAGATTAATGGAAATGGATTAATTTAAGCTATAGGAACAGTTAGCAAGAAGCCTGCCACGGCCATACAGTTTGAAAGCAACATAAGTCTCTGTGTTTACTTAGTCGGGTCTGAGAGGCTGTGGGAGTGGCAGGTGAAAGAGATTTGCCCTGACTGTGGGCCAGGCAGGAAAACTCTAGCTACAGTGAGGGGACCTCTTTTTCTCTCCAGTCTATTTGTTGTTCTGTGTTCTTCTTGTACTTTTATAGGTATGTCCTTCTTTAGGCTGGGGAACTTTTCTTCTATGATTTTGTTGGATATATTTTCTAAGCCTTTGAGCAAGGAGTCTTCTCCTTTTTCTATTCCCATTATTCTTATATTTGGTCTTTTTATAGTGTCCTAGATTTGCTAGGTGTTTTGTGTTAGGAATTTTTTAACATTTTCTTTGATTAATTTATTTCCTTTATAATATCTTCAACACCTGAGATTCTCACTTACTTCTCTTTTATGCTGTTGATGATACTTGTACCTGTAGTTATTATTTGCTTATCCAGATTTTCCATCTCCAGAATTCCCCCAGTTTGTGTTTTCTTTATTGCCTCTATTTCCATTTTCAGGTCTTGAACAGTTTTCTGCATTTCTGTTAACTATTTGTTTTTTTTTTTTTTCATTTTCTTGACACTCTTTAAGATATTTATTGATTTCCTCAAATTTTTGTTTTCTTTTCCTCAATTTCTCTAAGGGATTCTTTTCATTTCATATTTAAGGACCTCTATCATCTTCATAGTTATTTTAAGGTTGTGTTTTTGTGATAAGCTGTGTTTGAATGTTCAGGTATTGCTGTCTTGGGGTAACTGGGTTCTGGTGGTGACATATTGCCCTTTCTGTTATTGGTCATGTTTTTACATTGATGTTTAGGCATATGGATTTGGGGTGTTTATAGGTCTAGCTGTTGATTCCTGTGTGTGTCTTTGTTGTACATGTATTTTTTTTCTTGATTTCTGTTTCCTCTCTGGTCTTCTGGCTTAAATAGCCAAGGGTTCTGGTGACTGGTGTATCTTTAGGTCCAGTAGGGTGTCTCTGCTGGGGTTTGGGGGCCTGTGGTCTCTAGATCCAGCCTGGCCTCCAGCAAAGCCTGAGTCTTCTTCTGGGGTACCTAGGAATAACCTGCCCTCTGGTAGAGCTGCTGAAGCTGTTCTTCCAGCTGGTGTGGACTGTACTTGTCTATGGCATTTATTCTTCCAACTAGTGTGGACTGTGTCTGGAACTTTGGAGTCTGCCCAGTTTCTGGGGAACAGCTGGTCATGAGGAGGATGAGGAAGTGGGAGGAGTTAGGCAGCAGTGTGGGTCTTAGGGAAGCAGAATCCAGGGGATAGCTGCAGTCCAGATGGCATGCAGGTCACTTGCCTGCTCTTTGATGGATGAGGGCTGCACCAGAGCAGTGGAATTCCTTTAGAGCTGGGAGCAGGGCCCAGCAGTAGTGCTGGCATTGAGATGGGAAGGGGACAGCCACAAGACAGGAAAGTCATTCACCAGTTTTGGCTGGCATGGTTTGTACCTCAGTGGCAGAAGTCTGCTGGAGTTAAGGGAAGGGCCCAGTAGCAGGAGGACCAGGGAAAAGCTGGGATAGCATGGACCTGGGAAAGCTTCTCAGTGGATAGAATCCAGGGAGGAGTACAGTTCTCCTGGCAGGCACGTAAACCTGTTCTGGCTTGTGTGGCCTGGGCCCTTGGGGGAAGTCTTCTGGGGTCGGGGGAGAGCCTAGCTGAAAATATTTACTTTTTAAATAAAAAAGTAAATCAATTATAAAGAATTGTTTATTCAATAATGTTTAGTTAATTAAACACATTTTAGCAATAAGTGATGTTATTTTCTAAGACTTTCTATTTAAAATACATATTATGCATTAAATAATTTCTTATATTTTATGCAAAGCCATCTACCTAAACTGTTAGATGAAAGAACTCTGAGGTTGCATACTGGTTTGGTTCATGACAGCTAATATCTTCTTATACTTTGGAAAAAGATAAAGTCAAAAATCCTTCAGAATAAAAGAATTGAAAACACATTTAACATGCAATAGATCTGAAATAAAATGACCTAAGCTTTTAAAAAGGATGGCAAAGATTTGGGAATCAGGCAACATTATTGCCTTTAAATATATGCTGCATATACACACACATGTGCAAATTATAACTACAAAACATGAATCCCGTTCTGTTCCACAACCAAAAAAAGTCTAAATACTACACATACTGTATATTGTAGTAAGCAAGCTAACCCACATAGCAGAGAAGGTCACAGTGACTTCTTTGAATTGCTCTGTGTCCTTTTGAATTTCTCAATTCTTTCCTCAAATGATTTTCTTATTTTACATTTTTCCACTTTTATTTTGTCCTCATTTACACTTACTTTGTCTTGTGTTTTCGCTTCATCTATGTAATAACCTAAGAAATCGGAAGCTTTAGTAAAAATACGATTTTCATGTCCTGGCTATGAAGAAATAAGAGGGTGGGTGTGGAGGATAATGAAATAGGCTAAGAATAACTGGAATTTCCACCCCTTGTGACAAGCCCTGCCTTCCACACTCTGACCCAGCCACAGTGTCGTTTAAACGTGTCTTCATGTCCCAAGCTCTTGCCTTACCTAGACTGGTTTACACATCTTCCCTGCAACTGACTGCTGAGCTCTTTGCTTCATCCAATCTCAGTATCGGCTCCCCTTTCGGTGATGTCTTCCCTATCCCTGGTGTATAACAGAGCTCCTGATCTTCCCCCCATAGCAATTCTCTTTTCATTATAAAGTTTTCCAGAGGTGCTACAGACTTATCTATGGATTTACAGGTGAAATGCTCTTTCTCATAAGAGAAAGTACATTCTATAGCAGAGGGCCTTCTTTTTTTTTAACACTGTGATACAATAGTCAGATAATACCTGGCTTTGTATGTGGAAAACACACAACAAATATTTAAGGAAATGAGATAGGGAGAAATGAAAGAAGAACATTGATGAAAACTAAAAAAGAAAACAAGAAGGAAATTAGTAATTTTTTAAAGAAAAAAATATAAAACAAAAGATATAAAATGAAGAAAAGACAAACATAGAAGTAAAAGTATTACAGAATGTTGAGAATAAAAATAATAAGAAAGCATAAAATCAAAACAAAGTGAGCCCTAATGCAGTCCAGAAAATCTAGCAGTATTTATGAATATCAACTAGCCAATGATGCTGAAACCAGATTGTGAGTGTCAGCAGTGAAAAATGGTCATACTGTTGCCTCCTTGAATGCAGCTTTGGTTTATGGACCCAAACTTCTTGAGTCAACATCACAAATCTGACTAATGTTCTTTAGAGTTTCACTTGCCCCTTTAGGGTCTGGATTTAGGTGACAGATGTGTAAAACCTCTATGGCAGTGTCTTGTTATTGATTGCACATTGGTGAGGCTTATAGGGTTGTGTTTTGCAAACTAAACTCAGTTTTACCTTAAGCCCCATGTCCTGATGCTGAGCTGTCTGTATCTAAGAGCATGGCATAACTTCAGGCTATACCTTGGCTATTTCTATCTTCTTCTGCTAGTGTTTGCATAGATGAATATGGAAGGCATTGATCTAAAGTTCACTTCTGGGAAATGAATGTGTATCCATGAATTTTGGGGGAAAGCCAAAGTTTCATTCTGTCTCTCTCTTATACATGAGTAAAGCCAAGTTTTGAAGTTGGCAGAGGACATACCTAAGTGAATTTAAGGAAAAAAAGAAAGCCATTAATGAATCCTACTTTTATACTCAAATTAAATTTGTAATACTATGAATCTCCCTTATCCTACTTTTTTGTTGATGTTGTATTTAGCAGCTTCTCAGCTGTTCCATGATTTGCACCACTTACTATTTATAGTTACTTGATAATAGGGATATCTTTTTAGAATTGGGTTGCAAAGTGATTTCATGGTGTAGGAAGATGACAGAGTATACTTTAAAACCTAAATATAATAGCCTATCACATGCATATATATATACATATATGTATATATATACATATATGTATATATATATGTTATGTATTTATACACATCTATAAGGTCATGATGAACAAAACAACACAAGATTATGTCAAGCTCAAGAGAAAAAGATTCAATGAAGAGATGTAGTAAACACACGAGGTAGGAGACTACTGCATGATGCATCTTTAACTGTCTCATAATAAACATTTTGTACATGTAAGTTATAAATTTCAATTTCAATACTACATTAAAAATACATGTAGTAAGTGAATAAATGTGTAGTATAACTCAGGTGGCGGTGGTGTACATCTTTAATCCCAGCACTTGGGAAGTAGAGACAGGTGCATCTTTGTGAGTTCAAGGCCAGCCTACTCCACAGAGTGAGTTCCAGGATAGCCAGGATGTTAAAAAGAGAAACCCTGTCTCAAAAACAAACAAAAAAGAAAACAAACACAAATCCTGTAGCATGAAAGTTTATTAACCTTAACACTTATGATATACTGTATGAAACTGTATATGCTATACTTTTATATGGCTGACTACACAATTAAGTAGGTTTGTTTATACTTAGATGTGCTGCATATGATCTTATTAACATTACAGAAACAAGATTGTTTCATATCCATTTTAATCTTAAGGATCTGCTGGTGTCTATGTCTATGTTTCCTTCGTTTAACAAAATGTTATGCAGTACCTGACAGTATTTCATTCTGTTTCCATTAGAATATAAGTAATGAGGTTAATATGAATATAATCTCTGTGTACACTAATGTAGTCTAAATATCTAAAACAGTGTGTGCCATATAATGGACATTTGACCCACACTTTGTTAAACGATGAGTTGATGGATGAACAAGTGAATGAAAATCAGCCTTCTGTATTGTGGAAAGTAATGATGAAGACACAAAGATGTACACTTTCGAGGATCTTGACCTTTGAAGAGAATGGAGTTTAGATGGAAGAATAAATATGCAAATGAGAAATTAGACAATAATGCCTATCAAATAATATTGGAAAATAAAACTACACAATTAATAAATGTAGTTGGACTATATTAAAGGAAGTTTGGTGTACCAGAAGTAACACTAGACATCCATAGTCACATAAATAACTCCTCAACCATGCTTCTCTCAGTAATCTCCACAAACTCATTTGTTCTTCAAGCTACTGGAGGTGGAATCATTTCTTTGGCCTGTCATAAGTGCCCTATCTGGAGTGAATGGATTTTTGTTCACACATCCCAGGAAAAGCAAAACAAATGCTTATTAAAAACATTTATTCAACAAATGTTTATTAGATGAACAGATTTTATTTACAAGAAGAAAAGACAAGCATAGTTGTTAGTTTAATTGTCCAAGATCATTCAGTTAACATCAGATTAGAATCCTGAAGCTCCTGATTCTAAGCCCATGTTAGTGAAAATAGAGCATGGTGCCAACACTGGCCCTTGATTTTATTCCTATGAGCAATTCTATTTCTCACACATAACAAAAATTTATTATTTGTTCTAGAATAGGGGCATCATTTCCCTGAAACAACCTCATTAGGCTCCAAGATGTCTAAGCTCTGTCTCTATTTAATCGGTTTACTTGTGAAGGAGCAATTTGCTTT
Organism: Peromyscus eremicus; assembly: GCF_949786415.1. Classification (NCBI taxonomy): domain Eukaryota; kingdom Metazoa; phylum Chordata; class Mammalia; order Rodentia; family Cricetidae; genus Peromyscus; species Peromyscus eremicus. The sequence goes on from NC_081424.1 coordinate 62,789,743, forward strand.
ATGACCTCTTTGCAGAGTCTGAAGGGTTTATGACCATGTGGTGTCAACAAGGAGCCCTAAGATGCTTTCAGTTCCATTTAGTAACTCCAGACTCTTCAAATTGTAGGAGCCTATTTGTTCCAAAAAGACTGGAGTTTCAGCATTAAATCTGAGCATCCTCATGCTTTTAAGCTTACTTTCAAATGGAACAGTCACTTCTCATAGTCTATTCCACAACTAGCATAGGATTCAATAAGACAGTGTGATCAGTAACAGTATGCTGTATTTTTAATTGAAGCACAGACTCACCTTCCCACAAGGTTTCAACCCAGGCTGGGTAGTCTTCTTTGGTTAATCTCATAATGATTTTGTTAGTGGACATACAGATTTCTAAAGCACTGACAGACACATTATATCCAACCTGATGTACTAATGCCTGTCATACTGAAAGATACCATGATCTTGGAAAGATCATGTTGTGTCCTTCCTTCCAAGGGGATGAACTAAGTAATAAGACAAATCATCTAAAAGCTCAGAGAACTCAATTCTTTTCATTATGCAATTAATTATCTCAATGTGATTCTTAAGTCATGTGGTCCAGGGCCACAATAATGCTGAGAGAGGGGGAAAAGGACATTAGGGTTACAGCTAAAATGAAAACAAATTCTAGTAACTGCTCATTCTCGGTATACTGAAAGAGAGTGGTTATAGTGCAGATGTTCTGTTGTAGCAATTCAAGAGCAAATGAAGAAATGATAAGTCAAACAACACTGAGTCTCTCAAATGCTACCCTCTGTCTTGATTGTCTTTGCCACACTCCATTTAATTTCTACTCTTTGCTGATCAGTCAGATGACTTTTTCTCCTTATCCATCAACAACTATATGACTTTTCATGTCACACTGCCAGTTTTCTGACCTAGTTTTTGATGTATCAATTTCTGCAGTCCTAAAAAGTAAAAGAATTCCACTTGTCTTTTCAGTTTTTTCTTACTAGGTTGCCATATGGCTGGGGAACTTCAGGCTATAAGGCCAAATGGAGAGTAGGGGCTAGAGTGGGAATGTTCCTACAGAAACATGGGGTTTGATCTGATAATAAAATCCCATACAAGTGAGAAAAATGCTTGTGTGTTAAAATCTGGAACAAACCTACTTTTCCCTGAAACCACTACCTTATTTCAAGTGAAGTTACTGGCATTACTGCCTGTTGTGCTGCCTGTACCAGCACAACTGATCTCCCCACATCTACATCTTCCTCCTCTAAATACTGCAAGCTTCAACCAAATAACTCTACTGTGTCATTCCCATGCTCAAAACCATAATGGTTCCCTTGCGCCACAAACTCCAAATTTTAATACACCTCATCTGTCCATTGGGCATGTCTGCACTCCTCTTTGCTCCTCACATCACCTCCACACCCCCTGCAGTGTCATGCTTCAGAGGAAATGCTTGCTTCTAAAGCACACTACACTTTTTGTCATCTCTACTTGCAATACATTCCCGTTTCTTCATTCCCTTCAAGACATATATTTCCTTTGAAAAATAATATAGGTGCAGGTTTACTTGTTTTATTTCCCACATACTAGGACAGGTACCTTATTGCTGTGGGATGTTCTGTATGGCAAATGTGTTGCTAATTAGTCAATAAATAAAACACTGATTGGCCATTGGCTAGGAAGGAAGTGTAGGCGGGACAAGGAGGAGAATAAAGCTGGGAAGTGGAAGGCTGAGTCAGAGAGACACTGCCAGCCGCCACGATGACAAACAGCATGTGAAGATGCCAGTAAGCCACGAGCCATGTGGCAAGGTATAGATTAATGGAAATGGATTAATTTAAGCTGTAAGAACAGTTAGCAAGAAGCCTGCCACGGCCATACAGTTTGTAACCAGTATAAGTCTCTGTGTTTACTTGGTTGGGTCTGAGTGGCTGTGGGACTGGCAGGTGAGAGAGATTTATCCTGACTGTGGGCCAGGCAGGAAAACTCCAGCTACACCTTATGTGTATTCCCATGTTAGCATGTATTATATCCTCTTGTCCTGGATTTTCACTCTTCTGTGCCCATCACTTCTACAAGAATTTTAGTACCCAGGAGACAGACTACGTGAGCTCAACCCACCAGAGTCTGCATATGTACGTACTTAAAGAAGGTCAAGAGGAAGCCAAAGTTCACTCAGAAATCCCTAGAGGTATCTTCCATTACCTTCTGCTATAAAATGTTTTTATGTCACTGTTTGATAAGCTCTATTTTATTCCTTCATTGTTATGACAAGAAAAAGCCATCAGAGTTCACAAAGCATAGTTCCTGTAGCTTAAAAATATAAATTCTTCAGAAATATTTTAGCAATATTCATATAAGTTACCCAATGATACTCTCATTGATTGCAAAACATTGCTTCTCTTGTCTGCTTATATCCATTGGAGACATGCCATGAGTGATTCAACCCCAGAGTGATTGAAGTTATTTGTAATTGGCTGGCTTGCTGACAGATATTTAGACACATACACTATCTGAGAGATTTCTGAGTCCCCAAGTCCACACAGTTCCTCTAACAACTGCCCCTCCCAATTACAGTCCTCGGTAGAATAAATTGTATACCAATACATCACCATACAACCTGAAAAGGTCAGTTGATGAAAAAGCCAGTGTTCAGCTAGGAAAGAAATGTGATATATCGTGGTATTAAAATGCAGCAGTGGGAGAAGAAAGAATATGACAGTTGAAGATGGGGAGATGTACATGACCTAGACCTTGTACTCATGAACTTACTGAAATCATGAATGTTTGCACAAGAGTAGACCCTTTAACAGTTCATCATGGATGAGGCAAGTGACCATAAAGTCTAATCTCTCCCAGAGATTATAGCCAGTCCATGCTTGTTGGGGTAGGTATGTCACTTTTCAGTGGGGTCACCACAGATAAGTTACCTTTGCTGCAGTAGAAAACTCCTCTCCTATCCTTAGGCAAGTAATTGATTTAATTAAAAGAAGTCATGAGCATAGGAAAGGAACTCTTAAGAATAAAGATACTAATGGGAGAGGGATGAGAGGGATAGATGAGAGAGGAGAATGGAAGGTGAAAGTCACTAAAATTAATTATACAAACATATAAAAATGTTCAACAATTTAAATATAGAAAGAAATCAAAAGTGGGTAAAAATCTTTGTCAGCTATACATCTGACAGAATATTGGTGCTATAATGTAGAAAGAGTTTTTATAAAAACAGATAGTTAAAAAATAAACAACCCAATTAAAAACATGGTATACTGAACTGAACAGGAAGTTTCTAAAACAAATACAAAAAAGTAATAAATACTTATAGAATGACTAATAAATAATAATAAAAATATTCACCATCTTTAGCCATCAGGGAAATGTAAGACCTTCAAAGGAGGAAAGCAACCAACAATCCTACCCAGCTGTGATATCTATGAACTACAACAATGACCAGTATAACACAATAACTCAAAGGGTACAGTGGTGCCACACATACCTTGGAGGTAATGAACTGCTCTCTATTTTGACATAAGACTGACTCAACAAGGGAGAAATCATATGTGGTACTGGAATCCTAGCCAACTACCCAGGATTAGTGAAGTCATAGATCTTGGAGAAGAACCTACAACTACCACTCTACTAAACCAGAATACTCCCTAACAATATTCTAAACATTTGTCCTTAACACCCACAGATTAATGAGGTTCTTACTCCATCACTAAAGTAAGTTCTCTTTTTAACAGGTGGAGACCATTATAAAAATACACAACCAATCCAATACAGCTGTGGCTCTCAGTCCAAACAGATACATCTACAAAATAACTCCCACATACAAAGTCCAGGGAACATTGTGAAGAGGGGGCAGTGTAGTAAGCTTTCTTGTCAGACTTTCTTGGACTGCTAGCCTGCAAATAATGGAACTTATTATTAATTATGAAAGCTTGGCCTTTAGCTCAGGCTTTTCCTAAGCTAGCTCTTATAACTCAAATTAACCTGCTTCTATTAATCTCTGTTATGCCACATGGCTTTTACCTCTCTTCTATTCTGTATATCCAACTTGCTCTGCATCTTACTGGCTGCTGCCATCGCCTGCTCACCTAAATTTATTTCCTACTCCTCTCTCTCCTGGGTATACAATCAAAGTACCCCATGTTTTATAATACAGACACGTGTATTTCCATGTTTATTGTGGCTCTATTTACAATAGTCAGGGAGTGGAACGAGCCTAGATGCACATCTACTGATAAATAGTTAATGAAAATATGGTACATATGTACAATGTACAAAATGAAATTTTATCCAGCAGTAAAGAAAAATGAAATTGTGAAATTTGCAGGAAAAGGAATGGAACTGGAAAAATTATACTGAATAAAGTAACCCAGACTCCAAAAAGCAAACAGCACATGGTCATCCTTATATAAGGATCACGGCTACAAATGTATAGATAGTGTGCTTTAATGTTGTGTGTTGATAAAAGCCAGAAAGACAGAAAGTAGCCAGTAGAGGGGTCCAGTGGTGGAGTAGAATACAGTGGAAAGAAAGAGAAGAGGATTACTAGTTGTAGAAAGATCTAAGCGGGGATTAGGTGGGAAGATAGGGAATACGATGGAGAGGAGAAAAGCAACTAAAATTAAGGACATATGAAACCCTACTATTTTGTAATTTTATTAAAATACATGTTCATGAATCAAAGTACCCTCTGCAAAAATACTGTTCTTCCCAGAAGCTATGGGTAATTAAATGAAAATCCCAGCATGAGACATGAGTTGTTGGCCAGGGAGGTCACAGAGGCCCTAAAAATAATACATGTATTGCCATTGCTTCTGGTTGTTCATCAGACCTTAATGGTAAGATCCTATTGCAGAATACAACATACACTTTAGTCAAAAGACATGATAAATCAAGCTAGAGTTGATTTGGAAGCTTCCTCTCTACCAGGTAGTATTCATAGTGTCAGAAGGTACTATGAAGGCTACTGTGAAAGAAATCATCAACAGTCTTATCACTTATCCAGCAAATTCTGAAGGCTATAATAATGCCATGTCAGATTAGATGTGTTCTTTCCTGTAACAGTAGCATGACTATTATGGGGGTAATCAACAAAGTTTTGATTGGATTTGAGGTCTGCTTCATAGGAGAGAATTCATGTTCGGCTCTGTACTTTGGTCAAGAGTCTCTGGCTTGGAAAAATCATACACCCTAGGGGGAACTATCCTAAGTAGTCATGTTGTCAAAGTGCCCAGTGAAATACTCGTATTTATACCGATAATTAATGCTGCACCTAGAATTTTTAAAGGAAACTTCTTACAGCAGTGGATGGTGGTTAATACAGAAACACCTATGTGCTGGCTGGGTTTTGCCAACTTTACACAAGCTAGTCTTCAAGAGGAGAGAACATCAGTTGCAAGAGAAAATGCCTCTGTAAGACTGGCCTCTGGGCAAACCTGTGAGACATTCTTGATTAATGATTGATGTAGGAGTGTCCAGCCCATCGTGGGTGGTGCTAACCCTGGACAAGTAGTCCTGGGTTGCATAAGGAAACAATCTGAATAAGCCCAGAGAAGCAAGCCAGTAAGCATCATTCCTCCATGGTTTCTGCTTCCAGCTTCCTGCTTTGAGTTCTTACCCTGACTTCTCTTCATAGTGGACTATAGCTGTAAACTAAAATAAACCCTTCCCTCCCCAAGTTGCTTTTGGTTGTGGTCTTTATCACAGCAACAGAAACACTAAGATACCCACACTTGCCTGAGAGTGGTGGCAAAAAAGGGCTGGGAGTAAGTGATGTTGGGGTGTTTGGCTCTAAACTGGGAGGCCACACCATCCTCTTTAAGGCTCAGGAAACATCAAGGAAGAGGGGCCGAGACAATGAAATGCCAAAGGAAATGTGCAGCAAAAAGATGTCTTCCAAGGTGACATGGTGATTGCAACCATGAACTCTGTGGCAACTGTGGTTATATGCACAAGATTTGAACAAAACGACACTGCAACATCCCATCATGAACCTGGGATAATCTGTGAGACCTCACCCTTCCCAGAGAAACTATTGCTAATCAATTAGTGTTTACTGGGAGAGGATCATTTTTGTTGTTGTTGTTGTTTTGTTCTTTTTTTTTTTTTTTGAGAGATAGCCACTGGTAAGTTGCCCTTGCTCAAATAAATAATCTCTCCCACACATAATCAAAGAACTCTAATTAAACTCTTCAGGAAATACACAAAAAGAAGACACAAAACACAAACGTACAGAAGTGATGGTTGAGAGAAAAGTGTTCCAACTGGAAAGGGGAGACGTAGAGGAAGGAAAAAGAGAGTCAAAGATGACTACAGTTCATTATAAAAGTGTATTAAACTTACAAGCAACTTAAAAATCAAGGTACACACACATAATCACATTTCTTTTTTTATATCTGCCAAGGAGCTATTAATAACTATATGTGCATGCATGTGTGTTATATATGTGTACTGCATGCACATGAGTATGAGTGTGTGGGGCATGCACCTATATGAATATGGGGAGGTAGAAGCAGGATGTTGGGTGTCTTCTATTGATCTCTGCTTATGGCCTTGATACCGTGTCTCTCACTAAGTTGCAAACTGAATAGGGGCTAGACCAGTTTGCCATTGAATTCTTTGAGTCTTCCTGTCTCCATGACATCTTTCAGTCTAATGCTGGGGTTATAGGCATGTGCAACCATGCCCGGCTTTTAACGTGGATACCAGAAATTCTAACTCAGGTCCTTACACCTACAGAACAAGTGCCCTTCCCCACTGAGCCACCCACCAATCTCCAGCTTGGGAATCTTTTAACTACTTTTAGTTTCCACTTATTAGTTCCAAATTGGATCCCTCTACTGTCTGAAGTTTCATGTTACATATCTAGAACACTTCGAATACATGGGAATATCTTCAGGGTTTCTATGTCTCCTTAAATGCCTGGTGAGAAGGCAAAATGCTATTTAACTTTTCATCTGTCCAGAAATACAACCTGATTAATATGGAGAGACATTTAGAAATTCATGAATTGTGATTCTAACTGGGTTTTAAATCTATTGATATTTTGTTGTGGTTATGCCCAGATTTTCAGAAAGCAGCCACTTAGCTCACATTACCTGCTCACAGGCTCAAAGCCAATTTTCTATATAGTACTTTATAGTCACCTATGAGCCAGCATCCCAAGAGCAGAAGCAATCTGTGTGAGCTGAATGTTTCAATGTCACTCATTCTAAAACCAGAATAAAAAATGTATTTAATTTTTAAGCAGAAGCTGTCAACTATTGAGTTTTTTCTTTTTATCTTTTAAACTTCTGAGTCTTTTTTGTTTAACCTAACTAAAGTAATTAATTGTAGAAAACCCAAACTATCGTTTTGGGGCATCTCACTAAATTCCAGTTAATAGCAATTTTTCCAGAAGTGAGTATCTCTGTAACTCGGTGCTTTTCTCTGTCTTTGTTTCTGGACTCAGAGAGAACATTTCATAAATAATAATGTGGCCCTGTCTGGGTTGCTCAAGGAACCTGGTGTTCTTTTTTTTTTTTTTTGAGAAAATAGCAATAACTATAGCATTACCTTATTTAAAGAAGTTGGCTTTCTCCATAGTGATGGTAACATTTTATGTTTGTCTATTATTTAGCTACAATATTTTCAAACTAAAACCAGAATTATATCATGATGATGAGTCTCTGCAAATGGTTAACTTACACCAATCCAAATGGAAAGCTACATGCAGAAAGGAAAAAGAAAAAAATGTATTAATTTTACTTCAATTATGATGCCTTGTTTCTTTTCTTTGACCTTCTAAGCAAAGTATAGTTTTAGGATTAAACAGGGATAATGAAATTTGTGTTTGGACAGAAAGATCATGTCCTCCAATCATCTTTATCTTATATCCATTATGGAAAATATCAGCCTGGTCCACACATTATTGCTTAGATATGAATTAATCTACTTTGAATTTATTTATTTAAAAGCAAATTGATACACTCATGCTCCAGTTCTTTCTAAAAATAGAAAAATAGACAAAGTATAATTTGCATTAAATGTTTTGACAAAGCCTTCACGTTCTCTATTCTCATTCCCATTAACCTCCACTCTCATAAACCTAACTTCTACTTTGACCTCACTACTAGATTTGTTCTCTCATAAATAAACTCAATCTCCTAATGGTTATTTTTAATTGTTTTCTTCTATAATCTAACTTCATTTCTTAACTCTGATATTTTTCACTTTTCTTTCTTTTTTGGTCTTCATGTGTCCTTTCTATCATTGATAGTGTTTATGCTGATTGGAGTCATCTGAGAACTTTTGCAGATTTCATCTCTTATTCCTAAGTGGTACTAATCATTCTTGCTGATCCATAGAAGTGTTGATTTCAAAGAATAAACTTACTCTGGTGCTCTTAAAATCCATTATTCTAATATCAACAAGCCGATACTAAATTTTATATCAATATAAAGGATACTGAGTAGCTCTAAAGCTTTTGAAAATAAATATTTTGATATTAATATTTTTGTATACTTACAAATCAGTGGAATAGAGGTGAGAATCAATAAAAATATTTAATATTATGATCAATTAATCATTGTCAAATAAGCCAAAGTAATTCAACTTGAGAAATAATTATCTTTTTTAATAACTAGTAATAAAATTAATGAATGTTGATGTCTATTGTAGACTTCTATAACCTTTTAATTTTATAGATAAAAATGAATTCAAAGTGTATTATAGATTAGGCATAAGAGGTAGAATTGTAGAATTCTTCATAGTAAACACATTAGTAAACTCTTGTGGCATAAGTTGGCGACAGGAAAAGCACATTTAATAATATAGAAATTTAAGAAGCGCAATTTTAGCAAAATTTAAAATTTATGCACATGAAAAGATGTTATCAAGAAAGTAACAAAGACTAAACACGTGCTATAATAAAACATTAACAAGTGATACATCTGACAGGTAATTTAATCCAAAATGTATAATAAATTTTTAGACAACAATTTTAAAGACAATCCAATTTCAAAGCAAAATTAGGCATATAGAAATTGGTTCAAAAGTTGCACAAATGGATGCAAAGATACTTGTTATTAGCTATTATGCACATTTGTTATAAAAAAAAAACCATTGCTTCAGTTTTTAACATATTTCATCACTTTGGCTCTCTTCAATTTTGCTTTTCCGGTGAGTTCAGACAATGAGAAGCACAGACAAAATATACAATGATGTAGAGAGAGGTGGATACTAGAAAATTTATTCTCTAGCTAACATCCTTCATGCTGAACAAGAAAATACATTGTTCCAAAAGTGGGACAACTTTTGTCTAAAGACAAAATGGTCCTGGTCACCATTTCCCCTATTTAGGGTGACTCTTACTTGCTCTCCATTGCTCCCTGAGTACTGAATTTTTCCATTTTGTTTTTCTTCTCAACTTCCCCCACAATGATGTAAATGATCCCCCTATAAACATATCTTTAAACAGCCTTTCTGTGCAGGCTATCTGTTTCCAAGAAGCAGAGACTGGTAACATTCCAAGGAAGAGATTCCCATCTCAACAGATATCCACTGAGGAGCAAGACATGAGCCTCCATCACTGAAAATCCCATGTATGCTTGCCTTCTTTTCTTGTCTTTGTTCAGTATTTTTTTGTGAAGGAAAATGATCTCTGTCCAGATTTCCAGAAAAGACCAGAAGGTACCCTCTTTTCTATGTCTCAAGAGGATTCAACATTGACTGGCAAGATTGTTTATTAAGGAAAGGAACTTCTATAGAAACTCATGACCTCAGTTCTAATCCTGAAACCCACATGGTGGGAGGGGAAAACTTATTCCTGAAAGTTACGTTCTGACCTCCACATATACACCACTACATGCATATGCACACACACACGTACACACACGCACGTGCACTTATGCACAAACAAGACCAGGAGAATGAGAGTATCAATGGACATGTTAAAATAGAAGGAAGAAAATTTCCACTTCCACTCCAACACACACACACACACACATACACACACACACACACACACACACACACACACACACACAAGTACAGGTAACTATTGAGAGCCAGGAGAAGCAAAATTAGCATTTCCCATGAATAAGCCCCCTTATTGTTTATACAATGTAGAGTGGTTAGTCCTGAGATGCATACAACAAAAGCAGACTCAGCAGATTGTATTTATATACACTCATATATATTTACATACATAGATACCTCTAGATATCTATTCATGTAAGTAAGAAATATTATCAAAGAAAAAGAGGCCATGAAAATGGGAGAAGACATGAGATTGGTTCAAAGGAGGGTACTTGGGAATGGCCAGAGGGAGGGGAGAAAGTAATGTAACTCTATTTCAATTAAAAAGACATTTAAAAGAATGAGCATGCCCAAAGTAAAGGAATAAAAAAAAACCCAACCAAACAACAACAATAAACAAACCCTAACACCCAAACAAAAAAAAATGAATAAAACAGGAAAAAGTATAAGAAAGCAATTCTAATATTTGAGTGCTGTTCTTCATTGTCATTCGGTTAGCTTTTATTTTTTTCTTTTCCTATTATAAATAACTATTGAATAAACAGCAATGGTTGTTGTGATCCTATGTGATATATCTAGTGGTAACTGAAAGATATTTACACATAAAGCTAATATGTGATACTCAGTCCACCTGCAGAACAGACTTACGACTTGCAATTTTTAAACATGGAATGAAAAGGAAACGTGACTGTAAAAAGCCCCACCCATTAACTTCTTAGACTTTCTGGTGTTTTGTGCTGCCTAGAAAATATCTGCACATACTAATTGGCTCTCACTGCCCGTGGTTGTCAAGCACATAAGAAATAATTTTGAGAGCATGGGCTCAAATACCTATTCTACATTATTGCCTTTCAACTTCTTACATGAGCATTTGAGGACATAAAACTACAAAATAATGTGAGCTCTCACAACAGCAGAACAATTGGGTGCACCTGTGACTAGTTGCTCTGTTTCAAAGTTTTTTAAAAAGACCTCAAAAACCCTCTGGTGGCTTGTTTATTTGATCCTTGATCATTTTATGGTTTTGTTAACATAGGATGGCTGTGTATTGTAACTCGAGTTTTCCTGCCTGGCCCACAGTCAGGACAAATCTCTCTCACCTGCCAGTCCCACAGCCGCTCAGACCCGACCAAGTAAACACAGAGACTTATATTGCTTACAAACTGTATGGCCGGGCAGGCTTCTTGCTATCTGTTCTTACAGCTTAAATTAATCCATTTCTATAAATCTATACCTTGCCATGTGGCTCGTGGCTTACCGGCATCTTCACATGCTGTTTGTCATCATGGCGGCTGACAGTGTCTCTCTCTCAGCCTTCCACTTCCCAGCTTTATTCTCCTCCTTGTCCCGCCTATACTTCCTGCCTGTCCACTGGCCAATCAGTGATTTATTTATTGACCAATCAGCAACACACTTGACATACAGACCATCCCACAGCAGTGTATTATTTGAAACTCAATGAAGCCACTACATTTTTGTCATTAAATGGTAATCTGGGTTCTACTTTGTCAGTAACCTTTGACCAACATTGGTTCAGTGGGGTCATGTATACGAAAATTTTAAAAATTTTATCTTAAAAGCTAAGAAAGGTAGTTATGAGCATTACAGCTCCATTATTTGTTCCCTGGAAATTGAGTCCTGGTTCATACCTTATTGAACATTGTATAAACCCCCTTCCAAATCTCTATATCATCTTTGTAAATTAAAAATCCAGTTTTAAGTGGCTAGTATGTGGTTCTTCTGGATGATAGATGGACCCATTCTAATTTGTGATCTGTAACTTTTAATTTAACTTGAGATATTTCTATCTTAATTCTCTAGTACTTTACCAGAAGTGAACCTAGTTTACTGCTTTGAAGGTCAATAGTACTGAAGTAGCTGTATTCCATGAAGAGAATGAGAGCCCACATTATCCAGGACATTCTTTGGGGAGTTAGCCTACTTTATCTATCTTTATCTGCCCCTGGAGTGCATAGGTGTGTCAGTCAGGGTTTTGAAAAAAAAATGTGTGTGTATGCACGCATCATAGATGTATGTATACAAGAGGTGCATTATAATGAACTGGTTCCCAATTATGGAAAGTAAGGCATCTCATGGCAGTCATAAAAAGGAGCTATTTACAGTGAGCTTCTCTAATTGTCCAACTAAAATTTTAGGAAAATTGAAGATAAAAATTAGTGCATAATTTTGAGAACTAAAATGATTTGTAGAATCTTGATCTTCATGGGCATTTTCTCTCTCCTTGTTACAGTCTATTTATATATTCTCAGGACTTTAGAAACCCATATACAAATAATTTCCAAATTCAAAACTCAAGTCCCATGCTATTTCCCTGCTCTAGACTTATCACTATAGAATGCAGATTCCATATGCTCAATACTGACAACTTATTTCTCTATCTTTACTGTACTGTCTTTTGATAGACTTTTCAATTTCAAGTATTTGACAAACATTCTGATGATTAAACAAACATTTAGAAGTCATCCTTGATTTCTTTTCTGTAATGAAATAAATCAAGAAACCCTAATAACTAACTCCAAACAGATCTGAACACCAACATCACACTATCTCCATAGCTGTTCTCCTGATGCACTGAAAAGGCATCTTTCTCCTCCATGCCTGTTAAGGCCCTCTAAGTAGAACACATTTTCTGCCTGCTCACATGTGCTCTTGTGTCCACATAAAAATGTATTTCATGCTAAGAAAATAAACTTGTCCTCCAAGAAATGGTTATATCAACTAATAAGTAGCTTACACATATGCCCCATGGCTCAGAAGGGCTAGGAGAGGCAGAGAAAAGATTCAATATGGAGTCTCTATAGGAAGGTATAAGTTGAAATAAAACTATTTTAGTTCACATGCAGCACTTTCCAGTATATATATTAGGCAACTGATGAGAGGGGCACTTGCCAAATTCACAGAACAACCCATTTTACATAATTTAAGCAGTGAGCTTCAATCTTTAGATCAGGGATTCTAGGTCAACTTACCTGGAGTGGGTCTGATATTCATATTCATGTGATTAAATCACATCCATAGTTGAGAACCACCATATTTTGGTGTAGTCTGATTTTCTGTCCTTTCCAGATTTTTTCCTTTCGTGTCATATTAGTGTGTCAAATAAGTTCTACGCTTATCATCTGAAACAAATTTCATAATATCTCAGAAATGATAAGGCATCTCACAAGTGGAGGACAAAGACGTTGCCAAATGTGGATTATACACAAATATCTTCTCCAGAACTAAGAATTACCTAGTCCACAATATCCACACCACAAAGTGGATAAATCCCATTCTGAGGGTGAAGTGTGGGGGCCATGTGTTTTACCTGGAAGGCTTTGGTTTGGTTTTAGTGATATGAGGAGCATAAATAAACTCTGGAAGCAATTGTGTTCTTTTGATTCCCAGTAGTGAGAGAGAGAAGAGAAGAAACTGTCAACAACCCAAATTAAACTTCAGTAACTTCAGGCAAATGAATCTTTAAAAAAAATTTTTTTCATAATTCTTTCTAATATATAACATCTGACTGTGCAACATTAATAATGTTTTGTTTTTTAAAAAAAGATTATTTTTATTTATTTTGTGCATGAGGAGGTCATAGAATAACTTGTGAGAGTCAATTCTCTCATCCCATCATGTGGATCCCAGAGACTGAACTCAGATATTCAGGATTGGCAGCAAAAACCTTTACTCACTGAGTCATCTCATGTGCCCACCCCCCTTTGAGAAAAACTCTTGCTGTGTATCCATGACTAGGGTAGAATTCATTCTGTAAATCATGCTGTCTTTGAACTTGCACTGATCCTTCTGCCTCTTCCTCTCAAGTGCTGGAAGTAAGGGTGTGTGCCACAATGGCTAGAGCTAGTAGTTTTTTTAATGTTTTTCTTAGTTCTGATTTTCTGCAATTTTTAAAATTAAAATTCTATTTCTATATAATAACTGTAGTATTTAATGGGATGGCATTATTGGTTCTAAAACCTTGTAGTATACTCTCTTGTGAGATTGTAAAAGCTTGAGATAGCTTCAATAGGTCAAAGTAGTCGGCACCCTACTAGTGGGACAATGTTCAGGATTAAAAATGCCATTTATCGATTATTTGTTTAAGTTAATTTGTAAAGACATAATATGAAAAGCATAAGGCTTATTTAGTCTTTCCTTTATTGATGTCTGTCATTGATCACTATTTCTCATCAAGTTGTTCATGCTAATTTCTGATGGCACAAAATCGCATTCAATGTTTTCTCTCAAGACTTTCCCCCTAAAGTAAATAAAAAGGTAAGTATGTATAGAAAATTACAGAGTACTTTGTTATCTTTTGGGTCCTTTATAAAATTATTGTTGACATTGGCAGCATTTTGTTATTCCTATTGTTTTTACATTACATAAGTAAATAGAAAAAAGTATATAAATTACTCAGTCTAGGCACTGTAGTGGTTTGAAATAAAATAGCCCCCATAGGCTCACAGGGAGTGGCACTATTAGCAGGTGTGGCATTTTTTTGGAGTGGGTGTGGCCTTGTTGGAGGAAGTGTGTCCCTGGGACCAGGTTTTGAATTCTCAGAAGCTCAAGCCAGGCCTAGGGGCTCAATGTCTCTTTCTGCCGCTTGCAGATCCAAATGTAGAAATCTGCCACAGTTCCTTCCCCGACACCATGTCTGTCTGCATGCTGCCATGCTTCCCACCATGATGGACTAAACCTCTGAAACTGTAAGCAGCCCCAATTAATTGTTTTCCTTCATAAGAGTTGCTGTGGGGGCTGGAGAGATGGTTCAGCAGCTGGCAGTACTGGCTGTTCTTCCAGAGGACCTGGGTTCAATTCCTAGCACCCACATAGCAGCTCATGACTGTCTGTAACTCCAGTTCCAGGGAACCCAATGCCCTCATACAGACATACATGCAGGCAAAACACCAACTCACATTTTTAAAAAAAGAGTTGCTATGGCCGTGGTGTCTCTTCACAGCAATAGAAACACTATCTAAGACAGATGACAATAGAAGACCCACTGGCATCAGTTTCACTGAATTAGGCAGGGAAAAGTGTGTTTTCTAAGCAAACACTAGTGAATTCAATAACTATAGGAATTTGAAGTCAAGTATTCTCACTCTGCACACATTGCCTCTTCTGCCTAAATAAAAAGACAGAGTTCTGGAAATATTTTTTTTTTCAAAATAGCGTATTTCCTAAGAACCCACAATTAGAGGATTGGTGGATAAAGGAATATAAGAGGTAATATTTATGAGTAGTTGTTATTCACCCAGAAAAAGCAGGATTTGCTGTATCAAATAGTGTTTAAGGATAAATAATTGCATGGATACCATCAGTGAGGTAAAATCTAGACAAAAGGAGATTAAGCAGACATGTCCAAGTGTCATTTAGCAGAGTGGTGAAACCTGTAACCCCAGTATTATAGAGGCAGAGGCAAAAGGATAATAAATATGATACCCTCTTAGAAGGAAGAAAGGGGCTCTGGAGGTAGTTTGGTGGTAGAGAGCTTGTCTTCCATGAGCAAAACCCTAAATTTGATTTACAACATTGAAAATTTATTAATTGATAATTGATTGATTAAAATAAAACAAAAATCTATAACTTCCAAGTGACCCTTAGGGCTATGTGACATTGAAAAATCTTTACAAATTTCAAACCCCAAGTCCTCTCCCACCTTATCTTATAATTTTTACAGAACCAAACAATTCATTATAAGAGCCTAGGACCCACTGGTGTTGAGCAATAGTTTTAGGAACAAACTATTCATAAATTGCTGAATCTGGAGAGAGAAAATACCAACTTTCTTCTACCATGCCATACTGCCACTGCAAGCAGTGTTCTGGACTGGATTATTGCTACTTAATTCTTTCATAATATGTGAAACACTTCTAAAATATTTACATGGTACTCAGTCACCTTTCAGGGAAACACCAGAAGGCGCTGTTCATTTACAGAATTAAGAAAGGATGCAAAAAAAATACATCTATGGATGCTGGTACTTGACTTGATACGGCTTTACCTCACATATGGGCTGGTCGACCTCATCCCAGTACTCTCTTTTTGTACTCTAGACTGCCTCTCTCTGCTCACTGACTTCTTTCCCCTCTTGCCTTATTCTCCTCGATTGCCTTATTTTTCTCCAATTTTACAATGAGGATGACAATATTAACTGGAATGTTTTTATAGAAGAAATTAACATTTATTAGAATGTGTTAAGTGTTTTGAAATGGTTATATACTAACATGCAGAAACATAACCATTCCCCTGAGAGCAATAGACTTTCTAACAAGAGCCCTAGTGCCAGAAATGTTGGTCAGAGGACTCAAGAGACTCCCAAAACAATAGAGGGTATTGCTATGGCCCTTGTTTCTCTGCCATAACTTAAAGGTAAGACTCCCATCCCCTATCCTTTACCTAAGCTATCACCAAATGAAAATTAGTTTCCTCCAAGGTAGTCTTACTGTGTATATAAACCACTCTTAAGGGTAGGATTCATGCCTAGCAGCAGATGGCCAAGATGAAATGATCTCAACAACATCTTTGTAGTTCTTTATCTCATAATGTTAAGTCAGGGCATTGTTTCTTTTCTGTTTGTTTTGTTTTGTTTATATTTAATAGGGTATAATTATATATCTCTGTATGTCCTGGAACTCACTATGTATACAAGGCTGGCCTTGAACTCACATAGATCCACCTGTTTCTGTCTCCCGACTTCTAGGATTAAAGGTGTGCACCACATGCCCAACCTAAGGTTTTTCTTGATACAAAGAGAAAAACTGAGCAACCCGAGTACGACTGACAAGTGGAATGTGAAAGAATATCTCATGTACAATATAGATTTTTAAAAAGATATGAGCACAGATGAGGACTGGTGGAAAAATAAAGTTGAAGCATATATTCAGTGGACTGTGCCCTTCAAATTTCTTACTGCCATACAAAAGGAACACTGTCCATTCTCTGCTGTCAAGTGGAGGGCAGCTATTAAGAAGCCCCTTGGAGACCCTGAGGTGGGGATGGTTGAATAAGAGCAGAGTTTCATCTAATTCTGTCTGAAATGCTCCCTGTGGATAGAAGAAAAGAATAGAAGATACCCAGTCCCTTCTTCTTACTATTAACCTCAAGCCAATTACAATTTTAATTTTCTGATTATACACTATACTGAACACACTCATTAATATGGGAATTCTCTAATTTGTCACTATTGGTAACTACAATACTTTTCATCTAAGATCGGAGAGATACTCCATTTATATAGTTTTCTTTATATTTCAACTAGCAATGATTTAAATTTATATCATTATCCTCTTCTGCATTTCTACATTCCTTATATAAACAATTATTTGCTTTATAAATAAAATAAAAAATGGTTATTTTAAAAACAGCATGCCATCTGAAGGAAATATGAAGCTAGAGAAAAGATGTTATCAAAATATGTTTTAAAAGTTTTATATCTTACTTTATATTTAGAAACCATACTTTTCAAAGTATAGTTTCTAACAAAGATGTAGAATTTTCAAGTAAATCATGCAATTTAACAAATCTATGGGGTCAATGATATTGTCCACATATTATAGATGTGAAAGTTACATTTCAATAGCTATGAATGCTAAATGTCAAGTAACCACTAAGACTCAGGGTCAAATACTAAATTATTTCAACTGGTTATTGGAAGAAAAGTTCAAGTATTAGGTGGAGAACAGAACCAGCTAGCTATCTTTGAAGGCTCTTTATTAGTCTGATATGTTACTCTTTCATTCCATTAGATTAAACACAAAACCAGGCAAAGTCACATCTGTAAAGGAGGAAAAGTATGGTAAAGGAGATACACTTACCTTGCTATGCTTACACAACATGTCTAATGGTTGTAAACAACCCAAGCAATGAGTGGAAATGTAGCTCTCCAGGACTGAAATTTCTATGAATGAACAGAAATAACACAAAAGTGACAGAATAAAGACAGTGAAATCAAATGATGAATTTTTTTAAAAAGAATAGAATAGCAGAAGTTTTTTCTATTTTGTATGTGAAACTGAATCATGTATTGATGAGAACTGCCATGCTATAACCTAATATGTTTAGTGTTTACCATCTCTATGAAAGACAGGGGTTTTCTGCCATTTTTTTTTTATTAATGAACAGGAAGTTTCAAGAACAGAATAGAAAGCCATTTTCATTTTACACAACCAATGTGAGACTGCGAGTCTGAATCTCTAATATAGTGATTGTGCCTCTAAAGACGCCCAAAGAGGCAAAATTTAGTTTGGATACAAATTTACCGTTATGATTTGCTCTGAATATTATACTGTCTGAGAGAGAATATATGGTAATGGAAGAGAAATACAGAATTCACACATAATTATAATTATGCAGATTAGTCTTTCTTTACTAAATAATGAAGCTGAGTGAAAGGGTTAGCACACTTCTTTGCAAAAAAGAAAAAAGAAAAGAAAAAAGAACACGGTTGGGAAGTTGCAACTGTCTCAAAAGAAAGTGAGATGACAGGACAGATGTGCAAGTCTAGCCTGTGGGTTCAAGAGAACAGTCTGAAAACTTTTTGCAAGAATTTGCATAAAGTTATCATATATGTTGTTCAACAAATCTAATAGTGACAAAGATAAAGTGAGTGAACATTCTTTTGATGCAGGATTTTCATCGAGTATCTTCTGATGAGAGCAGCTCCAGGATTGGGAGCTGGTTCTTCATTTGACAATGACAACACAGTAACATGCCTGTTTAGTTCTTCAAAAGGGGAATGTAGCAGATTAGGATATTTGGATGTTATTCTAAGTTTTTCTTCTCTTTCAGAGGACAATACTACTTTATGGGAATGCCTTCCATCTTGGTAGAGCATTGGTGTAAATTTGTAGCTCTCTCAGTAAGTGAAGATCTGACCAACCATTAGTGAAAGCTGACTTTTCTCATTGACTTGAACTGGCATAAAGCCCATTATAAGTTAAAGAGCACCTAGTAGCATACATTAACAACTGGCTTAGTTTAGATTCCAAAACTCTCCTCAGTGTCAAAAGTGCATAAGATAAAACATTAAATCAAGTATTCCTGGTATTCAAAATGATTTCACCTAGAGCAATGATTCTCAACTTGTGAGCTGTGACCCCTTTGGGGTTGCATATCAGATATTTACATTATGATTCATAACAGTAGTAAAGTTACAGTTATGAAGTATAAACAAAGAAATTCTATGCTTGGGGGTCACCACAACATGAGGGGTATTAAAGGGTCACAGCATTAAGAAGTTTGAAAACGACTGATATATTGTTTTAGAGGTGATATGGGCACAAAAAGGGAGCTTGCCAGACTGTCAGAATGATGGAGATGGGAACATTCATGGTAGACAGCTGAAAATGTACTTCCCCATTATTTTCTTAACAATAACAAATATATGTATATGTATATATGTATATTTGCAGTGGGGGATATTAATTATCCCAAAGCAAAGAAAATATCAAGCCTCTTATTTCTGATGTTCTATGTGTTTCTGGAAGAATGGAGTATGTGTTAGAAATCATAGTTTGGCACAAGTCAGTTTAGTCTTTCTTTAAATCATTAAAAACAGGTATAATATTAAATGTTGATAATCTTGGTTCTGTCAATATTCAAGTCTTGTTTAGGCAGTCATATTTTTGCAACATTATAGATGTAGCTCCTGTTACTTCTAAGAGACACAGTCTCACAGCTGACTCCCTGGTCCTCTGGTGCTTAGAATCTTTGTACCCTTCTTGCACAGTCTTCCCTAAGCCATAGGTACAGGAGCTGTGTTGTAGATATAGCCACTGTTGGTTTTTGTCATGATCTTTGCTTGTCACAAAAAGAAACTGTTTTAATGAGGGGTGACATAACACTATCTCTATATACTAACCTATATAAATTAAATTCCATTTAAACATTTTTCATCAAGAAAGTTAGTAAAGTAAGATTTACAAGAAGTTAATTTTCTCATTAGAGTTGAAGAGTAGGAAAGGAACCATGAAAACAGTAGAATGGTTGGATTTTCTATCTGCCTATTGGCCTAAAAGATTAGTGAGAAGCACTGCACTTACTATGTCCTCAAATTATCTCATTATATCTCACTATTTATTTTTGCTGTGTTTTTTTTTCTGGGAAGAATGTAGACAAAATTCAGAAGGTATATATTGTGTCAAATAAACTATGTTTCCTCACTATTATATGCTTTGAAAATGTGTTCATTAAAGGGAATAAATTTTATCTCCATTAATTAGTAGAAATAATGAACAGTCAATCAAAGGATTATCAAAATTATTCAGAAGGAAAATAGAAACTGGGCCTGGTGACACACGCCTTTAATCATGGCACCTGGGATGTAGAGACAGGTGAATGTCTGTGAATTCAGGACGTGCCTGCTCTACACAGTGTGTTCCAAGCCATAAGAGCTACATCGTAAGATTTGCCCACAAAAGAAAAGAAAATAGACTAGAGGAAGAGAGAGAAGAGGGGTTCTATAAGCAAGGTGCATCAAGATCATGATGGGGAAACCTACAGAGACAACCAAACCAAACTAGTGAGAACTCATGAAATTTAGACCAACACCTGTGGAGCGTCCATGGGACTGAACTGGGCCCTCTGCATATGTGAGACAGTTAGGTAGCTTGATCTGCTTAAGGGGACCCCTGACAGTAGGATCAGGATCCATCCCTGGTGCATGAGCTGGCTTTTTGGAGCCCACTATCTATGGTGGGACACCTCACACAGCCTTGAGGCAGGGGGAGGGGCTTGGACCTGCCTCTACTGAATGTACCAGGCTCTGCTGACTCCCCATGGGAGGGCCTTACCTTCTTGTAGGAGGGAATGGGGGGTAGGTGGGTGGGGGAAGGCTGGAGGAGTGGGAGGAGGGAAGAGAGGGATCTGTGATTGGTATGTAAAATGAATAATAAAATTTCTTTAAAAAATAAGAAAATAGACTAGAATAAAATTTCAAAAACATAAATATTAGAATGTATTTTAGATCATAAAACAAGAGGTATTCTAAGGCACAATATATTAAATCAGAAAATCTATTATCTGATCACAGATTTATATGAAAACATGCACAGTGACATTTGTAGTCTTCCATATTCGGTCTGTTACTAACAGAAGGAAGATTATATTTATTTTATTTATGAGTCTCAAAACATTGCATGTGAACTATATTTTCAACTTACTTTTCTATAAACATAAGTTTTATGGCCCCAATCAAAGAGAGTGATTCTTCTTTACCAGCTCAAGGTCAATACATCTTCTTGTATCCTAGAGACTCAAATCTAAATTTTGAGAAAATTTCATGCTATGAAATCACTAGACAGAAGACACAATTCCCACCATCTACATACACTGCACCTGTTAAAATACTGTCCTCATTCCCATCAAGCCTTCTTCCCTAGGTACACATGGCTATGAAGGTGTCATGCTCAGCCCACTTCAAGACTCTCCATATTTCAGTTGGCATATCTGTGGCATTCCTAACCATCAGCATTAATCATCCTATGAGCTACAGGCAACAAATTGGTTTAATTCCTTAAGCCCATCAAGCAGGCAATCATTCTAGATTATTCCTTTTGCAGGTGATTTAGAAATACTTTTATAGTAAAATATATATAACACAGAATTTAACATTTTAACTATTTTTATTAGTATTTATATTGCCTTGCCGCCATCCTGTCTACCTCCATAACTTTTTAACAATGCAAACTTATTAAATAATGACTTGTTTTTGTCTTTAGGGTGTTATCCCTGAAGAAGATGAGGAGTTGATCAGGAAGAAGATTCAAGAAAATGACACTTATATGTTCTATAAGGCTTTGCCTAGGTAGAGAGTAGCCTAGGGCAACTTATCAGCATTACCAGAAACCAACACCAAAATGCTAGGTCCTACAGACCCAGAAACCCTGCACAGCAGGAATATTAGTAAAGAGAGGAAGTAGAGCAAGAGAACAGAGAAATACCTACTTGGATAGCGTGAAAAAATAGTTCAAAAAGTGCACTGGGTAAAGAATGAGGGAGCTGAAGAGAAGGAGGAAGGGCTCATAATGCTGGTGACAGAATTTGCTATTTATATTCTCTAAGTAAAAACTGAGACATGTCATGCAATCACTCCTGGGACCAAAAGACACATTCAGTGCAGTTTACTCTTGTGTAAAATAATTTCAAGAAGCTCTGAGTAGCTGGCCACCTGCTCATTTCTCTGTCCTGTTAGGCCTGTCTCTAAGATGGGCCCTAATTTGACTCATTACCACCCTATTCCACACACATTTCTACATCCTTAAAAATAAACACTATAAACAGTCGTACAAATGGATTACATTTTTCTTTTATCCTTTTTGTTTGCTGATTTTGTCTTATCTGTGGCTCCATCACCCTACATACAAGTATGTGGCTTATTAAGCTCGTGTGTCTGCCCTCTGTCATGCTAAATAGAAAAATCTCCTAGAAATGTGAATGAATCCTTTAAATTCAAAAAGGTTGCAATTCCATTCCAGAAATCCAACGGGCAGAAGTGAACATCTTATACTGGAAACTGCTGAGCTCTCTACATGAAGGCACTCACAGATCACTGGAAATATTATCAATAGGTTGAGCTTTCAGTGAGAGCAAAGAGACTAATGCTGGTATTATCTGCCATTTGGGTTTGTGCCAGTATCTTTCTCCATTTACTGCCTCACTCCCACCCAACAATCTACAAATCTGACTGTCAAGTGCTTTGCACATTCCACCACATAGTGGTTGACATGGTCTTTTCTTGAACCATATTATATTTCCCCTGATACAAATTGCTCACTGTTAAACAAACTTTATATCATATCTGCTGCTCCATTCTTGGAATGGTTTCAGTTCTGGGTGGGCAGGGTAAATTTCATATAATATAAAATGTTTATGTTGCTTTCAAAATGAAGTGCTGACCTGCACCTCACTGACATAGCTCGGTGCTGAAATCATAGCCATGTTCCACACATGGGAATGACAATGTTAAAAGGTTATAAATTTATTTTGAAAGTATATATTCTACTCGAAATGACACAGAGATAGAAGGGATACTTAAAAAATAAAATAAAATAAATATATGTAAAAAGTCTTCTGACAAGTAAGCCAAATAAAATATTAATATGATTTACATCTGTAAGTTGCTAAATTTTCTTTGCAAATTTGGAATTACCATATTAATTTTCTCTTTGCATTTAAAAACTTTGGAAAGAAAAATTCAGTAGGAAGTGATTAGACAAATTATCATAGTAACAAATAATTTTAGTACTACATTTTACCTTGAATTTTTCTATAGCATAAAATAGTAATTACTGGGAATTCTAAATTTCTGAGATATCTTCATAAATCCTTCCTAAGGGCACTAAAAGTCATTTTGGAATGACAGAAAAAAAGGAAAAATATTAAAAGAATTTATGGGCACAATTCCACCTATTTTCTTCTGCTGAAAAGGTAAAGCAAAGCTGACTAAAATCACATGCTCATGTTCTGTGATCAGCTCCTACTTACATACGCAGCATGGAGTGTGTGAAAAACTATCTTGGCTGCTCTTCTCACTGTCCTTGGGAGTGGTATGCATAGGGTACCCCCCACCTTTTGAATGATTCTTTTATGCTATCCATCCCAGCCTAATATGTAGACCACAGGTAGCTCAATCATCATATCCAATGCCTTGTTTTACTTTCAGCTGCAAACATCTCCCTCCTCTTAACATATCATGAATTAACATTGAAAAAATAGTTAAAATAAAAAACTTAAGTTGGCCATGATTTCAAAATTGACAGACACTAAGCCACAAAGTATTTTTGACAAAGCAGAAGAAGACAAACTGGAGATAGGAGGACATAGGTGTATCATCATTTACAGATGTGGGACCCAGAGCTCCTCTGGAAGAAGGGGCTACAAGATGATTCCCAGACACTGAGCCAAGGTCTGAAGTCAAGCCCCAGACAAAGGTACATGCTTTGGATATGCTCATGTGGCTGCAGCCAAAAAAAAAAATCTAAGGGGAGGAGAAAATAGTTAATTTAAGGGAGGAAAGTGGTGAGAGAGGAACAGAATGTTTGCAGTTTTTTGGAATATACAGACTTTATTTAGCCTTTGCTCTGTCTAGGAAACCACTGGATGATACTGAACAGAGGAATGACAGGGTCTCAAGTGTTTTGGCTCAGTTTTTAACTCAACAAAACTTCATGAAATTTCATGAACACACTAAGCTATAAGGGAAAAATCACTAATCTATATGGGGAGAAACGGGGTGATATGCTCTGCAACTCTAATCTATATGTGGAGAAGCATGGTTGGGTACGCTCTGGTGCTCTCTTGACTGTGCCCATAGATCCCTTCTTCCTCCTCCAGAGCATCGAGATTTTTTCTGTTGTTTCCACAGCTCCATTTTTAAAACCAGTCAACCTGTATACACAGTAAGTAAGTAAGTAAGTAAGTAAGTAAGTAAGTAAATAAATAAATAAATAAATAAATAAATAAATAAATAAATAAATAAATAAATCTGGGCTGGAGAGATGGCTCAGAGGTTAAGAGCACTGGCTGCTCTTCCAGAGGACCTGAGTTCAATTCCCAGCAATCATATGGTGGCTTACAACCATCTAGAATGAGATCTGGTGCCCTCTTCTGGCCTGCAGGCATACATGCAGACAGAACACTGTATACACAATAAATTAATAAATAAATAAAACCAGTCAACCATGAGTATCTCAATTATCCTACCTGGCTCAGAGTTTGATTAGCCTGCATCTTCATAGTCCCTGTGTGGCCTGGAGGCATCCTGAGACTTCCAGGACTGGACAGGCAGAGCACTACATACTCACCTGGGTTCTTCCCACTGTAGACATGAGACTTTAGAGTTGCATGTTTCTTCAGTCACGTCTCTTGTTGTTATTTAATAAATTATTAACACTTTGTAATATTCAGGTACAGTGAATTGTTATTACAGATTCAGCTGCTAGTTTTGCTATTTATTTTATCATTAGTTTCTCTCAAATTCTTGAGAGATTACTAACATGATAAAAAACTTATGAAGAGCCAATTCATGTTTCCTATTATTAAAATCATTAAATTTATTCTCTTAAAAGAACATTTTAATTTCTCTTTAAATAATTTAAAACATACCCATATTACCCATGAATTATAACAATTTCACCTTAACTCTATAATTTTTGTGAAAAATCTGTTTCTTTTTTAAATTTATGTATTCTTCTTTTATATATTACATCCAACCACAGTTTCCCCTCTCTCCTCTCCTTCCAGCCACCCCCTCCCCCAGATCCACTCCTCCTGTTTGCCTTTAGGAAAGAATTCCTTATTATTACTAAAGCAATTTTAAACAAGTCCCTAAAATTCCACTATGCATTTCTTATACTGTCCTAAATATTTTTTCATCTCCCTTTTCATTATCTCATACATCTTAATGCTAAATAATTAGAAATGGTTTTTACAGGATCTATATTCTTTTATTTTTCAAAATTAAATTATATGTAGGTGCCTTTCCAGATTTTCTCTCTTCACTCAGTAACATACACCTACACTTCCTTTTGTTTCTAGAGCTTGATGACTACTTCTTTATATTGCTGACTAATATTTCATTTTCCTAATTATGGGAGGCCAGCTCCCACCTTTTAAAGGGGAGATAGGGATATAAAAAACTTTTAGATAGAAAGATAGCGGAGAGGAGACAGAAACACAAGATAGCTTCAGGATGACCTGGATCAAAATCCACTGGCCCCTTCTGTCTCCTCAAAAAGGCTTTTTATAACAATGCCAAGGGATGGGGCAAATGACCTTTCCCTTGCTAGATCAAAGCATACCATACAGCCAAATGTAGACACTTCCACACAACTAGTAACCACTCCCGTGGTCAAATCATCCCCTTATGCAGTCCTGCTGGGTAAAGCAAGCTCAGATCTCACTAGAAAACCTCTGTGGGTCTCCACACATAAAATAGAAAAGTTTATTGAGCAAGTCATTTAAGAAAAGACCTCCTGGTTACTTATGTATTCTGGCAGTCATGGTACAAAGGGTTACAGATCACTTAGATACCAAGGAGCACAAATGCTTACTTGTTAAATGTATTAATTGCTTTACTGTTGCTGTTATTAAAACACCATTACCAAAGGAAACTTAATGAAGTGAAGGAGTTTATTTTGGCTTAAAGTTCAAGATGGATGAGTTCATGATGGCAGAGTGGAGGCACCGCAACATCTTCACCTATACAAATATAGGAATCTACTAAATTCTCTAGACCTCCCGTTAATTATTTCTGTAGACCTAAAATTGCTCTGAAAAGTAAAGTCTACATTTTTGTATAGTCTGAAGGGTGTCCACTTTGCTAAAAGATAAAAAGTATCTTTAAGATTTCTTAAACATTTCATAATATCTATATCAGTATACATAGACCATGTGTTGATGTCTAGAGAATAAACTTTTAGAGATAAGGGACAAAATAACTCCATAGTTTTCTGCTCTCACTATACACTAGACCATCTTCTCCATACAAGCTTCTGTGACAATAGATATGAAAACTAAATGAAACACCATTCATTTGCACTAGATTTTTTTCCTGTAAATGTTGCTACTGTTATACCTCCATAATAAAATTAATAAACTAGGGCACAGGTGAAACAGAAAATTACAGGATGGATTCAATTTCCACAGTGACTCTGTTTGCTGATAATTTTATTATTTTATTCCTTGTAAATATGTTGGCCACCAAGTAGATTTTTAAATGCCTTATACTCATTGCTATATACATAAATCCTCACAATATTCTTATAAGAATGGGAGTGGGTGGTGGTGGAAGTATGTGTTGGAGAGAGCAGGGAGAAGAAACAGATTTTGTGCAGTGATTGACTTTTCCAGAGTTATTAGTATCAATGGAATGCTAGCTTGTAAGCAGTTCTCTTCATTCTTCCCGAGTCTGCTGTTTACTGATCAATGCAGCCCCACAGTTATAGAAGACAAGTTGAAATGTATGGTGATTAAGTGATTTATTTAGGTCAGAGTTGAAGACCATGAGATTCTATGAAGAATCTGACATGTTTCTCTGTAGACATCAATTACTGTGTACACCAATAATCACAGATAAAATCATTTCCATATTAATCATTCTACAGTTTCCAAATAGAACAGAAGCAAGCAACTTTTTTCTTTTTAATTAAAAATATTTTTCATGAAATATATTCTGATTATAGCATTACCTCCCCCAACTCTTATCAGATCCTCCCCACCTCCCCACTCACCCAACACCACACTTTTCTTTCTTTCTCTATCCCTCTTTAGAAAGCAAGCAGGCAAACAGAACAAACAAAAATGAAAAATAACCAGAAACACACACACACACAAACACAAATCAGAAAACCACAATATGCAAACCAAAGACCAGCAACTTCTTTCTGAGTGATATCTGAAATTCACAAACAATCTCTGTCAAAAGCTTTTAAAAGCTGTGTTTTGTGCTGTGTTTTCTCTTTTTCAACATAAGTGAATGTAGAAAGAATGATTTCAAAACTCAAGTAGCTAACCCAACTCTGCTAAAGGATAAACAGGGTTGAGAAACAACATGAAATAGAAGATATCCAAGCCCTTTCTTCCAAAATTGTTTACAGTGAAAACCAAAGGATTAGCTTCAGTTTTAGAGATTTTAGGTCTAAGACTCACAATAAGTCTTTAGGTATCCTGAAAGTTCAGACTCTTCCATCTAGATACAAAAAACAAACAAACAAAAAAAAACCAACCTAGACTATGTAATACAGAGAAGTCACCCAGGTATGGATCATCATTCTGCACAACCAAAATCAGGGAGGCCCTTACTAACTCCTGAGAGCAACACAAGATTTCCTTGTAACTTTAAGAATTCTGGTCTCAAAATTACTTCTTATTAGAATCATAATATTTATTGTAGCAGCAAATAAAAATGATACTTTTTCCTTATTTTTTTAAAATAATACTTTCTATTCTTCAAAAATTCAATACATTTATACAATGTGTATTAGTCATATCCATCTACCACTATCTCCCTCCAGCTCTCCTTTTATTCTCCCTCACTCCCAGCCTCATATCCTATTTTTATTTTGTTATTAATAACTCTCTAAGTCCAATTAATGCTTCCAACACACACATAATTTATGTGTTCACCCACTGGGGCATGAGCAACCCAAGGGTAGTCATACCCACAAAGCAAAGTTACTCTGCTTCCTTTAGCAGCAATAAATTTCCAATCGCTTGTCTGGTAGGGGTAGGAACTCAGAGGTCCCTCCTTGATCCAAACTGGGACACTTTTTACAATAGCTCTCTTCAGTGTTATCTCACCTCAACCTCACCACATCTCTCTTCGTTTACTGTATATCACGCTCTTTATCTATGGATCCCATTTTCAGTTCTAACTACTATATCTCTGAAGCTTCTTTTCATTGTTGTGGTCCTATGTTATTTGTGTTCTATTTTCTACATTTATTTAAAATTCTCCCTTACACTAATTTTTTTTCCTACAAATCTTGTCCTCTACACATTCATTTTTGATATCCATTCCCAGAGCTACCCAGGGGATAATTTCATAGCCCACATCTACTCACCGCTTCTTCAAGTATTGAAAACTGCTGGCCAACATGTCTTAATCACTTATTTCCACTTTATCTGATCTCAGTTTCATGGAGAAGTTCTATACAGTAGATCTTGTGTTTGTAGAATATTTATTTTCCTATCCTTCCTTTTCTTGTATGGATACTAGAGACCAATCATCTCAGCCTTACCACACTGTTTGCCTGTAATCTACATTTTTCTTATCTGGAAAGCCCTAACCCAGGATCAATGCTTTCAAAAGATAATCCTCCCTTTATACTCAAGAAGATGGCCATTAAGAAGAAAATCATGTAACATTAGACATTTCTGCTACCACAAATTTATAGTCTCCAATCTCAGAAAGATCAATATTCTAGGCCCCAAAATTTGGTCATTTTTCAAAACATTTTTTATTCTTCTTAAGATCTATAGTTGACCCTTGTTCCATATCCTGACAAAAGACTTTTATATCCTGTTAGGGTCTTCTGTTACAACCAGTGTTGTACTTACTACCAAACATGTGCACAAACACATATTCTTACCAACTCTCTTCTATCATCAAAGTAAATGTCTTCTTCCCAATGTGTAAGGTAACCTTAATATTTGAATTTTAAGTGCTCCTGACTCAAAGAACTGATATACCTGTAAAGTGACAGATGTGCCTCTCACCCTGATTTAATAATTATATATTGTATTAGCGTGATGTGTTGTTACATTGTACCCTACAATTACATAAACTTAGTACATGCTGGTGCAAAATATATAAAAATAATATACATCTTTATACATAGTTTCTTGAAGTATAAAAAAGCATGTTTGACCCTGTAGTATAGTACAGTTCTATTAGGAAATGATACCCTAGATTATAGCAAAGGAATTCATCTCTAATAAGTTTCATGAAAGAAACTTAAACTGCTAAGATGGGCATCTGCACAAATGGCTTTAAGAGCAAGGCATACAAAGGCTTCTCCTGCTATTCCATGATGCTAGGAGACTGCAACCAGCTAAAAGAGCCTTTCTTTCCCACTTTATATTTCTTGTTTGATTTTTCTTCTTATTCAGGAATTTTACACAACACTGTCTCAGTTAAGTTTATATTGTTGTGATAAACATCATGTCCAAAGGCAACTTGAAGAAGAAAGGGTTTATTTTATCTTATAGCTTATAGTCCATCATTTACGGGAGTCAGGGCAGGAACTCAAAGAATCCAGAGTCAAAGAATCCAGAGTCAAGAACTGAAGCAGAACCATGGAGAAATGCTACTTACTGGCTTATTTTCTATAGCATGCTTATCTTACTTTGTTATAAACCCAGGACCACCTGCCCAGAAGGGGCACCACACGCAGTGAACTCAGCCCTCCCACATCAACTATTAATCAAGAATATGTCTCCAACAGATTCCTACATGCCAAGCTGATGTAGGCATTGTTTCAGTTGAATTTTCCTCTTTCCACATAACCCTAGCGTGTGCCAAGTTGGCAAAACACTAACTAGTTGAATTTCCCTTTTTTCACATGACCCTATCTTGTGCCAAGTTGGCAAAACAGTAACCAGCACAAACATGTTTGACTATCCTTACCCTCCCCTCAACTCTTCTCAGATCCATACCCCTTACCTACCACCAAACATTGTGTCTTATTTTTAAAAACCTATAAAAACCAATTTGTGCTGTCTAAGTTTTCTTGGATGTATGGACTTCTACTGGAGCTTGGTCACAACTGACTTTCCCTCTCCCAACAGCTAACAATTGTCAATAACTCTCAGCTAAGACTGATGTATGGTTCCACTTCCCTTTCCATGCTAAGAGGTGGTCTGCCTGAGCTTTTGCACATGGTGTCGTAACAAACGTGAGTTCATATGTACAGCTGTCCTATTGTGATCAGAAGACACAGTTTCCTTATAGTCATCCATCACATCTAGCTCTTACACTCTTTCTGCCCACTCTTCTGCATTGATCCGTGAGTTCGGGGCAGAGGGTGTATGATATAGAAGCCCCACTTAGGGCTGGGAATTCCAGTCTCTTATTTTCTGCACTTTGACCAATTGTAGGTCTTTGATAATCAATCTACTTCAAACAGAAGTTTCTCTGATGAAGGCTGAGAGATGCATTAGTCTATATGTATAATAATAAGTCATTAGTAGTTTATTTAATTTATGTCCCTGTAGTAGAATAATAGTAGTAAGTTCTCCCTTATGGCTTACAGTCTAACTAGGCATAGCTTCTTGAGCCAGTAATGCCACTTGAGATTTCTGATGGTGAAGGCCAACATGTGCCCTTTCTCCCTCAGAGTAATAACTTTCTATTCATCCCCTGTATTTTCTCTGTTCCTACTGTCTGCATTTTGCTGTTTACATTTACTTTTGGAAGGAATAGTACTATTAAACACATCAAGTGCTCCCAAATTGCTAGATCTCCTTTTACCTGTGTTTTTGTTTCTATCTGGTATTTTAGTCAAATAACCCACACCCTTCCTTTACAAGCTAGATTAAAAATAAAGTTCTAACTATTGAAATTACACAGTGGCAAGCAGAACATTTGTTGGAAAGAAGTGTTAGACAACTAACTACCCCAAATAAATTTCAAATTCTCAAGAAGCAATTTTCACAAGTACTGTTTTAAAATGCAACACATATCTTTAAGACAGTTATTTTTCATAATACTTAAAACCTAGACATACTTATTATTTGCTTATTTATTAACTTATTTCCACTTCTCCACATTAAAACTGAAGTTACAAGGATTCAGAGACCTCATTTGTCCTTTTCACAGTTGAATCCAGAGTACAAATATTCAGGACTTATTTTTGGGTGATTAAATAAATTTTAAAATCTGTGTGGTGTCTTAAGGAAGGTGATGCTGGTCGACTTGTATAAGAGGTGTGGTACTAATAAAAGATTGTGGACTGAGGGTAAAACTTAATTTTTAGATTAAAAAAATCCCTTGAGTTCCGCAGTTGAGACTACTGTTCATGATGTTGGAGATTATGATAGAGTATTTCTGGGTTTTCCATTGCATTCTATGACTCTTGTGTGCAGTTGATTCTCTAATAACTTGGTCAAAATAAAAGTGAATATAATGTAATAATGTATAAAATAAGAAAAAGTGAGCTCTTGTGTACTGGCAGACAACATAACGTGTGTGTGTGTGTGTGTGTGTGTGTGTGTGTGTGTGTGTGTGTGTTAAAAACAGACTACCAACTGTCTACCTTGTGACATTTTCTAAGACTTTGTAGGTACCAGTTCATAACTGAAATCATCTTGACATGAAATCACTGAACTATTAATGCTTGAAAAAGAAACACACATAAAAGCACAAAATGAAAATAGAGACCAACATATGCTAACATCATGGTCTAGCACAGTTAGCCCATTTCAGACCTGACATTTGGAAGTCCAGGAAGCAAGTGAAATTTACTGAGAAAGTCTACTTCTGAAAAAAACCTTAAATTGCCTGAAAATAACCTTTAGTTAGGATGAATCTCAATTCAAAAGAGAATAGTGGCATAGTGTAAAATTTTGATCCTTGTAGAGTTAGTAATAAAGCCGTCAGGGTTTAAATCATGTAGTAGTGCCATAGCCAAGCAACTTTGGGTCCAATAAAATGAATTATCCTGTGCTAGTTTTACTAACTGAAAACTAATGTAACAGCTGTTTCATCTACAAAACTATTAATATGAAGTAAAATGTTTGCATTTTCTTACGTTAAATGTTGATTTTTTTTCACCTCACTCATCAAGCATATCAGACTCATTTGCTTTTAGATGCATTTTCTGTCACTATAAATATATTTACCTCAATAAATTACTTAGGATTTGATTAGCTTTCCCAGGTAGCATACAATGAGACTATGTGAATAGCTTGCCAGCTTCCTCCACTCTCTGCCCATTAAGCTTATGACACAATGACAGGAAACACACAACACCAGCCCCCACAATGCCTTCTGTTTTGGACATCCAGAATGGCTGTACCATGTGTGTATGTGCTCGTTCCACTGTGGCCAAGATAGAAAGACATTTCTCAGGAACATTTGCAGTTATAACAAATTAACAGATGTATTGTTTAAAGTAAATGGAATGCTTTAATGTATGAGTTACAAAACAAGAATTATCCCCTGTGATTTGTTCATACTAAAACACTCTCGTGGATAAAAATGAAAAACTTGCAAAGTTTAGGATGAAAATTTGAATTGAAATTTAATCATGT
The DNA here is from genome assembly GCF_949786415.1 of Peromyscus eremicus. Lineage (NCBI taxonomy): Eukaryota > Metazoa > Chordata > Mammalia > Rodentia > Cricetidae > Peromyscus > Peromyscus eremicus. Next base: position 62,822,494 of record NC_081424.1, read on the forward strand.
GCAGCTATCCACAGAAGATGTGGTTACTGTTGCTTGGCATTCACTGTGACTCCTTCCTCCTTCTGGAAGCAGAACCCATTTCCCTGACCATAAAGTGAGCAAATAAAGAGCTCTTAGACAAATTGTGGCAAACCTAGTGCCCCTGACCCAGGCATTGAGTCTGTGCCTAAAGCTGAACAATCAGTCTTTCCCCAGATTAACCTGTTAGAAACTTCATGGAAGGCATTATTCTCAATTGGTTATTACTAAAATCTATCTTCAGTGATACTAGCTGCCACATTATTCATCACATTGATAATCCCAAGAAAGCATTTGTCTAGCATCAGCAGACAGGAGATAGATAGTGCTAATGTCATCATTGAGGTCTGTGTTTTCCACCCTCTACTAAAGACATGCAGGTATACACCTGTGCAATTTTTCTTCTGACACCTGACAATGGTGCCTATTTGTTTTAGCTAGATTGAATTAGGGATTAATTATTTTCTACAAAGGAGCCCTAACTGAAAACTACCTTTAAAATTAATTTTTACATAGACATATTACACTGAAGTGATTGTATTTTCTCAAAGGTAAATGCTCAGGCTATGAAAGAATCTGGAATAAAGATGTTGAGGAGAGCCTGGCGGTGGTGGCACACACCTTTAATCCCAGCACTTGGGAGGCAGAGTCAGGCAGATCTCTGTGAGTTTGAGGCCAGCCTGGTCTACAGAGCGAGATACAGGACAGGCACCAAAACTACACAGAGAAACCCTGTCTCAAACAAATAAACAAACAAAAAAGGTGTTGAGGAGAGATAGGGATGAGTTAAAATCATATCTTTTTCCATCTTTTCCATTTATGAGGAGTATGACCTTGGAGTGACTAAATTTCTGTGATTCCGTTTTCTTCTCCATATAATGAAAACAATAACAGTGTGGGTATAACATAATTTCTATGAAATTTACATTGTGTTCATAGCCTTAAGAGGTAGATCATTCCTGACACTATAATTTCCAGTGTGGAGATAAAAACACTTGAGTTCTAAAAGGCTGTGATTTCAATAAGGATCCAAGCCTCTTTGATTAAAAACTAGCCACTTCTTTAAGCATATCAGACTGCCATGGGAGACAAGGAAGAGAGAAAAGGAAGCAGAGGAGATAAACAGTCTTGTCTTTTCTAACTAAAATGTCATGCCTACGTTGCTTCACTAGAATTAAATCACATACAATATACGTGCTTCAGAAATATAAGACTCATACTTAATAAATATCTTTTGTTTGAGAAAATGGTAAATAAGACAAGTATCAGTTATAATAAGGTATGGTTGGCCCCAGAGCCTCAATAAAGTCAAGGCCAACAGTTGGCCTAGCAACTCTTCCTAGTATTTCCATGCTTCCTTGTGGTGTGGTGTAAACAAACCCATTTCCAAGCACATCTGACACCATAATGTGCACAGCGAATCACTATTTTCACATCAATAGGCAACAATTATACTGTGGCAGCATTCAGAAAAAAAAAAATTCCCTAGCGTGGCTCTGAGCAGTAAAATCTCTAAAGTTAGAGTTCCCCAACCTTGTTCCCCAGTCTTCCACATTTTCTGACTATACTTAACATGCAGAAAGTGAAAAGGAATCCTGTAATCATTTAAACAATGAAAAGTTTCCTTAGAGGATGAAGAGATGGTTCATACAGATGACCTGGGTCCAGTTTCCAGAACCCACATGATGGCTCACAACCACCTGTAACTATAGTTCTAAGGGATCCAACACCCTCTTCTGGCCTCTGTAGGCACCAGACACAGACCTAGTATTCGTACATACATGCAGACTGTCACACATACACACAAAAATAAGTAAATAAATTTTCAACATTCTTCTTATATTGTTAAATTCAATTGGATTATCTCCCCCTCTTCATTCTCTTTATTTTCTTCATTATTTGCTGGTATTTTCATCATATATATGTGTGTGTGTGTGTGTGTGTGTGTGTGTGTGTGTGTGTGTGTGTGTATAAACCAGCTATTAAGAAAAATTGTTATTAGTGGCTTGATCATTTATCAGGCATCACAATAAAGCAGAACTTTCAAATTAAAATGGCGTGTTGGTGAAGACAGCATAGCTACACATCAATAGTCTAACCCCTAGAAAAAATCATTAGTCAGTTGTTACGCTATTGTCTGATTCATTAGCTGGCATCAGGATGTTAAAAATCATTGGTAGGAATATTGGCTTACGATATATTGTAATAAATAGGCCTTGATATTTTGATTACATCTAAATCCCAGGACTAGAGTAAATAGGTCCAGCTTTTCTTATAGCAAAAGGGACTTACAAATACAGCATGGAAATAATTTGCCTGGCATAAAGGGATATTTTCCAAATAAGATCCCATTCTGATGACATTCAGCTCTTCAGTGTAAAAGCTCTGGGCACAGCTCTCTAAAGGAAGAAGGTGGCTGTGGGTGTGGTTCAATCCAGAATCCCTAAATGGCAACTTTGTTTGAGCTTCACCTTGACTAATTGCATTTGTCACTGTTCGGTCCCAACACGACATTACTCCACATTTTATAAACCTTGCCTTTCATTATTTCCCATTATCCCAATAAGACAGACAAGAATTGTCAAATCAAACATTTAAAAAATATTGGAAAAAACAGTACAGTAAAATATTCAAAAGAAGGATTTGCCACAGAATATAAAATGAGAATTACGCCGATTTCTCACAATTTTAGCTAAAACCCAAAAAAGTGAGGGCAAGAAAAGATGTCTCTGCATTCTAATGAAAGACATCAAGAAACTACCAGATGCCTCTATCACTTCAGATTTCTCAGAATAAATCGAAGTGGTCCTTCACCTTCATTTCCATCCTGGGGGTGTTTTGTTTTGTTTTAAGAAATGGCATACCTTTCTCTCTCTGTACATTTTGAAGTAGTTTCATCTTGCCTTCATACCCCATGAAATGCAAAAGGTGATTCCAGAAGAAATACCATAGGTTTAAAGTAGATCATACAAACAGACAGCTCATTAAACTGAATCTGGTCATTGTCCAAACCAGCATGAGAGAAACTGCATTTCCCTCAGATTTTCTGGTTTGAACCTTAAAAGCAGGTTATGCTTTGCTCAGGAATAGTCTGAATGCAATAATCTTCATTAAAGGCAAAGAGAGGAAGTAAGGCAATACACCCAATCTTGTTTCCCTGGCAAAGAAGCACATGGGAGTTTTCTGAATATAAAGTGGCACACACACACACACACACACACACACACACACACACACACACACACACACACACACAAACCCTTGAGCTATTCTGAAGCTACCTCACTGAAGAAGCAAGTCTACTGAGTGAGATTTGCAGCAGCGGAGGCCTGTAACTTCCCAAAATGTCTCACACAGAGCATATCACCTAGTTAAAAGACCATGCACAGATACATACAGACAACCAGTGACCTAAGCATGTCTCCAAAGAGTCCACATTTGGGTCCACAGAAGAACTAGAGATTTAATGCCATCTTAAAGGAAAAAATTCTAAGAATGCCATTTACAAGAACATTTGCATTTTTCCTGATCCCTCTTCCCAGTTTCAAAACCCTGAAAATACAGAATGCATAAAAGTAGAGAGTTTCAGAAAAGCACGTTTTTCTTCTCCACAGATGTCTCCTAACTCATAAGACAGGTTTGCTTGGATTAATTAAAGAAGTTGGAATAGGGATTGAAACTTTAATGGGATGGGATTTTCTATCTTTAAAGTGGTCTTTGTTATTGAAATAAAACTATCTTAATAGTTGAATATGACTGAAAGCTTTGACATTTGTATAGATCCTGGGTTTTTAAAGGAGAGAATGGAGAACTCAAAAGATTTTTTCTTAGTGTTTGACAAATTAAAGGAAAGATGTACTTATATTGCTTATATTCCATCTAATTTAACTGAGCTAATCAAATAGTATCCTTACAAACAGAAACTTTATAGCCCCTCTTTTCCATCATGACATATTCTGTAGAATCAAGAGAAACATTTTTATAGAATGCTCATATGTCTTACATTGCAACTAGTATTAAGAACATCTAGGCAATTTAATAGACTTGAACCTTCAAAAGTTCATATAAGTGCCTTACATTAATAAATTTAACATTTTAGGAATATTTCACAATCCATCTCAATGTAATCACCTTCTTATCTCCATTTCCCCTCCCTCACTTTTAATGCTGCATCTTACATCTTACTTTAAAAGTATTCTATTCAATCTCCCTTCACAGCACAATGCCCTTTCATGCCTTCACACCATTGTGCCCTTCATTATTAACAGCATCGTTTAAAAGATTTTATTCTTATTTTATGCTTACGGGTGTTTGCCTTCATGTATGAATGTGCACAAGATGCTTGCGATACCCAAGAAGTCAGACAAGAATTTAGGATTTCTTGGAACTGGAGTTACAGATCGTTGTGAGCTACCATGTGGATAGTGAGAACTGAACTGGGTCCTCTGCAAGAGTAATAAGTGCTCTTTCTACTCACCTATCTCTCCAGGCCCTGTGTTTATCATTTTACTCTTACTTGTTCTATCTTTCTAAACCCTACAAACTCAGAACAGATTTCCCCCCTCCACTTCAAGTCTAACTTGAACCCCACTGGCAAAATCAATTATCTTTTGGCTTCTATTCAATTGTGCCATCTTTGGACTGATCCTGGAAATAGATTCTATACCATTGAAATTCTGCTAATAATTTTCATAAATGTCTCCCCAAGTAGACCATAAAAACATACACTTACCTTATTTCTCGGTGTACCCCTTATTCAGTATGCATTCAGAACTTTTACTCTCATAGAAGTCATAAATTACACAGCTATTAAATTCAGAAATGACTAAAAAGCCAGAGATAAAGCCATCAGGTTACCAAAATACAAGATTTCCAATTATATTTGAAATTAATAAAGGCAACTGTCTTGAAATTAAAACTTTCTAAGTTTCATTATCATGATACTGACAGGGACTAGAAACCTTCCTGACACAGTTTTACAAACAAGGCTGAGCTTGTAGGTCAGTATTAGAACACTTGGCTAGCATGCACTAGACCCTAGGTTCTGTCTCCAGCCTTCATCTACCCCTTAAAGATAAACAGGGCTCATACTTTTGTGACATATTCTTCAAAACTACTCCTTTCAAAATATATTAGAGGTTTGTACTCTTCCATTATTCAATGCCAAATTGATATTTACATTAAATTCAAAATATATTGAACATATAGGCCAAGTCCTACCGACAGCGTCAAGCCACGAGTCACTGTCAGCAGTGTGTGCTCTGGAGCCAAGCCATCTGGCCTGCCCTTTGGAGAAGCAGGAAATTATGAGAAATAGTCATGAGTTAGAAGAATTTGTGTGGGTGGCATCCTTGGAAGGATCCAGGGACAGCACTGGTTATTATAATATTATGATCCAGCATTTCCAGTGGGGAGAGATCTGAAATCTTCCAGACAGTGGAGGCGGCAAGAAAACAGGTACAATTCACAAAGTGAAAAAAAAAAAAGCTGGAAAGCACTAAACCAGACTTTAAAGAGTCAGGAAAGGCTATTTATTATTTAATACTATAAGTACATATCTTCTTTCACAAGACACACAGAGTGTCAGCTAAGCAGTGAGCTGTCTCTGGACATATGCTTAAACAATAGACTGCTGTTGTTTTTATGTGATTTTTCAATCCCCAGTTTTTCTTGCAGGACATTTTCAGTTTCATTCGCTAATAGGATGCACACATCCTGTTCAATTGAAACAAAAAAAAGAGAAGGGCAGGGCGACAGAATCTAAAGGCTTCTCACATAGGAAATTGTATTAAATTTTTAATCTGTGTGCTGAATAAAGCCTAGGACCTTGCTTGTTCTGAATACATTTCAGGGAAAAATAGCTACTGTGCTGCTTCTCTGTTGATTACTGCATGTCATAATAGATGCACATTTTCTGCATAGCAATTGTTAGTCTCAGTCCCCGGAAAAAACAAAGATAGACCCAGCTTGGAGATTTAGTAACCTATCATTTTACACACCTCCAGTATGGGATTTGAGATCTCTCTACTTAAGTAAAATGAGGTCTGTGCTTTCTCTCTCATTGGGAATTTGGAATGTATTAATCCCTTTAATGTTCTATTCACATGTAGTCTAGTTTCAATTTCACTTAAAACAACCCTCCCCTCATCTCCACCACCTCATGGATGCTTATTATTTTGTAAAAGAATTGGATCATGCATATTTTTGTGCTATGTATTGTTTCATCACCATTGTGAATTCTGACTGCTTTACAAAAAAGAAGGTTTCAATAATCATGGTGTGGATGAGATCCAGACAACACAGTAATTTGATGTAAGTGGAGGGAAAGAAATGTAGAACTATGAGGGCCATGAAAATATGCAGAAGACCCAGACAACACTTACCCAACAGGGGCAAAGTAGCAGAATTAATCTGCAGAACAAAAGCATCACTTGAATCTCCCTCCTTCTCTGGCACTCTTGGTTTTCATAAAACAAGAAGTAAAAGAAAGCATGAATCATGTAGGAGGAAATGCAGCTGAGACCATGGCAATGTAGTCATAGGGACCTAGCTTCCATTCAGCTGCTGGATGACTGGACATTGCCGAGTCCTGCCTGACATGACATTCAGCTAGTCATGTAACATGATTAGAAAGAGAGTTCTCAAAATGCACACTTTGATAATTAGGTCTTTCAACTAAATTTACTTAATATTGTTGCTCTGGTTTCTGATCAGCTAGAAGTGGATATTTCCTGATGCCCAATAAAATAAATGTAAATAAAATTTTCAAATCATTAGTTCATTGGCATGTAACTCTTTAAGACTTAACAAACTCATCTTTTAGGTCAAAAATTTTGACTAAATTTAGTGGGTTTTATTTTATTTTAATAAAGCCAGAAGTTGGGGGCAACAACAAAAGAGGAGCTTCTGTTAAATACAATTAGTTTTTAGTGAATCCATGAGTTAAAGTGTAGATTCTAAGCTTGGTATCATGTACAAAATTTAAATTTATCTCTGTGTGTCCCAAGCTTTTTTGACTCAGGATGCCAGTATTAATCCTAACACAGACAATCCCCACTATCTAGTCCCCACTCACTTTTCTGGTTTCACCCCTGGGGAAACCCTCAGAGTTACTACTTCTCCCATGCTAAGGAGAACTATCTAAACTTTCTTTTTTTCTAACCCTCCAGATGCCTTCACCCAAGAGCACTTATACTTCCTTCATTTATCAACGTCTTTTATGTATGCTGATTCAAATTTAAGTTGCAGATTTCTACTACTCTAGGTAGGAAATTCTTGCTCATTTTAGAGGTCTAGTGGTCCCTGTTGAGCAAGGAAGTTAGTACTTACATCAATTCTTTCATAGAAAGTATTTTTTGTAGTGATATATTGTGTACCCTAATAAAATTTACCTGAAGATCAGAGAACAGAACTAGCCACTAGATTAAACATAGAGGCCAGTCAGTGGTGGCACAAGCCTTTAATCTAAGCACTTGAGATCTCATACCTTTGTTTGGGAAGCATATACACCTTTAATCCCAACACTAAGAAGGAAGTAATATGGCTGGGCAGAGAAATGTATATAAGGAACAAAGAGACAGGAACTAAAGGCTTTTCTGCTGAAGCCCTTTTGGCTGACAGCCTTTCAGCTGAGGACTCAGAGGCATTCAACAGAGGATTCGTGGAGTAAATGAGGTGAGATGTGGCAGTGACTTGTTCCTTTGCCTCTGTGGTCTTTCTCTCAGCATTTACCCCAATATCTAGCTCTGGGTTTTTATTAAAAGACCATCTACCATTCGAGCAACAATTTTTTTATCATCTCACTTCATATATACATATGCATTTGAATCCCAGACATTTCACCACAAGGGGAGGGCCACGCTGAAAGCGCATGAAGGGAAAATCTTGAATCAACCATGGTCTGTTAGATGGAAATTAGTACACAAAGGAGTCCAGCAGAGGCTGGACTATTGTATGATAGAATCCAGCAGTGACTGGACTATGATATTGGCAACTCTTATTTGTTCTCTGAGTCTCAGTTTCCCTGCTGACTTCAGGCTGCATGCTGTCCTAAGCTACCCCATACCATAAAAACAGCAGTATTTCAGGCCACACCTTACCCTGAGAGTCTCCATTTTATAAGGAACATTGGACTATATTTTGAGCACAAATGCAGAAGTAGTATGATTCTACACTTCAGCGAATATTGTATACATCTATCTAGCACCACCCAGAGGTATAGACTGACTAATAACTTACTCATAAAATTAGAAAAATTATAACCTTATAAATTTATCAAAGTAAATTGGGGGGGCTGGAGAGATGGCTCAGGGGTTAAGAGCACTGGCTGTTCTTCCAGAGGTCCTGAGTTCAATTCCCAGCAACCACATGGTGGCTCACAACCATCTGTAATGAGATCTGGTGCCCTCTTCTGACCTGCAAGCATGCATGTAGGCAGAACACTGTATACATAATAAATAAATAAATCTTTAAAAAAAAAGTAAATTGGGACTGTAGAATCATACTGGTATATTAAATTCATATCAGAAAAACTAGACACAAAAATTATCAGACACAACAGACTGAGAAAAAAAGTGCAATGCCCTCACCAGCACTCCGTAAGAAGGACATTACAGTGGCAACTACTCCAGACACCTTTCTTCTGACTATCCAACATATGTCAAAGGAACAGGCCTGACAGGCAGAGAACTTCCAGGTAGGTGTCCAGGGACCTTAGTTGGGTTCAGGCCCCACGGCCTACTTAAGTTATTGTCTGTCTGTCCACCCAGTTGTTTATTGAGACCCGGTATTGTTCTTTATCTTAACAGCTTCCATGAACCTGTACTTAACTTCTGAAGCTAGACTCAACCCTGAGTTGGGGTTCCAATCTGTTACCCTCAATCTTTATCTGCCACTTTAACAGACCTTCAACAAGGTTAGTTGTATAACTACTGCTACCCCAGATTTTTTCGCCTCTCTGTCAGGATCCTAGCTTCTGCCTGGCAATTAGAGTCTTTAAGATTCCTTGAACCCTGCTATAGCTTTCCTAGCCCTGTGTAACCTTTCTGTAACCTACATATTTAGATATATTTACTATTTGGTGTGGAATATGTGATCAGAGAGTTAAGATTTGTATCAAAGAACTTGCATTTGTCTTAGCCAACTGTCAAGCAGAGCAAGACACCTGAAAAACTGCTGCCTAGAAAACAACTGTGTCTTGTGACCATACTGTTATTCTATAAATTCTAACGTGGAAAGACACAAATGGGTTCATTTATGTTGCTGGCATAACACTCTCATGATATTCCCCAATTATAAATCAATGAACATCTTTAAACTCTGAAGTTGTTTTAAGAATTAATTAATATGCAGAAATGTACCTTGTTTGCTCAAAAGTGTTGTGTGGATGGCACAAATGGAAGAGTGAAAATGTAGTTTTTCACAAGTTGTTACTTCTCATACATCCTGTGTATTACCATTTCAGTTGTTTAAAACAAAAGCAAGATTGATTTTGCCTGGTGGCATTCTTACATGGGAAATCATTAAAAAGTACTCCTCATGGGGCTGGAAAGATGCCTTGGTTGTTAGAAGTACTTGCTGTTCTTGCAAAGGACCCAGGTTGAATCCCAGAACCTCATGGCAGCCCACAGCCATCTGTAGCTCTAATTCCAGTGGATATGATGCCCTCTTCTGGCCTCTGTGGGCATCAGGCATTCATGTGGTATACTTACATACAGGCAGGTCAAAACCAAAACCAAAACAAAACTCATATGCCCAAAATGAAAATAAATAAATCTTTAAAAGCCCTCCCCTCTTCAAGCCTTCTCCCTGATTTTGACACCAAAGGTTGCTTTCACACTGATAAATAAAACATGTACTGTGGAGTATAGAGCAATGATGAATCAATGAGCATTCACTCAGAATATTCACTCAAAGCAGCTCTCTCTCCTCCTGTGTCCTGTGAAACACTGTAAATTCAGCACTATCAATTCAGTTGTTGGAAAGCACAGTGCCTCTTGAGTATTGAAGACTGTATTTGTTGATCTTGAACATGGCATTGGGATCTTGATGTCAACAGTTTACTCACTTTTAGAACCTTTGGGCTACTTTTGAAAAAATTCAAAAAACATTATCATATAGATGTGGATGTACTTACTATGCCACTTTGGGGCCTTTGGATTTTGCTGTTATTGGCCTAAAAGAAAGGGTATATTTGGTATTAGTAATAAATACAAACTTTCATCCTAAAACTAAAGTCATACCTTAAGTTTGCCTGTTTGGAATGCTTCATATTCATTTCCCCCATGTGAGCATTGTTTGCAAGACCGCAAGGAAGTGATATCTCCCATCTGGAGAGTACTATGGATGCTGTAAAGATTATCATTATATTGGTATGAAGTAAATCTTTCCAGGAGTTCTAGTCCTATTGTTTCCTGTGTGCCATGTTTTAACTTTTAGTCAAAAGATTCACTCATCTTTAAAATGGTAATTTCTGATCCATAAATAACAAACAAAATATGATACTGACAGTATAAAGGAAAATATTTGTACAAAGAGTATGGAGAACATAGAACAATATCATTTGATTCCTTCTCATTTCCAGAAGATTGCTTCTCCATTCTGAACCCAGGACAGGCAACTAAAGGAAGATGTAGTGGCCTTTACTACCTGTGCACAAACTACTTCATTTAATTTAAAGCCCATACAATGGTGAATGCTCCTAAGTACTTCAGTAACCAGCAGACTATTTCTTGGATAAGAAAAACTACCTGTGGTTATCAGTCTTATAAACAAAAGCAATGCAATCAAATTTACTGGCAATATTAGGCTGAAAGAATCTCTCATTATTAAATAAATGTGTGGATCAAACAGTTATCCAGTAATTCAAGGTATTGCTTTGTTCTTTCAAATTATTGAACAATGAGAGAGAGAGAGAGAGAGAGAGAGAGAGAGAGAGAGAGAGAGAGAAGAAGAAGAAGAAGAAGAAGAAGAAGAAGAAGAAGAAGAAGAAGAAGAAGAAGAAGAAAAGAAGGAAGGAAGGAAGGAAGGAAGGAAGGAAGGAAGGAAGGAAGGAAGGAAGGAATACCTTGTAGTTCTGCCTAGCCTTACTGCTTTATATTCACATTATTAACATTAAAGGCTTTTCAAACACAACACACACTATGACATAAAATGGATCTGATTCCTTAAAAATTCTTTACTATCTATAATAAAATTGTTTCCTCAAACTACAGAAAGGCTATAATGACATAGTCTCAGATAAATAAATGCCTCCAGGAGCAGAAGGATCACTATGAAAAACTCCCAAGAAGAATCTCCACAAGACACAGAGATCACAGCAGATTCCAGAGTCAGGGTTTGTGTCCCAGTTCCTACAGGTCTTTGCTTTTTGTTTGGTTTGGTATTGCATTTCTTTTCTTTGTTACAGTTCTATGGTAGATCAGAAAATCAACCATTTGTTTCAGACAGGCCCAGTTAGGATTAGGAATAACTAAATGATTCCATTATACATGTTTGCCCTACATCTTTCTAGGCCCACAGGAGAGTTAGTTATCTTGCTAATTTATAGGTTGGCTGCCAAGGAGTTGAAACGGAATAGGTTTAGAATTTGTTATAATCCAGAAAGGATTCGACAAGGTCTCATTGGGCATTTTACACATAATGAAGCCAGTCTAGTTGCAGGATGTTAACTGCAAAAGTCAATAGGGAATTGCCCTATTATTGTATAAATAAATAAAAATAAAAATGTAAGGCCAGCACAACATTCACCTTCTGTTCTCACAGAGACTCTAGTTTATACATGTTTACTTTTGAAGGAAAGAGTGGGGATTATTAAATCAAAACTATTTTACAAGAAATAAAGCACTCACATCATTTTTTCCTTATTGTCTGTCAAATGGTGATGGAACTTGAAAGATAGGTTATATATGTAGATTGTTATACCCTTGCATGAACAAAATCATATGCAATTTTCTTCAATTGTATTAAAAATGTCTGAGGAAACAAACTCTATCAAATGGTCTTCCAATTGGTACAGTCAGCACATTCTGGATGCTACACAAACTTGAAGGACATGGTAGAAACACCAGCAAACCTCTCTTAGCAAAGACCAGCTTCTCTCTATATATGGTTTCAGTGCTTCATGAATTCAGGTTAGTATCTCTTGGCTTCTGATACTTGCTTATCTGTCCAAATAAGATGCCTATTTTGGAGAAATCATTTGTAAATTTTCTTATTAGTTCAAATTATCACTGTCCATTTATAATTAGGAAAGAGAAATTTTAAAGAAATAACTACACTACATTTTGTGATTTAAGTGAGGCCACCAAAGGGTAGACAAACATGGAAAATGAAAGAATCTAAGAGAACAGTAAGAAATGTCTTATTTGCTATTCATTATTTTATAAATAGAAAATTAATAATTTTCTTTTATTATCACTAAGCTTTTATATGACTCAGTTAAATTTTCAAAAACATGGTTATAACAATGCTTTTTGGAAGAAAGAATGAGGGGACTGTTTCAAGGATTTTTTTTTCTGAACAGTAACAAGCAGCCTACAGTCAGATGGTGCACTGATCAAATATCCAGGTGAAGTAGAGAGGGAGACAAAGCTTGAGACTTTATCTCCTGTCCATCTTGATGCTAGTTTGCACGAAGGTTGATACTAGTTTACTTACTTAATAAGTATGTAGACAACTACCAATATGTATCAGGCATAAGGCTGAAGAATTGTATTAGAGAGTATTGAACTGAAATTAGTAGTGACAAAACTAACATAACACATAGATTTTATAAATATGATAAGCTAGATGACAGGCCTCCCACAAAAGAGCAGAAAATAAAAACAACAACATAGGTTGGCTGAGTGTCCTGGCTACTGTGAATATTAAAAACAATGAACATGGATAAGCAAGTATCCTATAATATGATACAGATTCTTTTGAGTATATGCCCAGGATAACTGGATATTACCTGGGGTGATCTGGGTAATACAGAAGATCTATTTTGGGCATTTTGAGAAGCTCTCAAGTTAATGTCCATATTGCTTGCACTAGTTTACAGTCCCACTGACAGTGAATTAAGAGTTTCTCTTTCACTACGTTCTTACCTGTAGTTTTCACAATCTGCTTTATTTTTAAAACCTATTGTGATAGGGTTGAGATGGAGTCTCAAAGTAGTTTTAATTTGTACTTTCATGGTGGCTAAGAATGTTGGATACATTAAAAAATATTTACTAAACAGCTTATTTGAAGGACAACCAGTTAAGAATATTTATATTCCCTTTGTATAACACATTATAAGAGGTATTCGGTGGGCTTCTAATAGAAACTATGATTTGCTTTAAATTTGTAGAATGAAAAAATGCAAAATTAGATTAAAGAATAAACTCTATTATTGTCTCTTCATTTTTGCTTGTCCAATTCCGCTTATTTTCCTTATTTTTATGCACACTTGTTATCCTATATGAATCTTTACTTCTTGTTTAAGGACCATTAATTTCAACCTGTTACTTATTTATTCATTCAGAATATGCTTTGAGAAAAATCTGCAATAATTCTCCTTGAAAACTAAAGCTCACACATACAAACAGGCTCATACATTTGTATTAGAATCCACACACATAAGAGCAAACACTGAATGACTCTTTAACGCCTGAAGGGAAGTATGTTTTTACACTTTCACTAGGCTGAATTGATAAAGGTTTTTCCTGACTCCAGACAAAAATGTACATACATAATTATACGTCCTGAAGCCTTTTTTAAATCTCTTCTTCAAATCATCCCAGAATTAGCATTTCACTTGCTATGGCTCTGGATAGAGCCATTTTTGCAAAAAGACTTCCTTTCAGTGAGGGACATAAAACTTACAGAAAAATTTGGTTCTTACCATAGGTCTTAGTTACCTGTGTCAATTTGACACAGCTTATAGTCAGTTACTTGAGGAGGAAGTCTAAATTGAAACATTGCCCAAATTAGAATGGCCTGTGGTCATGTCTCAGAGTGGCATGTCTTGTTTGTTAATTGATGTAGTACTTAATAAACATTGTCATGTCTTGCTGAGTATGGTTGATATATATATATATATATGTATATATATACATATATATTCTACTTATATACTCATATATGAATGAGTATATAAGCAAAATATTATGTACAAAATTAACACACTTGAGGAATTCTTGTATACATTCTAACATTTCTTAGAAACCCCACTCAACAGTATATATTTTATTGGATATATTGGTCACCATTCCTATTTTTTATGTGTTCTTACCCTATATCCTCTCTTTTGCATAAAGGAAGGAAAAAATGTTTTCTGTTTATATTGTTACTGCCAATAAAAATTAAAACTAGGATTCTCTTGTAAAGAGAAAATTGCATGTTGGATATATGTATGTACTTATTATTACAGAAATCATAAATATAATCATCACTCAGTGAACAATTAGAATTTTACTTTATGGTAGGAAAAAAAGCATGGGGATTACCATGGTATTAAGACTATTTGAACCAAACTTGGTAATGTAGTTTTAACATACATCATAATTCTTCACAAGAAACACTCACAAAAACTCACTATCCTAATTTTCCTCAGTCTATAAACATTTCCAACATCCCAACATCCATCTCATTATCAAAACAGAATTGTAACAATTTTCCTGTCTCACTCCTAATAGTCATTTTATTGTTTTATTTCTTAATACTGTCAAGAGGACAACATCTCCATTTCATAGACATAGTCTTGGAATTCCCTCATTGATTGTTGCAGGACTCTTCTAATTTTTCTATTACTACTTTTACTTTTTCCAATACACCTTTTACCTCTATAGTATTAAAAATAGTACTTTTTTAACATATAATAAACCATTGCCTTAAAATAAAACACAAATTCATCTCATGTAGGAGTACTGTACCAGAGAATTACAAACTCTAATTAGCTCTGAAATTTCATAGAAAATTATCAAATAAAATATTATACATATTTTATTCATACAACCAATAATTACTTGCTATTTGTGGATATGTACACGAAGCAAAAGAAGTTCTATAATTATGTGCACTATATTTTCAATGTAATTTTATATTGAAAGTATTATATACATTACAATCTATGTAAAATGTTATGCAGATTGTGCCAAATAAAATCCATATGTATAAAGTCCCCTGGGTTTTGAAAGTAGCATGCACTTTCAATCAATGACTCCCACTGGTTCTTTCTTGAATTATATCTTGTCATCTCTCAATAGTAGAAAGTCTTCCTTCCAAATTCCTTGCTCTCCCTTTTAGCTTCTATTTGACATCATTGGAAATATAATCAGCAAAGTCCAGTGTTCTTAACAAACATTTATATCAAGTCTTGTCTCTGCTCCAATGTAGCCATTACAGTGAATAATTTTATGGATAGTTTGAGCCCAAAGAAGCCTAAAAGGCCCATTATAGCCTATTGTGTCAAATAAACTTGCAAAAAGAGGCCCTCAATTTGACTTTCAAATACGGAGTGAAATCACTCTGTAGGATCTGTGAAGTGCATGTTAAGAATCTCTCAATATACAAAGATATGAATCATTTTATTCTAGTTTATTAATGACTCATCTTGTCTAAAATCTGCCCTAATCAGAGCCAAGAACAGTCCCTTATTGATTGATATATCACTAACCCTCTAGCCTTTAAAAATGTAAAAAGAAAATTTAGATTTGGTCATTTCCCAAAAACTAATTTGTGGCACCCCAAAGATGATCTCTGGCAGGGTATGTTATTTACTAAGCCTTAAATTGTTTTAATTTCATGAAACAAGTAAAATGGTACATTGGCAACAGAGAGCCATATATTGTCTTGTGAATACCCTTAGTGACATAACTTAGTTTATCAAGTCAACAAAATTGATGCCTTGGCAGTAGAATATTTTGAAACATGATAATTTTGGGAGAGGAAAGAGGAAACTTACTGGTAAAAGCAACTGTAAAGAAAGCATCTATGGTGATATAATGTTCCCCAAAATATTGTGCAGCCTAATAAACTTATCTGGGGTCAGAGAACAGAACAGCCACTAGATACAGAGGCCAGAAAACGGTCGCACACATACCTTTAATCCTATGATTCGAAGGCAGAGTTCCATCTGGATCTCTGTGAGTTCAAAGCCACACTGGAAACAGCCAGGCATGGTGACACAATTCTTTAATCCCAGGAAGTGATGGCAGGAAGCAGAAAGGTATTTAAGGCATGAAAACCAGGAACTATAGGCTGGTTAAGCTTTTAGGCTTCTAGCAGCAGTTCATCTGAGATCCATTTAGATGAGGACACAGAGGCTTCCAGTTTGAGGAAATGAGAGCAGCTGAGGAATTGGCAAGGTGAGATCAGTTGTGGCTGATTCTGTTTCTCTGATCTTTCAGGGTTCACCCCAATACCTGGCTCAGGTTTTGGTTTTTATTAATAAGACCCTTTAAGATTCATACTACAAGCATGTATCCATGTTGCCCTATTCACAGAGTACTAAGGTGGTACGGAATATGATGGCACTCCAGCTCCAAACATGGACCCTGATGTCTATCTTATGTCTCTATATCCAGAGATACAGAACATTAAATCCTAAGCTGACAAAAACATGAGATTTCATTTATCTAGTGAATAGTGTAAGAGTAAATATGTAACTGAATAGTAATATTAGCATTTTTTTATTTCGTGATTAGAAGAATATCCCAACCTTAATGGAAAAAGCTCTGACCTTAATTGAAACAAACAATCCCCCCTAAAAAAAAAAAGTGACTGTGAATGCAGTCTTTTTATAATCCTGAGATACAACAGCCAAGAGATGAGGTCCAGAAGAAAACAACCTTCAAAAGCCACAGAAATTTGGTTATGCTATCTCAACGACATTGTCTAAGACATTAACAAATTATCTAAAATCCATATCCCTACAAGAGTTTCCACTTATTTCATTGATTTATGTAGATAAATCTGTTATTGCTTGAGCCAGCTCTTCCAGATTTAAATTTTAATAAAAATAATCAATGGGCTATCTGGACAGAAGATTATGAAGGGGGTAGAGAACAGATAGAACCTAGGAGGGATGAATGGCAGCTAGAATAGATTTCATGGCATCACAATTTTCCTGAGGTTTTGTAAGATGGTTCCTAATACTGTGGGAGGGTGGCTAAAGCATAAATATAGAAAATGTTTAGTTCTCACAATTCAACAGTTTGAGCACCAAAATAACTTTATAAAGTAAAAAATTTAATTTGAGTCTTCATTCTACCTAGTGGCAGAAAACTTACAGACTTAGTTGATATGGAAATATAGGATATAGATGTGATAGGATAAAAGGGTGGATTGTTGAACCTACTTGTAAAGAGCAACTTGTTTAAAATATTTTACATTGGTATAGATTTTAGTTTATTGATACAAATTTAAAGTTAATTTTGTTATACTGTATATATATTTCTACTCTTGTTTAAGGTATTATGTTTGTGCAGCTCATTTAAATTGTAATGGATAATTAAAAATACAAATTAATAATTAGTCTTCTATGATAGTCAAACTTACAGTCATGTTGTTTTCTAGGTATACATACATATAATTCAATTAGGTAGATAATCTTCAAACACTTCAAAGACCTACAGAATATGTCATTTAAAATGTTTTAAAAACTTAGACTTTCCTGGACAATGAGACACATCTCCTGGCAGCACCAATTTACTTCAAAGAAAAGGATGGGTATCTAAGACACTCCATATGGAGTTTATTTTCTTCTTGGAAAAAACAGCCATTTGGGCAAGAAACTTTTCTTGCCTGGACTACTTGACAAAGTGTTGTATTGACTGGACATGCAGGACCCATAGAAAGGTGACCACTGAACTTTACAAGGCAAAATGGTCCTTCAGATTCCTACTTCGCAGAAGAAACTGCCAGACATTCTACAGAACACAAAGAGAAGTGACTGAGAGAATAGGTCTATGGGCTGAAGATGGATGACCCAACAATGCAGAAGAACTTTGGATGATTGTCCAGGCAGCCAGCTGTCTCTGTCATTTCCAGAGTTTTGTTTTGGAAGTTGCTTACAATGCTCTTCCTGTTTACTTAGGTAATATTATATCCTTCTGGGGTCTTTGATGTACTTGAAGACTAGATAGTTATCATTTTCCTTGGTTATGATAAAAGATAAATTAGATATTGAAACTTTAGACTCACAAATATAGGATAGATAGACTATTTTCTTTAATTTTAGAAAATACAAATAGACTAGATATCGTAACTGTAATTCTTGCTCGATAATTTCTATTATATGTAATTTTACTATGTTGAATTTAAAAACTTTCTTTTAAATAGAAAGAAAAGGGGAAATGATGAGTGATGGTACTCTGTATGCTGTGAATGTGTTGCTCTGATGGGTTGATAAATAAAATGCTGATTGGCTAGTAGCCAGGCAGGAAATATAGGTGGGATAAACAGACAAGGAGAATTCTGGGAAGAGAAAGGGCAGAGTCAGGAGATGCCAGTCTGCTGTCCAGGAAACAACATGTAATGGCACACAGGTAAAGCCATGAAAAACATGGCGACATATAGATTAACAGAAATGTGCTGAGTTTAAGTGTGAGAGCTAGTCAGTTATAAGCCTGAGCTAATGGCTGAGCAGTTTCAATTAATATAAGTCTCTTTGTGTTTACTTGAGTCTGAGCAGCTGTGGACTGGGCAGGACACAGGAAAACTTCAACCATTTCAGTTGTGCCCTGAGTGGATTTAAGTTTTCCTTCTCCTTCCTTCAGATCTCAGGGTACTTTTCATAGTATCACAACATCAGTGGAGAAACTGAAATGATCACCATTTTAAAGCTGACACCTACTGGATGAATACCACCACTTTATTTGTCTCCCAAAGCCGAAACTACCAACTAGTACACAATTGAGATATTTGGTTAAAGTACTAAATTCTCCATGAATACATCATGAGGAACATTGATATTAGTTCAGCCTTTCTCAGCTTCCTCTGAGCACTTCTACGTATTGAGAATAATTCCTAGGTGTACTTCTTTGCCACCAAGATTCTAGAGAAACAAGGTTAGAAGTGTTAAGTGTTGCCCATGTCTCTATTCCAAAATTGATGGTTGCACTCCACTAGAGTAGCTCCAAACTATTGTAGAAAATCTGCTTTTCTGTGCAAATTGGTTACTTACCTTTCTGATTTATACCTGAAATTAAAACTTGATGTTTCTACAGAGATAAAACTCCTATAGTAGCCAAATGAGGTGGATCCCAGTGACTAGTATCTATCTGACCACTAGGGAAAAGGAGGAGACAAACAGTTGGTGTTCTAAAATTATATCTTATCATACTCCATAGTAGCAAATAAATTCATCCAAGATAGAAAGTATTAGATGTTAGGGCTGTATTATGTCTGTAAACACAGACAGTTGTATCACTGCATCTCTTACAGCTTGAATGATGCAATCGTTGCCTTCTCTTGAGAGAGGTAGGAGCTAGAGAGCATTAGTAGTTTGGAATCTACAATGTCTTGGGGTAGAGCTGACTGTGATGTCACTTTTCCACGTTTATGATTATTGAAAACATTTTACAAATAAGCTAGCTTAAAATATATCAAATATTACTATAGAACTAACTCAAGATTAGACAAGGAAAGGAAATGAAGTTATTGAACAAATTTAGTCTAGGACAGAGAAAGAAGGATAAACATTATGGTTTAAAGTGGGTAAAAGACCCGCGTGTTTTACATTTAACAGAGTTTACACAATCCCTTGAACTGGCTGTGTGATTTGGTCTATCACAGTGTAGAACTGGCACAACCCAGTGTTAGAGGGGAATATTTGCAATACTATAGTTTCCAGCACACACATGAAATTTTTCTCATGGTTCTAAACAAAAAATTAATAGTAGCAACTTCACCTGTGTGAACAAAGCCAAATAAAGTGCTCTCCCATGAAGAACCTAAACATTCCACAATGTACCCAGAACCAGCAAAGGCCAAGTAGAATTGTAAGGTCTGGAAAGAAACAAAAATCAAAATTAAAATTCCCATCTGGGTATTTTATGTTTCCAAGTGTTTGCTTCCATGGATAGAATGTATCCATGAATAGATTAAGTATTCTATATTTCAAATACATAACAAATGACTGGTTGTCTTAATGTGTGATCATAAAATAAAAAATCAACAGTAGATAAATTCTATGTATTAGCGTTTCATCTATGTTATCATTTCATTTCTATCACATGAATGCTTTTGCCTAACCTTTAAAAGTATATTGTTTTTGGTTGTGAGCCTACCAAAAAAAGTATATTGTTAGGGTCCAAAGTTTCTTCAATCAAAGTATCTTGGAGTAAATGCTTAAAAAACACATTCCTAGGATAGGGATGCTGCTCAGTGGTAGAATTGTTGCCTGCAATGTACAACATACTGGGTTTGATCCTCAGCACTACAAGAAATTAAAATTAAAAACTAAAAAGCATATTTCTAGTTCTTACTCAGGATCTATTGACTATACCCCCTATAAACCTGTATTTTATCAAAGTCTATAGATGATTCTTAATAGAGCCTAACATTTGAAAGCTGAAGGCACAAAGTGTTAGTTTATCAAAAGATAAGACAGTACTCATCTCAGATGTTGAGAAAGAAATAAATTTAAATGATTGTCTCAATGTGATACAATTTATTGACTCTAAAATTATTGGTACCTCCCTGGAAGATGGAACTGTTCAGTGTGTACGTTATTTTCTCAGAATTTGTGATGTGAATGGCATTTTTAGTGGACTAACATTACGTGTTTTTAGTCTGAATCTATAAAAAGAGAGTCAGCCTAAACTAGGACTTCATTTCCTGATATTTGTTTTTATGACTTTTCAAAAGTAAAGTGTCTACACCTCTATCTTATTGTTTCTCTGAAAATCCAGCATTAGCAGTTAGATTCTCAACCCTAAACCCAAGTAATTTTTCATCAGTGAATGATGTGCCCTAGCTCTGGGCAGGGTATTCTGATTTTGTCTGGAGCCAGATTGGGCACAGATCACTGGTGCCTTAAGCCCTTTCATGAATAAAATCATCATTGAAATCACGGAAAGTTTCAAGTTCTCCTAACTTACAGGAAGTTTTGGCCATTAATAAGAGCAGTGGACAGTGGTGATTTGGTGCCTGAGGCTATGCCTAGCAAATTCTTCTGTCAAGTGGAGTTTTTAGCATTTTTCTGGATTTCCTTGGCTTCTCTCAGTTGTCTCTTTTCAGGGATGAACAATAAGGAGTGCAATTGAATCACTTCTTAAAATATTTCATGATGCCACACAAAGCATGTTCAGGCAGAGTGGGTTGGAGAATCCTTTCAGACTTATATTTGTTAATTGAGTAATTTTGTATTTTATCTAAATATTCCAGGTACTTAGATACCTTTCATTTATTTCAAATGAATTAAAATTCTTTACAGTATGTAAATGCTTCATTCCAACTTGGACCAACATAAAATGTCATAAATAGTTACATTACATACAAGACAGAAATACATCTCATAGTTCAGGACAGCAGCAGACTTGAAGGCAGGTGAAATCCTGTTTCCTTATAGATTATATCTTCTTCTTGTGTCAGAGGGCAAATAATCAACCTGTCTTTGGTCCCTTCATTAGGAAAGTAATCTCATTCATGAATGTTTTGCCTTCATTACCTAATCAATTCCCCCAAATGCCCCTTCCTTGCCATCATCTTGGGAGTGAGATTTCAGCAGATAAATTTTGAAGAGGCACACACACTTACACCCTAACATAAAAATGAAAGAGGGAGAAAAGTACTAAGACACTCAATATTATAAGTGCTGAGTATCAAACCATTCCCTGATTGTTGTGCATTTGCCTAACCAAGTCGATTTAAACATGTAATCCACTTTATATTAAAACTTTGTAGTAATTCCAGTGCAAAAAGTTGTCAAATTAGATAATTTTAAAAACTCTCTATGCAACCTCAAAGAGAATCTTTCTTGGAGGTATGACAAGCATATAAATAAATATTAAAATAGTTACACATACTAATACAATAACATTGCACACCTATAAAAAGTGTTGACAATCTTTGCATTCTTACATGGAGGAGCCATTACTACATACTATTGAATAGGAAATTATAGCACAAATTCTAATTGTTCTTAATAATAAAAATCCAGAGTCAGATATCAGGGTGAAAGCTGAAAGATCAGAGAAGCAGAGCAGCTACCCACCAGAAAGAATTCTTACATCTAGGAATCCTCATTCTAAAAGGGCTGAGCTCCTGTCTCCACCCCACCTTATCAGTTCCTCTCTCCACCCAGCCATATCACTTTTGGATTCCTCCCCACAAGTGCTAAAATTAAAGGCTTGTGCCTCCCAAGTACTGGGATCAAAAGCATGAGATTCTAAGTGCTGGGATTAAAGGTATGTGCCACCACTGCCTAACCTCTAGTGACTAGCTCTGCACGCTGATCTCCAGGCAAGCTTTGTTAGAGCACAAACAAAATATCACCACAGGAAATAAGAAAAGATAAATTATAAAATAGAATATCAAGCTTCCATTTATGAAAAGATGATTGTGTGAGTAGGTACATCCTACAGTATCAAACACTCAGGGATAGGGTACAGTTTAGTGGTAAAGCATTTGCTTATTATATGTTAGACCTTAAATTCAATCCCAGGAAGAATAGCAATAAATTCAGATTATGAAATAATATTTTAAAATTATTCTTCATAATCAAAATTTAAATTTTTCAATTCAAATTTTTTAGACTCTATTATTCCTATTTTAAAGCTCCTTGAGGAATACATACTCAATTATTTCCAAATTCTAAAATGTAACCTTTCTTTCTTCCTCCTAACTCACAAATGAACTTTTATTTCCCCTTTGGCCTATCAGTACTTAAAGTTTTAAAAGGAGATTGTAGGTTATCCTGCCACCAGAAGAACGTATCTAGGGTAGGCATTTGACACAGGTATGTCTTAGTGTTTCTACTGTTGTAAAGAGACACCATGACCATGGCAACTCTTATAAAGGAAAACATTTAATTGGGGTGGCTTACAGTTTCAGAGATTTAGTCCATTATCATCATGGCAGGACATGGGAGCGTGCAGGCAGACATGGTGCTGGAGAAGGAGCTGAGAATTCTACATTTTGATTCAAACACAACAGGAAGTGAACTGTGACACTGGTCATAGCTTGAGCATAGGAGACCTCAAAGACCACACCCACAGTGACACACTTCCTCCAACAAGGCCACACCTACTCCAACAAAGCCATACCTCCTAATAGTGCCACTCCTTTTGGGGGTCAGTTTTTTCAAACCACCAGATTTCACTTCCTGGCCCCCAAAGTTTTGTAGCCATATCATAATGCAAAAATGCATTCAGTCCAGCTTCAAAACTCCTGATAGTCTCTAATAGTCTCAAACTTATTTAAAGCCTGAAGTTCACAATCTTTTCTGAGATTCATGCAATCTCTTAACTGTAATCCCTTGTAAAATCAAAATCCAAAAGCAGATCACATACTTCCATCATATAATGCCACAGGATATACATTACCATTCCAAAATGTAGGGAAGGGAGCGTAATGAGGAAATACTAGACCAAAGCAAGACTGAAAACCTCCCAGGCAAACTCTAAATTCAACATCTCCATGTCTGATGTCAAAACGCTCTTCACCTCTCCAACTCCTTTCAGCTTTGTTGACCACAATACACTTCTCTCCCTTGGGCCGTTTCGACTCCCTGTTATCAGCTCTCCTTGGCTAATATCCCATGGTTCTTTTATCTCCTACATGTTAGGATCTCCAAGTCAATCCAGGATTTACCTTCACACCTTCATGCAAATGGCCTCTCTAGGCCTCCATTTGGGGACACCCCTGACACATGCCTGGCCTCAACAGCTTTCCTGAATCTCTTATTGACTCTAAAGCCAGAACCACATGCCAATTTCTGCTGCTTGCTGGAGTTGGAACATGGCACCCTTGCTCAGTTATGTCTTCACCAGGTCTCTGCTTTCCATGGTTTACTTCACTGCCTAAGCTTGGCTATCTTAGAGCTTGTTCTGTAGACCAGGCTGGCCTTGAACTCAGAGATCTTTCAATTACATCTTCACCAACTTTCTGTTTTCCATAGTTCCCTTCACTGCCTACACTTGGCTATTCTGGAACTTGCTCTGTATACCAGGCTGGCCTCAGTCTCAGTGATCCAGTGGCTTCTGCCTCTGGAGTGTGGAATTAAAGGCCTGCACCAACACATCTGGCTCTAAGCTTTTCTTTAATTCCTTTCACAAGCTGAAAATTTGTCTAGGTGGGATCTTGCCCTGAAGTCACCAATCCCTTCATTCCATTTCTTAATCTAGTTCCTTGAACACAGGATTTAGCACTAATCCATTTCCTGGTTCTCTTTTTCTCCTCAAATTGTACATTGTATGTTTCCTTGCTCATCTTGCTCCTTTTCATTATAAATCTTCATTAGAGTTACAACTAATAACCACACAACAGAGTCTACACTAGGCTGTTTGAGATTTCCTCTGCAAATGAAATTAATCCAAATCTCTTCACATTAGCCTCAGGCAGACTCTTCAGACAAAGGCAAAAGGCAGCCACATTCTTCATCAAAATAGTATAAGAACAATCTCTAGGCAACATAAAATTCTTCTCCCCTGAAACCTCTTGAGTCTGGCCCCCATCAGTGTGATTTGATGAACCACTCTCTTCCATGTTCCTACTAGGATGGTCCATTAAGCAGTACTTAAAGCATTCAACTGCTTTACTATTCCACAGTCCCAAGGTTCATGTTCCTTCAAACAAAAGCATGATCAGGCCCATCACAGCAATACCTTAGTCCCTGGTACCAACTTTTGTCATAGCTGGTGTTTCTATTGCTGTGAAAATATACCATGACCATAGCAACTCTTATAAAGGAAAACATTTAATTGGGTTGCTTACAGTTTCAGAGGTTTAGTCCATTATCATCACAGCAGGACATGTCAGCATGCAGGCAGATATGGGGCTAGAGAAAGAGTTGAGAATTCTGTATTTTGATCCAAAGGCAACAAAAAGTGAACTATGACACTGGGTGTAGCTTGAACATAGGACCTCAAAGCCCACACCCACAGTGACACACTTCCTCCAACAAGTCCACTCCTACTTCAACAAGGTCACACTTCCAATAGTGCCACTCCCTTTGGGCATTATTTTCTTTCAAACCACTACAGGTAGCTTCTACCTGTATCAAGTCTTCAGTATTCCACATGTCACATGCATATTCTGTTGCCACAATGAAATACCAAGGCCAAGGCATTTCATAAAATAGTTTATTTGAGCTTATAACTCCAGAAGGATGAGAGTCCACCATGTAGACCAAACTCATGGCAGTAGGAGCAGGAAGCTGAGAGCTCACATCTTGAACCACAAGTGTGAAACAGCAAGAGAACACTTGAAATGGTGAGAGTCTTTGAAACTTCAGAACCTAAAGAAGAAGAAATTTTTCTAAGATTACGATAAATAAATTCTATCATTTAATGGATGAAACAGAAAAAATGACTATTTATTCCTTTATTACGCACCTTTTAACATCCTGACTAAAACATCTACTTTCAAATTTTAATATTTCATAAATTTAAGAATGCTGTTTTACAAAGCCAACAAAAGTATTTTCTAGATTCTCTTTTATTTTTCTACATTACTTTGATTCCTCCCCTGGGTGAAATAACTGTTCTTAGAGAGAATAAAGTCCATTCTTGGAGAAGCTGGAGGGAAGAAACTTCAGGTAATACTTTGAAACCTCAGTTAACACTATTAAATTTTGGTTCACTGCATGGATACAAGTGTCTTCACATCTTGATATTCTGCATAGGGAAATGACTGTAGTGGTTACAAGTGCTGTTGTGATGACATTAGCAATGGCAGCGATACTTAGTTTCTAAGTTTACACATATAGTAGTGTAATGGGTTCACATGGTTTATAAGTTATTTTTTATATATTTTCTTACTTTATAATGCTTGGAATCTTCCTCAGGATAAAATGCTCTACCACTGACCTATATTTCCAGCCCTTTAGGTTTATCTTTTCTGATATAATATTCTCTTTAATGATTCATAGAATCTTAGTGTTCAGGGTGAGTAACTGGAGTTTGCATAGTTAGAATTTTTCAGCTGACCTTGATGACACACAACAATAATCCCACCACTCAGGAAACAGAGATGGGACCTTCACAAGTTTTAAGCCAACCTCAGCTTCATAGAGAGACCTTTACTAAAAAAAAATACAAAAGAGCAACAACAACAAAAAGGAACATTTCTATGAAGCCACCAATTAAAATGTTCATGAAAATATTTCTCAAAAATATGATCATCTTTTTCTATTCACTTATAGGTATGCCACAAATTTTGAATGCTTCTGAGGTTGTATAAAATATCACTCAATTTAAACCTAGTCCACTGAGTCTTTAAAAAAGATTTCTCATTTGTAATATTGAATACCATGAAGACACAAAACACAGATTGTGTACTAACAGAGAGATGGCTGAAATACTGTCTACATCAACTATAACAGCTGTTTTACAATTAACTTATGAAATTCAGGATCCACAACTATTGGCATGGTATGAGTGTGCAATGGTAAGTATTCATAATATGGAATATCCTCCAGAAAAGTCAGCTACAGATGAGAGTTCAGTGTGCAGCTGTCACCTCCTTTCAACTCTTCTCTGAATAGTCTAGTAACTTCCATGGGCATGTTAGATGTACAAAATCTCTCTTAATGTAGAGGATCTCTATGGTATTCTATCCACTTGGGAAGCCACTGGAGTACTTCACAAATATAACAAGGACACCTGATCCAGCTCTGTAACTTACTAATTAGATAAAAGTAATCAAATAACAGTGATTTATCTGAATACTAGGAATACTATTACCTACATGTTCTGTTATTAAGGAATAATACATAAAGTATTCAGTAGAATATCAATAAATAGACATTGCTCTATACGTGGCAGTTATTATTTATGTATGTATGCAGGTGCACACTCATACACATGAATACACAGGCCAGAGTAAGGCATTTAGTGTCCTCTTCTATCATTCTCTGTCTTATTCCCTTGAGACAGAAGATCTCACCTTCTCTGGGAAAAGCTGTATTCTGCCCCAATAAACTCCAGCACTGGGCTTACAAGCTCATGCATAACCACATCCAGATTTCTATGTAGATTCTAGGGATCAAAACTTATGAAATATTGATCTTTTGATTCTCTGATTTTTATCATTATTCTTTCTAAATTATCTGTTATAATAAAAAATCCTTGTTGTGTCAATCATACAGGTTAAACATATTGAACTGAACACCTACTGACAAGCACTATGGGAGAACACTGAAAATCAGATAGAAATATAACTGAAATAAGGAAACGAGATGCTGACTAGTTGGTACAGGTATGTGTTCACCAAATATCAAAATCATGGGTTCCTTTAAAAATATTCATATGAAATTATTTCAGTGTTAACTGTTTAATGGTGTTTCACTTGGCTTCTAAAGTGACTCCAATGGAAATAATAATCAAAGAAAATGTGTGTTAATTTCCACAGTGTAATCCTATTATCTTAAAGTAAGTGGGATGAAGCTTCACCTTTTCAGTACGAGCCCTGTTGTAAAAACCAACACAACAATGAACAATTGTTGTCTTAACATCAGTAAGCAAACCATTATTTCATCCAGCTAATAATGCTTTATGAATACACTTTTGATAGACTGACAGCCTGAAAGGGCAGCTTACAACGAACAGACAATTCAATCCTCTTTTAAAGCAGCTGCATTTTTCCCTAATATAATGTGACTGTTTTAACCTTTTAATTTAAGCTGAATTTTGGTTTAAATGAAGCTTTATCTGGCAGGACACCAAATTCCATTTTTAGGGTGTGTTCTATCTTCAACTAAAAGAAATACAGTGGCTGTAGCGAGAAGTAGCGCACACATCACACACTGAAGTATTTTCCCTATCGTTTTTGATACTTGTGCTTACCTGAAATTCTTAATGAAATATTCACCATTAATATCCTATTCATTTCTAACAAAGGTAGAAATTAATTGATTCAAACCTTAAGGATTAAGACTCGAGAGTTTGTTCAGTGGTTAAGGGCACTTGCAGCTCTTGCTGAAAACTTGGGCTTGGTTCTCAGCACCCACATAACAACTGTCTTTACTTCCAGTTGCAAGACACCTGATGCTCTCTGACCTCTAAGAGGACCTGCCTGTATATGGTGCACATAAACTTATGCAGGCATACATGCAAAATCATAAATAAATTTTTAAATGAAACTGGCAGCAAGTACAAGTTGGAATATCTTCAAACTATATTAAAAACAATAAAACAACAAACCTTAAGTACTTACAGTTTTTATAGACAGTAAGTGTCTAGCATACAGGTCAGCAATTCTATAATTCTGCAAGTCCTAATTAGTAAATGCATAACTTTTGTGGACTTTAAGGTCTCAGTCTTAACTAGTCAGCTTTGCCACTGTGGTAAGAAAGCATCCTAGTCAATACATTTTCCACTAGGCATGCCTGTGCCACCATCACATTTATTCACAAAAGTGAGACTGGCCAGGCTTAAAGTGCAGTTTATGAGTCCCTGGAGTAGAAAAGGGATAACTTTCAAAATACAGAAGACATAATTTACTCTGTAGAATACTCTGCACAGAATTCAAGATGGAATGCTACCAAGCCACAAGCAACTGTTAAGCATATTCTCTATCCAAGGTTCCATATTAGGTGCTATGAAGGTGAAATAGTAATATAAGATCTAGTTCTTATCCTCAGGAAACTCATGATTTTCCAGGGAAGCCAAGACTTGAACCGAAGACATTGACAGCAATATTAGACATTATGTAATGAAGTGTTAGGTGGATAAGTTTAAATTAAGCTTGGGCCTTTCAGGGCTCTGCTGGGGATAGACATTTATTTATTACATTTTACCTAAGTAATTTGAGTGAATAACATTATTATCCTTGAAAAGAAAAGTCAGTGCCTTCTTTATCAGTTAACTTGTTATGCATAATTACCTATTATTCTATATATCCACTTCCTTGACTGTCTATTATAAAACAATATAGGGCCATATGAAATTGAACTTAAGATTACATTTTAATGATGTTAGGGAAAGATGGAATGTTACCATTTATATTCAGGAAATATGTATCAACTTCACAGAAATTTTTAATTGGTATTGCAAGTTAGCTTGAATGCAGAGGCCTTAACCCCCCCCCAAAAAAAAATAACACCAGAAAAGATTTAGAAGTATGGATAGTGTTATTTCAAAAAACAAAAGCTCTAGTTATATTCATTTGTCTCCTATTAGACTCACTGGTAATTAGAAACAAAAAAAATTTAGTTAGACATCACATTTTTAAAATGCTCTGGAAAAAGGTCCAAAATAATATGGGTTTTTAAGTACAGCCATGTGAGAATCACTACAACTACAAAAAAATATTCAAATCTACATCTCAGTAGAAGTATTTCTGCCAAGGTCTTATGTCCAGGGTCTGATAAATCCTTATTCTGAAGCACAAGGTTGGGGTGATTTATCAAAAAGAAAAGGTCTTACAGTGTCCTTTCCTCACATTTTTACCTTTGAAATTTATGAGCTGTTGAATAGCCTCACTGTGCATACCCTGTTCTGTCTCTTTTGGAGTTTGTTTTTTATGAAATAAGAGTGGAATTAAGTTTCTAAAACCATAGACTGACAAAAATCCAGTACCAAGCACAAAAACATCCCAAAACAATATAAGCTGTTCCTGTTGTCCTTGCTTGCCTCTTAGAGGTTGAATATAAGGCGCTATTGTTACAAATGCTGTACACTTAAGAAACAGGTTTCCTAAGACTTGGGCTGAATCTAATCTGAAAGTCTCCTTCCTGTGGCTCTCATAGTATCAGAAAGTATTATTCAAGATGCTAATGGAAGAAAGCAATTAATAGTCCTACCCAGCTGTGACACCTATGAACCACAACAGTGGCAGGATATCTGTAAAAGTGCATCAAAGGCACTCACATTTGGCAGTAACCAATAGCAATCTAATTGGACTTAACACCCACTCAACAGGTGGAAAATCTTCCTGGTCCTGCAAACCTAGCCAGCTTTCCATGGCTAGTGAGGTCATGAATCCAAAGAGAAAGTCTACTGCTGCCATTATACTAAGTCAATATAATTCCTAGCTACATTCTAAATATTACTCATATATAAATGTTATCTATCACACTTCTCATCAAAAAAGCTTCTCTTTACAGCAAATGAAAAGCATTAAAGAAAACACAACTGGATACAATGCAGAGATCAATGAATCATAGTGACCCCAGCCTCATTGAATATATTGACATCACAGCTTCTGCATCCATGGCCCAGGAAACATCACAGAGGAGGAAGTGAAAATATTACAAGAGCCAGAATATCAGGAATTTAGCTGTAAGACTGTCTCTCCTAAAAATGGCTGCATAAATAGGACTTGAACAATGTCAATATCAATAGACATGCTAAGATGGAAGGGGAAATTTTTATCGTGCCCTACCCTACACAAAGATGTACAGGCAACTAATGACTGCTGAGAGAGGGAGAATCGGCACTTTCAGGGATGAACATCCTAATTGGCAGCCCCCAAACCACATACACACAAACAATAAAAATGGATTCAGTAAGTTTTATTTCTATATTGATGCATATATGTAACAATAATAAAGGGAAAGATTTCAATTTAAAAGTGGGTGGAACAAAGAAAGGTTTGGAGGAGGAATATGAGAAGATATGGATGGAAGAAAGGGAAAAGTGACATAAGTAAATTCTGATTTAAAATACACTTTAAAAGAATTGGAATTAAATGGAGAGTTCTACCATAGTTCTAACATGCACTCTTAAAGGAGCAATGCTATCGAATAGCTTTAGTCATCATCTGATAATGGAGGAGGTCAACTGGGAATCATGTAGTCTTTCGGTGGTTGCCACAGAAACCAAATGCTTCTGTTCGCTTACTCACTAACTTCTGGACACCTTTGAATGCTCTTGCCATGACACTGTCATGCTTATTTCTTTAGGATGCCCTTAGCAGATTTTTTATTCATTCTCCATTTTAGTAACCCCCACCACCACCAGTGTAGACACATGTGTCTCTGATTCTGTTATGCAACATGTGCCACAGAAGCTGAGCTTTCCTTTTATTTCTAAATATATTACAAGAAAATATTGAGAGCTCATGGAATTCCAGACACCGTTTCTTGAAATATAAAACCTCAGCACTGAAGGAAACAGCAGAAAAACTTCCCTCTTATGAAAACAAGGAAGGTCACTCTCTGACCTTCAGCTACCCATCCCCCTCTATCAGGCCACAGGATGCTATTGGACACATGCCCACTAAAACCTAAAAGAGACAGTCTTCTTCCTGAGCATGCAGGATGTATGAAGATTGACTCAGTCACCAGTGAGATGTAGCTTTGTCCTCTCATCATATTCCCAACTCTTTATCAAACCTTAGCTAAAATCACACACACACACACACACACACACACATTGGGAGCCTTGCAGCCTAGTTTTGGACCAGTTATGAGTGTTTGTCCAATGGATCTCCAGATGAGGCAAAAGCCCACTGGGACAGTCTCACTTGGCAAGGACCAGTGGACTTCTGGACAGCACAGAATACTGCTGGGACCCCATGACCTGCATGTTCTCTTCTCTCTTGTAATATTGATGATTCTTTTGGAGGTTTTAGTGTAATTTTGTCAATCATGCATGAAACAGATATGATCATTCCTGGAAACCCCATTTTTTTTTCAAATTTCTTCCTCTAAAATTCTTTGGGAGCTGATGCTTCTCAGGTTTCTTGTCTGAGGATGCCAGCTGACACTTCAGACCTCAGGGGTTACTCTTATTCAGTGCTGACAGGACCGGAGGCAGATCACTCCTATTTCTGTAAATATGTTTTGAACGGGATTGTTGTTCTTGAAAATGTGTGCCTATGTTTATCACCTTTATGTTTGTAAAGACAAGATGTACCTGGCTCTGTGTATGGCCAAGCTAACAAAATGATAAGTGTTGTTTGTATTTAAAGATGTTTTAATGTAAAAGTTGGGGGAAAAAAACATATTTGATATATTTGTTTTTGCTGGAGGTTAATGTTGGAGGATGGGAATAACTTGTTTGTTAGTATGGAAAAACATGCTTGTTTTGATGTATAAATAAAGATGGCTGGAGCTATTTGGAGCCAGCCACTTGTAAGAAACTCATCTCATCTGGTGGTCAGAGACTTCATTTCTTCACGCCAATGCACCTTCCCCCATCTCAGGGCCTGAACACACACACACACACACACACACACACACACACACACACACACGGTATAAATTCTTTGTGTCTCATTTTCTATATCTAGTATTCATGTAATATAAAACTTATACTAAATATGTTTGTATTTTTTCTTATTAATTGAATTTGGCATAGAGACCTAAGCCATAAGCTTTTTTTGCCATAAACTCTTAATAAAAGGAAAAAAAAGCTTTTCTTAAATAATTAAAAATAAGCAGGTTGAGTCTAATATGCTGTTCCTACACTTTGCTTCCTCAACATATTGAGCTGTACAATAATTTAAATATATGTAAATTCAACTTAGAACTAGAAATTATTATTTCAAAACTATTTAAAGCTTCTTTTTGATAGATCATTTAAAATTAATCAATACTGGTATTTCCCTGATATTTCTTTTTCTCTTTAGAGTTCTTTAGGGTTTTGAAAAACATGTAACATTAAACATAGCTGTGATACACCTCTGTTGAAATTTTGTTTTCAGTGTGCCACAGTAAGTTTGCTTCTGGCTTTTTTGTTTGTTTGTTTAATTTTATGTTTTGGATATTATATAAAGATGATATTTCATGTCTTAAAAAAGGAGTTCTTTAAGTTTGGGAAAGTATGCCTAGATGGTATTGTATGAAAGGTCTTTGCTCTGATTTTCAGGACCACGTGGGGAGAGGAAAGTCAATTAAAGACCTTTGGAAGCAGAAAAAAATGCTTATCTGTAAATGGTATACTCTCATTCTTTGATTTGCACCATCCTTTCAAACGTCAAGAAAATAATTATGAAACAACAAAGTACTTTTAAATGGATCTAATTCTATTCATAATACAAATCAAAATACATTTTAATTGTTACATTATCATTGCTATTCATATAAATTGCCATCAGACAACAGTTACGTTTTAATTAATGTAAGCATTAAATTATTTCAGCTCCTATTGTATTCATGCAGTTCACCCATACTAAGATTTCTGATCCTATACCTTGCTTTATTAAGTCCATCTATATGGAACACAAATTAGTAAGTCACTTAAAAACTATTTACAAAATGTATATTGTATGATCATGTGTCTAGCTTTCAGGAGATATTTTTCTTCTACGCATAAGGAAAGAACAGTGTAAAAAAGAGACCAGATTGTGATTTGTTCTGCCTCATGAACCGGAAGAAGCTGCTCCTAGTAAGAGTTGCTTCCGGTTCCTGTTAGACTGCAGGTACAGCTGGGAAACGTTTAAAGCGATGGAGGGTGTCCTTAGGCTCAGCTATAGTTTCAGCCTATGGTGAGCTGGTTTCGTTATTTTGTGACTGAAGTGAGGCAGAGCTGACCTGTAGGGTCAGCATCTTGGCCTGGAAGGCTGGAGGCAGAAAGAGAAAGAATGAGCCAGGTCAAGCTCTGCCTTCCCAATAACGGCATCAAGTTATGAATCCATCAAAGGAATAGCCCATTGATTTCATCACAAGCCTTATGACTCTGTCACTTAACAAAATCCGGTCAGCTGATAACCAAGTCAAGCTACCCACAGGAGGCTGTGGGTAACATTTCAGAAACTATAGCACAAGCTCTCTCAATTTTGTTCATTGAAGTGCGGGGAGGATTTGAAACTAAGCTACCTATACTGTAAATTATATGCCCCCATGTTGGAGTTCATGTAACATATAGTGTTATAGTCCCTGAGGAATCAAGATAAACTTTTAGGACCACAGTTTTTATAAAAAACCATTAAAGTAAGCTGGACACAGGGTACACACCTGTAGCCTCAGCACTGGTGAGGCTAAGGCAGAAGGATCACAAGTCCAAGGCCACTCTGGAATACCTAGTGGGTTCTAGGAAAGACAAAACTATAAACCAAAACTATAAACCAAAACCTTGGCCTTCTGAAACAAAAATTAAACTCATTGTGTCAATCCCATTCTGTGGTAGCTATAGACAAAAAAAAGTATACTCTGATTAGAAAAGTATACTCTAATGATATTTTTATAGACTACATACATGTCTAGAAATAGTGTCTCAGAAAGTCACCTTCTCTTCTTATTTTTGTTTTTGTTGTTTGGTTTATTTTTTTATTTTTTTCCATTTATTTTATTTTACATACCAACCACAGTTTCCTCTCTCTCCTCTCCCCAACACCTCCCTTCTTACTTCCCCCCATCCACTCCTCCTCCCTCTCCATTCAGATGGGGTAAGGTGCTGTGGGATGTATGGCAAATGTGTTGCTAATTAATCAATAAAACACTGATTGGCCGTTGGCTAGGCAGGAAGTATAGGTGGGGCAAGGAGGAGAATAAAGCTGGGAAGTGGAAGGCTGAGTCAGAGAGACACTGCCAGCTGCCACGATGAGAAACAGCTTGTGAAGATGCCGGTAAGCCACGAGCCATGTGGCAAGGTATAGATTAAAGGAAATGGATTAATTTAAGCTATAAGAACAGTTAGCAAGAAGCCTGCCATGGCCATACAGTTTGAAAGCAACATAAGTCTCTGTGTTTACTTGGTCAGGTCTGAGAGGCTGTGGGACTGGCAGGTGAAAGAGATTTGCCCTGACTGTGGGCCAGGCAGGAAAACTCCAGCTACAGTAAGGTTTCCCTTGGGAATCCACAAAGCAAGGTACATCAAGTTGCAGAAGGACCAACCCCCTCCACACTGCATTAAGGCTGAACAAGGCATCCCACCATAGGGAATAGGTTCCAACGAGCCAGAGACAGCGTCTTACTGTGTAGCTCTGGATGGCTTGGAATGTGGCATGCAAACCAGTCTAGACTCAAACTCATATAGATCTCCCTGCTTCTATGTCTAAGTGCTGGGATTAAAGAAATGTACCACAATGCCTATCCTTCAAATTCTATTTTTAACACTATTTAAAGCTAAATTTTACTGATTTTGAAATTCATGCTTCTACTTTAGCATTTCTGAGAAAGGGCTGTGTCTCATTCAGAACCTTATGATCCCTAAGAGTCAGGCACCAGCCCTGCATCAGTGTCCCAGCCGGATAATGCCAGGCTTTTATTGTTATCTGTGATGACATAGCAAGGAAACCATCACTTCATAGTTCAAACAACAGCTGTTGAAGGGACATTGGAGCAAGAATGAGTCATGGTGGCTGTTTATAAGCCTTCATGTAATAATATACCAGAAGGTCTAGAAAATGATCACATCACAACCCTGGAAATGGGTAGCACCTGGAAGAAAATCCTAGAGAAAGCAATAAAGTGCTTACAATAAAAAAAAAATTAGGTGGAGCATGCTCATGATAGCAAAGCTCAGGACATTTTGAGAAAATAAATATCTGTGACTAGTGCACAACTGATGGGAAAAGAGTGACATGGACAAAGCTGACTTTATATGTGAAGTACGGAAAGAATAAATACATATACTTTACTCATCTTTTCCATGTGTATTGTTCACATTTCACCTATAAATGTATTTAGATGATGGTATATGACAAACAGTTACTACACAGCAAGAACGATTGCATCAGGCATAGACTACATTTATGAAGATGTTATGTCAAATTTAATTCACGTTTTGCCCCATCATCCTCAATAGTAAATTCGAGTATATTTTAAATAAAAACAATCTTAAACTCTATAAATTATGGTAACTGCAAATTGTGACAATGTGAATTTTAATCTTTTTTCCTAAAATAGAAAAGCTGTTTTCTCACTGGTGGTGATTTTCAGTCATTTTTCTTGTCTAAATGATACTGACACAGTCGTGAAAATACCCAATCCTAAATGATAATGACACAACCATTAAAATACCCAATCCTAAATAATACTGATGCAATCATGAAAATACCCAATCCTTTCTATATATGGGTTTCTCTTTACACACAGCCTTGAACTTAGGCTCATTTATAAGAAATGTAATGTATTGGCTCTCTGTTCTATGTTCCATGAAACTCAACTGTGCATGACAAGTAGTGATTCCTTCAAGGAATAAAGTTAGGCTTCAGGTATATTTGTGATAACAAAGGATCTCTCCATTTCTACATATCCAAATTTATAATTTCTTATAACTATTATTTTTATGTGTGTGTGATGAAGAGAAAAAATACAATGGTAGAAAACAATGGCAGAATCTGAAACAAAAAATGAAACATGAAATTTTAAAAGATACCAAAGTAATTATTGAAAGTAAGTCTTGTCTTCCCGTGTCTTTCTGATACCGGAGGAAGGAAAGTGGACTGAGGAAACAAAGACTGAACTTGAAAAGTGAGTGTCCTGGGTAGTAACTTTAATTATTGGCAAGGTGGCAGACACTTGTAGAATGAATTTTCCTGTTGGTAAGTGTGGATGGTCATCCTCTAGCTGGTAGAGTTGTTCTGGGGATGAGTAGTTTTGATGAGTATTTGGAACATAATAGCACCTCTATAATTTTGATTACTACTACCAACATCTGAAAAACCAAACCTTTCATAGCTGTGCCTTAGCTCTGCTGACTTGAGTGCCCTAAAAAAACCTCCTCTTGCCTTCTAAAAAGAATGTAGTTTATGAAAACAAACTAGTCCTCTTCCCCAAAAATTTCTCCAAGTCATTCTCAAGATCTACTAATTAGACTCTTTTCACTTAATTGAACTATAAATTTCTTTTCGAAACCATGAAAGTCCACTCTGAATAATATACAGTTCTAGTGCCAGCAGGGAGACAAGCCAGATAGTAACGTCATGGCCAGCTGTGCATGTGTGAACTCCAGAAAACAGTTACTACATACTTTCATCTGTACAGTCTGAGTCTCCAGAGAAGCCATTTGTTCTAAGGGATCTGAAGAAAAGCTGTTAGTGTTCTGGGATGTGAAGGGGCTTTATGGCTAATATATATAATATACTGTCTAATCTCAGGATAAAAATAATTTATTTTGTGAACCTGTTGAATTTTCTAATGCATTTTTAAAGACTCTTTACACAAATGCTGCCTTAGTGAACTGTATTAAGAAGGCTACATTTTTTCTGATAAAAAAAAATAATTACTGTGACATCATATAGTGCTGCATAAAATCCTAATGCTCAGAAAGCTGAGGCAAGAGGATCAGGACTCTGAGGCCATCCTGTAGTACAATAAATTCAAGACCAAACTGGGCTGCACTGTGAGACTATTCCAAAAGAACAAAAAAATCGAGACAAAGCAAGTACTGCCACTCTACAAAACACAGCTTTAAGCTTCCCTATGTTACTTTTTGTGGAAACCTTTTGAAGGAGTCCCAGATGGAAGGACTTTGTTGTTTGTTGCCCGAGGTTGGTGGGAAGATATGTACAAGGAGGCTCCATGAAGAAAGACAGCTGGACACTCACAGCCTAGTAAATAGGAGATTGCTGCCTCATCTGAAATTCATTACCTTAACAAAATGCCCTTCTAATTTATCATTCTCTTGGATTTTGTTGTGTTGTTGCTGTTTTCTCTCCTTAAAATTGGGCTGTCCCTGACAATGAGAATATAAATAAGAAGTGAAACTCTGTGGAGAGCCAACATCATATTCAAATATATAAACAAACTGAATGTTGAGGGTTGAAAATGTTAGCTAATGTATATGGAGGTGTGTCTTGCAAACAAATATGAGATGCTAAATTTAAAGTTAGACCCTGAATTAGTCAACTCCATCTGCAAAATGCTATGGCCAGAGTGGTTGAAAAAGTTTAGGGCAGCATAATGTCCCATGATCTGGGCACTGACTAATTCAATGAGGATTCTCTGACACATGGGAGAGGAAAGAATTAAATAAACTCTCTGGTCTCTCCTTATGAGGATACTGATCTCATGTACCTATAAACTTCTTTAATTCTAATTGGTTCCCAAAGGCCTATACCCCAATACCATCATTTCTGATGTTGAAGCTTTGGCACGAATCTGGGGAATGACCCAAGTTAGCCCATGACAGGAATCTAATCCATCCAGGGAAGACAGACCCAGTGCTGGCCATCATAGTATAAACATAATATATGGCATATCTGATCAATGAGTCCTTAAGTGAATTTCTTCTTTAACATGGAAGCAATAATAATAATGATAATAATTAATGTTGATTTAACGTTTCCTACT
Source organism: Peromyscus eremicus (assembly GCF_949786415.1). Classification (NCBI taxonomy): domain Eukaryota; kingdom Metazoa; phylum Chordata; class Mammalia; order Rodentia; family Cricetidae; genus Peromyscus; species Peromyscus eremicus. The sequence continues at coordinate 62,860,823 of NC_081424.1, forward strand.
GACAGTGTGCTGGAGCTGCCTCATACAGGCTGATTAGGGCCGGCTATACTGTGTGATGAAAGTATTTACTGAAGTTTGCAAACAGCTGAATTACAGCAACTGTTAAAGAGAGAGCTAGCTGTTAACTTTTACCAGCACACCTGTACCATACATGTCTGGTATGGCTCTATTCTAAGTACTTTACATTAACTTTTAAAACCATCATGAAACAAATACTATCAATTCCCACCATTTGTAATGAGGAAACAGGGATTTTCCCATATTAAACCAACCTATATACAAGAATCATGATCTCTTAGTCATTTCTTTCTACTGCCCCTAATGACCCTCCCCTCTCTTATGTCAAGTAGAATGAATTAATTCTGGAACAAACATCTATGCTTTCTTTATTAAAACAATTAAGAATTCCTGTAGCCAAAACACATCTCTTCCTGATTTTTTTTCTTTCCTTTTTTGTTTTTCTTTTTTGACAAGAAATTATTGGAAGATGTTTTCCAGACCTTTGAAAATCATTTGGTTAATGTTTAATTAGCCAGGCTGAAATTGATTTCCTGTCATACTCAACAGTGTAAATAAGATTTAATTTAGTCTAACTCAAATGAAAAATATAGGACCAAGAATGATTTTTTTTGTCTTTTATGGATTTTTCAATAATTTACAACTATTTTTCCAAATTGCATTAGTTACTTTTCTGTTGTTCTGATAAAATACCATGACCAAAGACATCTTAAAGAAGGAACAATTTATTTGGACTTGCGGTTTCCAAGGGAGAGTCCATAATGGCTAGGGGATGTGGCAGCAGGCAGCCAGAACTAGAAGATGAACAACCACTATCCATACACGGGGAACAGAGAGATCAAACTCAAAGTGGACAAGGCTAAGAACTTCAAATTCCACTCTCTTTGAAGTACTTCTTCCAAGGTGCACGACTTCCCCAGAACAGCACCAACAGCTGAGGGCTGGTAAGTGTTCAGATATTTGAGACTATGTGGACATTCTCATTAAAACCTCTACACAGACAAACAATTCTAATTTCACTAGATAATTTCTATGTAAAAATTTGAAGGCACCTGAGTGAGGAGTTGCATTCTTCTAATGGAATTTGTTGGGACTCTAACTATAAATCTATCATATCATTTTTAAAATTCATTATGTATCACAGTAGTTTGAAATGTGAAGGGACTCACAGGTAATCTACCTACTATAGATGAAATACCAAACAGTCTTATTAATAAAAACCCTGAAAAAAATATTGGGGTATGTGGTCAGAAAGTTTCTCCAGTCCTGTCAGTTCCCCATAATCCCGTAGCCTGCTTGTAAAACAATCACTCAAAAGCTTATATTAATTATAACTGCACAGCCATTAGCTCAGGCTTATTACTGACTAATTCTTACACTTAAATTAACCCATAATTCTTATTTATGTTTAGCCACATGGCTTGGTACCTTTTCTCAATTCTGCCTTGTCATCTTGCTTCATCTATGTCTGGCTGGCAACTCCTGACTCAGCCTTCCTCCTCCCAGAATTCTGCTTATCCTGCCTATACTTCCTGCCTGGCTACTGGCCAATCAGTGTTTTATTTATCAACCAATCAGAGCAACACATATTCACAGCATACAGAACAACATCCTACAACAGGGGTGAAAAGCTGAGAGATCAGAAAAGCAGAAAGAAGCCAGCCACATTCTTACCTGCTTGGAGATCCTCCGCCAAAGAGACCTACTTCCTATATACTCACACCTATATGCCTTGCTGTTCTGCCATCTCATTTCCTCTCCACCCACCTACATCACTTCCTCTTCCAGCCCAGCTCTGCCACTTCCTGTCTGTCTGTACAGACCTCCAGACCTTTATGGTTAACTAATATTGGAATTTAAGGCATGTGCCATCACACCTGGCTCTGTTCCAAGTGTGGCCTTGAACTCACAGAGATCCAGATGGATCTCTTGTCTCCTGAGTGATAGGATTTAAGGAGTGTGCTACCACTGCCTGACCTCTCTGTTCACTATAGTGGCTGGCTCTTTACTCTGATCCTCAGATAAACTTTATTGGGGAACACAGATAAAATATCACCACAACCTATACTTCCTAATTTCACAAATAGTATAAAATTTGGTTTTAGGATGACAGATGCAGAGTTAGGACCCAAGTTTTCTTCTTCATCTCCAATTATATTATACACAGGAAATTCAACAGTAATAGGAAGAGTGCAGTCCTGTGCCTGGTTCTTCAATAAGGTCTCTTCCAAAATTATGGCAGTCATCAAAGCTCTACACAGTGGAGTTTTTCTTCTATATAAGGGGCCAAATAGTATCAAAGAGTCACTGCAATTCAAAGAACCTGTAGTTTTATAGTCTTGCTGGTTGTAAACACAACCAGAATAGGAACAAGATTTGGCTACTGTGGAGATCATCAGATAGATAGATAGATAGATAGGTAGATAGATAGATAGATATTTTTTAATTAAGAGAAAGAAGAGTGGGGATGTTAGAAACATGTTCTCACCAGAAGGTAGATAATACAATCTTATAAAAAGTATAATGAAATTACCTGGGTGACTCCAGACCTTAAGATGCTTTTTAATTACTGAGAAGATTGAAATAGTAACCACTAAAATCTTACAAATAAATTTTACTTGTTCTTTCTAAAGGGTAATACAGTTGTATGATTTTGATGACCTTTCCTGGGATGCATGAACAAATGCCTGTTTACCACAGTTAGGACACCTGTGATAGACGCCCCCCAAAAAATAGCCTCGTTTGATGAACCAATGAGTTTACTGTATTTACTTACACAAGTATGAATGAAGGTTTATTATTAGGAGCATGTGTAATTCAAAGGCAGTTGCGTCATTGAAACATGTCTTTCCAGTATTTCAAATGGTGCCAATCCCTGGTGACTAAGCATTCAAATATAAGAGGCTATGGGGTCACTCTTATTCAAACCACCACAGAACTTACACAGCAACCTCAGAGGATGGTTTTTCTCTCTCCCCCTGTCCCCCTCCCTGCCTCTTGGTTGTTATCTCAGCATGTGTAAGCTGTCAGCTACTGCTGCAGCACCATGCCAGCCTGCCTGCTGCCATGTTTCCCACCACAGTCATGGACTCACTCCCTGAACTGTAAGCAAGTCTCCAATTATATCTATAATTTTCCGCCCCTTCTATTTTTCTTATCCTACTGGAACTCCAATTTCACATACACGAACTTTTAATATTGAAACAAAATCCTCTATTAATTGTTTAATTATTTAACCCTCTCATCTAATTAAAGGAATTAGCATGACTGCAAAGAAGGAGGAAAATATGATGACAACCAAAGAAAAAGAATCTCACATTTAAAAGATATTGAACTCTGTTCAGGATTTTGTATTAAGGAGTTGATGCTTTGCTGGTGTTTTAATAGTTTACACATGTCCCACTCTTCCTGTGCTGCCTCTGTTGCTTTGTATTCACATTTGCTGTTCTCTCTACAGTGTCCAATCTGATCATCTGTTCCAACATTTTCTTTTAAATTTTTTCATCTTTATCTTTGGAGATTCAATTTGTTTGTTAAATTACTTCCAATTCCATCACTGCTTTGATCTTTTTTTCCCTTCCTTCCAGTCCATACTAAAACTGTTATCATAGATGTTGTAATGTAATTCTCTACTAGGTCCCTCATCCCTGTCATAGCAGGGCCCGCTTGTATTAAATGAGGTGTTTTACATAGTGTCAGTCATCATTTTCTGTTTCTATGCATGTCCTACACATTTTTATTAGATTACAGATGTTGTGTTATAGTATTTCCTACTTTGTTCCTCTGAACTTCTGCCAGGTTATTTTCTATGAAAAATAGTTGGATCTTTTTAAACCTTACTTATAAGTTTTATAAGGTCAAATAAGAGCATTTTTTGTTTGTTTTTCTTCATCTCTGCTTTATTTCTCTACACTTATAATATTTCCATTTTATTTCTTCTCAGAGTTAACATTTCTTTGCTGAAATTCTCCATACCATCCTGTGAAATTTTCAACTTTTCTAATACAGGTTTCAAATGTATTCATCAAGCTTATTTAAAAAATTTCTGTTTGATGGTCAAACATCTGGCTCACAATTAAGTCATGTTGGTTGCTTGAATTCTTGTAAATGATTCCTTCCTTCCCTTCCTTGAGTGAGTATTGGCGGGTTGTTATTTTGAGTTATTCCTCAAACAGTCTAAGGTGCATGTGTGTAGAGTCTTCATGTCATTCCTCTTCTTCATTTTGTTGTCTGCATCATCTGTAAAGATACTTGATTGTATTTATTTTATAACTGAATTTGAACATGTCATTGCCTTCTCTTTTTTTGGTGGAAAACAACATACATTTCTTCAGCACAACCTGGGAAACACACATACTGTGGCTGGATATATCTACTACTAGTCCACTTCTCATGGCCAAATTCCATTGCTCCACTGTAATGAAGTACGTCTTGTGACTGTTGGGCACCATGTTTAATATTTAACATTTATTAACTTTCTTCTTGCAGTACAAGCAGCAATTCATTATTTTTTTCAGTTCCTCAACAGTACCCAGTCATCAAAAAAGCTCCCATCTAAGCCAGGAAACAATTGGACAGTTTGAGAATGCTTTTAATCCCTGCTGCACTTTTTCATCCTCCAGTATATCAAACACTTCATATTCAACCCCAGTACTACTTAGGAATTTCAGAATTTGTTTGCAGTATCTGCATTTTGCTTCCTGTTTGTTTCCTTTCCTAAACAATGTCAAAGAAGCTTTATTGTTTGACACTTTGAGCCTTTCCTCTAATTTGGGAGCATTGGGACAAATGGTATCTAGCCCAAATAAGAGCATTCTTAAGTCACAGGTTTAGTTTCCCTACCAGTCACCCTGAAAATTTTATGATACTTAGGGCATTGTGTAATATATACACTCTAATTAGTGAAATACAAACTATCCCAATCCTGTACAAATTCTCTGGACAAAGCTTCAGCTTCTTCCTGGTAATACTATTGCTGATAATGCTACTCTTTTTGTGATAGTTTCCATTCCTGTGTGTGTCACATTAGCTAAAAGATTCCCCCACCATACTAGGCTTCACCAAACTCTTCACCAAACTCTCAATTGTCTGGTCAATCAAGCAAGACTGTTAAGCTGTACTGAAGCTCACATTTTCTGCAGTGGAGCTTGGAAAGGATGTCCAGGTGGCAGGTAGGAAATATGGCTGGCCTCAGCATTTCCTTTATCATGGACAGGCCCTGACTATGATTGCAACTTTTTAAAGGAGGAAGGTTAATCCAGATTTCTTTATTATACCTTTACCAGAAGAAGAAATAAGAGAGGTACCCCCTCATTTTATTTTGTTCATGTTGTTATTTATATTATGTTGGTATTAGAGTGGCAAAGAATAGGAAATAGAAGTAAAAATACATATCTCAGATGCTATCAAGCTAAATAGATTCTACACAACAAAGGGAGAAATCAATAGAGTGAAGGGACAACCTACAGTAGAAGAAAACATTTGCAAAATATACACCTGACAAATGGTTAATATGCAAAATATATAAGGAACTCATAAAAATTGCAAAACTCAAATAGTCCAACTAAAATAGCAATATGTCTAAATTGGCATTGTGTAGAAAAGGCAGACAAATGACAATATAAAATGTTGAACATTACTAATCATAGGAGAAATGTAAATCAAAACCACAATGAGACACCATATAACCCTACTACCAAAAAGACAAAGAGTGACAAGTGCTAGTGATAATACAGATAGTGAAAACAGGAGCACAGGTTATTATAGCTGCTACGGAAAATAGTAAGAAAGCTAGGTCCTCTACATAAGTGTGACAGTTGTGTAGCTTGGTCTGCTTAAGGGGCCCCTGGCAGTAGGATCAGGATCTATCCCTGGTGCATGAGTTGGCTTTTTGGAGCCTATTACCTATGGTGGGACATTTTGCATAGCCTTGATACAGGAGGAGGGCCTTGGACTTGCCTCAACTGAATGTACTTTGCTGACTCTCCATGGAAGGCCTTATCTTTTCAGAGGATGAAATGGGGGAGTGAATTTTGGAGGAGAAGGCTGCGGGGAGTTGGAGGAGGGAAGAGAGGGGGATCTGTGGTTAGTATGTAAAATGAATAAAAAAAATTCGTAATAAAAAAATAAAATAAAAAATACAACAACCATATTGACCTGAAAATCACAATAAAGAGTAAATTTCCTAAGGAAAAGAAATCAGTTTGTTGAGGAGACATATACTTTCCTATGTTCACTTAAACATTATTCACAATATATAAGAAATGGAAACTGCATAAGAATCAATCACCTAATGAAAAGATAAAGACAGCATGATATGTATACACAATGGGAAGATACCTACAATTAAAACCCTTCATTTGCTAAGGGTAATCTATGCACGTAAAAAAAAAAAACATGTGAGATTTAAGATAGGGGATATCTCTGCAGATGAGGGTGTAACAGTATTTTACAGAGGGTGAAGGATAAAGGGGGGTCAGAAATAGGAGGAAGTCATGGCTATATAGAATCAAGAAGTCCTGGAGTGCTTCTGTACTGTAGAGGGACTATAGATCACTGTAACAATCATTCACTGTATTTTTACCTGACTTGAGTATTATACAATGTGTAGATATACTAAAATATCATGTTATTCCACTAACATGTACAGCTTTATACATCCTTTGTTTTCTTCTCTTATCTTTCTCTCCTTTCCTCTAGTCCAATAAAGAAGACCAATAATAATAATATTCTAGACCAGAAAACAAAATAATATTGCAATAATAATAGGTGAGGTTAGGATACAATATTGGTATGTTCATGTTTTCCTTATTTTCACATTTTATAATTAAAATATAAGCCAGTAATTATAAAAGTTGTACTTAATGAGCACATAAAATGCTATATTTCTTCCTAATTTATTTCCTAATATATAACAAATAATAGACATATGCTTAACCCTAAGAAAAGATGTAATATTTGGTTCTTAAGAAAAACAGTTATATTCTCTATTAGCCCTTAATGGTATGATTATTTTCTCCTTGACCCCTCAGAACTTATAACCCTTCTAAAAAGCCTCCACCTGGTTTCTAGTTTTGTTTTAAAAAACTCATTTTAAACATTAACATTTGCTTTGTTCTGTTCCACACAACTACTCAGAAACTGTTTCTTCATTATGCCAGTTGCCACACTAGAAAGTTAATAGCTTCCATATGTGGGCATTGCCTACATTTCAGCCTTCTGTGTACATGTGCTGAACCTATTCGCTCATCATTTACCCTTCTATGCATCTATTCAGTAAATCTGTAGAACATGCAAATATTGGAGGACAGGTTTTACATTCCTTCAAGATCTTCTACTAACCCACTAAATATCCTTATGATTTTAAAAATATCTTATTGCAGTTATTTATTATTGAGAGGTTCAGCATGTGTGTGCCATGGTGTGAGTGTGGAGGTCAGAGGACAATTGCCAGGGGTTGGTTCTCTACTCCTACTATGCAGATCTCAGGACCTAAACCCAGGTCATCAGACTTTGATACAAAAGCCATTACTGATTGAGCCCTCCTGCTGGCCCTCCTTTTCATTCTTCTTGAAATGTGGAAAATTTCTCACAATGTGGAGAAATGTTGGAAGGTCCAACTCCTTGCCCAGGCTTCTATTATTGCAACATATATATTCATTTAGAATAAATAATTAATAGAATTGAAAAAAGCATATCTAATATCCTACTATGCCAGAATTATGGTAAAAATTTACATTAGAATTTTTCATGGCTTTAGTAGAAGTGTACATGTATTAGTATATGATTGCAATTTTTATCTGTAAGTGATATGTTACTTCTTTATAAAAATTTATCAAGATAAAAACTCTAAAAAGTTTTAGAGGGTTAACTTATTTCTCCCTAGAGTTTAAAATAAAAACAGCAAATTCAATATGATGGCTTTCTAAGTTCTTAGTATTTCAGTTACAAGCCATGATTATTGAACACACAACAGAATATGAACTCTATAACCAATATTGTTCTTTTAACATATTTGCACATTTAATTTCAGCATACCTAGTGTTTTTTCAGTAATAGCTCACTTAATTTAAAAGTAATATTAGTAACAAAAATTAAAATATCAAATAAAACATAAAACAAGCAAACAAGAATTCAGAGCAAACATTGTAGCTATGTACTTAATGAGACACATCTCAGAAGAGATCAATAGGAATAAGACCACTACTAACACCTGAAGGAAAAACAGTTCACAAAATTCCTTCTCTTCTCTGCAAGGACTAGAGCTACCTGCCCTTTGTCCTGCTGAGGATTCATTTTGGATACTGACAAAAAACTTTACCACTGTGCAGCTTTTCATGAGAGAATTAATATTCACACCATGTACCCTGGATTTGTAGAAATAATCCCCTAAACATTTAGGCAAGCTTCCAACGGAATCTCTAATGTGAATGCTTTGCAAGCTTAGAGTCAGTGAAAGGTGATTTTATGTTACACAACCAGCTCATGTCAAGACATTTCAGCAGCACTTCACTAAAACTGGAGGACCTTTTATGATTCATCTGTAAATGGCTCTGAGGCTGACATGCCCTCACTTGAACAAAGTTCCTCTCCAGATCATGGGGTCTGTCCACTAACCCCGAAGCCACGTCCTTCTTTGGTTGACATTCCCTGAGGGATCAATTGCGAGCAAAAACGAATTCATTTTAGAAAACCTTGTGACTTCCCTGAATCCACAGAGCTTTCCAGAAACTGAGGCTGTATGCCAGCTCATTATTACTCTAGCCATGTGGGTCCCCATCAAGCAATTAGAACATGAAGAGCTTTGTTATCCTAGCGAGGAGATGGATATAGGGAAGCACTCTGTGAAAAGGAAGAACAAGAAAGTCAGAACTTCATGACATTGTACATGAGCCACTGAGAAGTCTATATTCACTGCAGATTGTAGCTAGAGTTTTTCTGGTCCTGCCTGGCCCACAGTCAGGACAAATCTCTCTCACCTGCCAGTCTCGCAGCCACTTAGACCCAACCAAGTAAACACACAGAGACTTATATTACTTATAAACTGTATGGCCGCCACAGGCTTCTTGCTAACTGTTTTTCTATCTTAAATTAACCCATTTTTATAAATCTATACCTTGCCACATGGCTCTTCGCTTACCAGTATCTTACATGTTGGTACTCATGGTGGCGGCTGGAAGTGTCTCCTGACTCAGCCTTCCACTTCTCATCATTCTCTTCTCTGCTTGCCCCACCTATGCTTTCTGCCTGGCTACTGGCCAATCAGCATTTTATTTATTAACCAATCAGAGCAACACATTTAGCATACAGAACATCCCACAGCAGCAGATATAAACAATGATAGCCACAATAAGCCTGAAAACTTCATTTTCTCCTTTACTTTTGTAGCCAGCTGACAACATTTAGACACTTGCTTTGTCTTTTCAGGCCCATGTCACACTTTCTGTTTAGGAATTAGTTCAGGATGTAATTTAATAGATGTAATTATTTTTTTTCAATAGTATCATTCAGCACTGGGTTGAATCCTGTACAGAGCACTGTAAAGTAACAGAAGCTGTTGACGCAGAAAATTATTTTAACCATGTGGGCCAACTGAGCAAAACAGAGCTATTAGCTTATAGGCTTTTAGAGATTTAAATCTATGGTAGCATCATGTCCACTGCTAGTTATATTTATTTATCCTTAATTATCAATCTAGTACACTGACCCTTCCTCTTTTAATTCTCAGACAAATAAAAATTTAGATAAACATTTTATTTTTAAATTATTATATATGTGATTAGCTTTCCTTACTAACATGATTTTTTTAAAGCTTGAAGGTGGAGGTGAACATCAAGTTAAATTTTCTTCCTCACATAAACATGCATGTGTACACATACAGACACACACACATAATTGTTATCATCACCATCCCTTGGAGGAAATCTAAATGAGAAGGGATATTTAAATCTGCTCTACAGAGTCTAGGTGGTGATGCTAGGATGCTTACTTGAGCAGTACTAAAATGATAGCTAACTTACCTTGTGATATAAAGTAAGCTTAGCTTATTCTCTTGAAAGTGAAGAGAAATGAGAGAAGAATGCAAAATAAATACTTTGAAGATATATGTGCAAACTAAAAGGGAGAGGGCCTCCTTGTACTATTATTGCTCTCTATCTGGCTGGGCTCTCCCAGCCAAACTTTAAATCTACCTTTAAAAGTCAGACCATTTGCTGCCATGTTTCTGGAGCCATTGAGTCTGAAGTTGTTCTACACATTGCATCAAGCACCTGTTTAATCCTGTCAGTCCCTACCCCTTCAGATTTAGCTTTTTAAAAAATCTTTTTTGCCTCAAATTTTTTTCAATCTCTCCAGACTTCATTTTGTCTCCAAAGAATTCAATTAAGTTTTTAAAGTCACCTGCCACACTAGAAAAATCCTAAGAAAAAAATAAAAATCCACACTATTACAAAGACTTGTCTACCAAATTCATTACACATATTTGAATTGGATGACAGCCGGCATCAAGTCAGTCCTAAGAAAACTGCTGTAGCTAGTCTGTGCTCTCGTTATGAGCAGTTAGCTTCCTTTTGCCTTTAAATGTCAACAGAATTATCACTTGATTACAAATGCTTTTGTGGATTTTTGACAGTGTCAAATCTCTGCTCTTTAATATATCTACTTTATATTGTCCACTAAGGACACTTTACCACAGAAAGCCTAAAAGCAATGAGATTGCATCATCTGTTCTGATCATGTTACCTCCAGATCTAGCCTACTGCCTTAGCTATACACAATGAACTAGTGATATTTCCTACATGAATGGCTCAATGAGTAAATGGCTGTCTTTGTATGTATAGGTATTGATAGTCCCTTTACAAATAATATTCCCAAAACTTATCATTTAGAAAAAGCATTCGTCATAGTAGCTTTAGTTGTCAAACGTATTGACATACCTGAGAGGAGGGAACCTCAGCTGACAAACTGCCTTCATCATACTGGCCAGTGGGCCTGTCTGTGGGACATTTTTCCCATTGTTTGTTCATGTAGATGAATCCAGTCAACTGTAGGTGGTTCCATCAATTGTCAGGTAAACCTGAATTGTTTAAGAAAGATAGCTGAACATGAGTCTTGGAGCAATCCAGAAAGCAGCACTCCTCCATGATGTCTGCTACAGTTCCTGCCTCCAGGTTACTACCTTGAGCTCCTGCCCTGTTTCCCTGGATGGTGGACTAGAACCTGTAAGATGAAATAAACTCTTTGCTCCCCACGTTGCTTTTGGTCAGTGTTTTATCATAGCAGCCAACAATCAAACTAGGACATAAGTTGATAACAGATAAAGTAGAATTGTTGTGGTAATGGACACGATCATGTTATTGGGCAGAGAATTGTAAAAGGATTTGGGAGATTTGTACTGAAAAAGTCATTAAGGTCTCAGAATGTAATGGGCTATTCTGTAGGAAGATAAGAATATTAAAATGAATGTAGACAATAGGGGCATACTTTATGAAGTAAATAAGAAAAAAGAGAAATAAAGACTATCTAGACCTTTTGTGTGATATTTTTTCAATTAAGAATCCATGCAAGTGAAACCTTTCCATACTGGAACAATTCTTGCTGGTTATCTGTGGCTGAAATCAGTCATGATTGATAAGAGGCCAGTACCACTGAGGTGAAATCTTCTGAGAAGTATTTCCTCAGGGTCAGCAAACAGAAGCTGTAGTCCATGGTGAGCCAAGGCTGTATTACAAGCCAGATGTCAAACTTGGTTATGTGTAGGAATCTCCCACATGGTACTGGTCTTGAAAGCTGCAAGATTGAAGGGGTCATAGGTAACACGAATTTTAAAAGGTCCTATTAATAAAAACAAACCCTGAGCCAGGTGAACGCTTAAAGATCAGAGAAACAGAACAAGCCACATCCAACTTCACCTTGCCAACTTCTCAGCTGATCTTGTTTCCTCAAACTGGAAGCCTCTGAGTCCTCACCCAAATGGATCTCAGGTGAACTGCTACTAAAAGCCTAAAAGCATAAAAGGACTCTAGTTCCTGGTCCTCATGCCTTATATACTTTTCTGCTTCCTGCCATCACTTCCTGGGATTAAAGGCATGTGTCTTTCCCAAGCAAGACATGAGATCTCAAGTGATGGGATTAAAAGTGTGTGTCACCTTGCCTGGCTGTTTCCAGTGTGGCTTTGAACTCACAAAGATCAAGATGGATATCTGTCTCCGGAATGCTAGGATTAAAGGTATGTGTACCACCATTTTCTGGTCTCTATGTCTATCTAGTGGCTGTTCTGTTCTCTGACCCCCAGATAAGTTTATTGGGGTGCACAATATATCAACCACAGTCATATGGAGAGACTATTGGTAAAGGAGCAACCTGAGTTTCAGTGGAGATACAGAAATTGAAGACACCAAAACAATAGAACATCCACCAATGACAGAAGATGATATGGAATGGAGCTTGCCTGAGCCTGCTAGACAAGTTATATGTGGTGAGATGGCAGAGCCAGAAAAGGGAATATTACCAAGCCTTTTGAAGACAGAAGATTATAAGTTCCAGTATTGTATAATGAGCTTTTTTACACTATTGAATTTTGACCAGATTATAACTATGTTTGGGTTCTTCCTTCTTACTACTAAGTTGATTTATCCTGCTGCTGCTGCTGCTGCTGCTGCTGCTGCTGCTGCTGCTGCTGCTTCCTTTGATAACAACTGAATCGCCATTGCTAGGCTTTCATTGTTGGCTAAGAAGCAGCAGATCTCTAAGAACCCATCAGGTTTTTGGTACCAGATTGGGACTACTGAGGCACCTAGCCTCGTATATTGAATCATAAGAGAGAGCCAGTTTGGGACTACACTCAACAACTCAAGTGTGAGACAATATTATAGTTTATTATATATATACATATATGATACAAACATATATATATATAAACAAGAATATAAACTAGTATTAAAACTTAAACTATTTTAGGATCTCAACCATGCAATCCTAAGTGGCTAATGATCTGAATTTATGCAAGAAATGACTATATATTAATTTTGCCCTAAATATTCCCTGTTTCTATGCCAGCATAATTTTTAAAAACATTATCCTCTACTTTCAAAGTTATTCCAACATAATCAATAAATCATATGATTGCTTTGTGGTCATGAAAGTTCTTCAGGGATTCTGGTATTAACTCATGTCTTAGTCCATTTGAGATGGTATAACAACCTACCATAAACTGGGTGGCCCATAAAAAACCAACTTACCTCTCACAGTTCTTAAGACTCAAAAGTCTCAAAGTAAGGAGGAAAGCTTCCATGTCTATTTAGAAGCTGTTTTCAAGTTCATAGGTGAGAGATTCTGGCTATGTCTTTCTCTCATAGAAAGTTCCAATGAGCTCCTAAGGGGGCTGCTTCATTCATGAGGGTTCTGTCCTGGTGACCTAAATGCCTCTGAAAGGTCCCACTCACTTCCTATTACTGTCACTACTCAGTTAGGGTTTATAGATAGATGGATAGATAGATAGATAGATAGATAGATAGATAGATAGATAGATAGATAGATAGATGGATGGATAGATAGATATACTAAATCTCTTTTTACTAGAAAAGAAATTCATATTCTCATTTTTGGATCTAAGCATCAGAAGCAACTAATAAAGTTATATTAAGCACCATAAAATTGGAGTTAATTAACATTTAAACTTCTGAACTTATGAAATTATTTCAAATAGGAGATTCATCAAGATAGTAAATATAGTGTAAAGTTTAGAAATTTATTGTATAACACATTAATTAGTAAGGAATAAGTGTGTCTTTTTATCACTATAAATAAATAAATAGTTTTTTATGATGTTCAGGTTTTACTCTTTCCCCCACCCTGGCAAAATAACATTGGTTCTGACATATGATAGAGAGTTAACAATTCAACTAGACCCTTGATTCACTTAGTCACGAAGTGTTGATAAGAAGCAAATTATGACACCACAGTAAGCAAGTCAACGACACAGACTTGATTGAAGTGCCCTTTCACTTTGGGAATTAACCTAGCCAGATCCAAATGGCTTTTCCTCTACTAGGCTTGTACTAAAAGTTTCTTCCCATCACGGTCGTTTCTTACTACACACCTATCCAATAGACTTTAAAATCTAATTTAGCATTTTATTGACTGATAAATCAAAACAGGAACTGAACAAACCCCTTCTTGCAAGAAGATAACTCAGCATAAAACTCTCCACAGCAAATCATTGCCTTCTGCCTTCAGCTGGAAGTGCTGCTACCTACAATGCTTTTACATTCAACACATTTAGACATTTCGCTGGAGCCTACAAAGGAAAATACCCACAGTTTTACTGTAACAACTGACACTAAATTAATCTCAAATTGTAGTTCCCATAAAGATTAGTGGAAGATCTTAAACTAGATGTAAATTAATCATTATCCTGGAGGAATCAATTACCTGATGAAACAGCTGGAGCATTGGCACTCAGAAAAACTCCAGGTGTCTGGAAGTTCACTGTAGACACCAGCATTTTGGTCCACACTACATTTATCCAGATGCACAAGCAAGGTGTAAATTTGCAGCGCTTAGCTGCTCAGTGTACACGTAACTGTGGAATATCTGGTATCATAAAATGGAGAGTGCTGTTTCTCTCAGTCCTAATCAAGGCATCTGTAGCCATGTTTCTCTTTTCTATCTGGCCCAAGTGCTCCTCACTAAGATATTAACATCCTGACCTTGTCTCTGTAAATGAGGAGAAACCTTTTACTCTAAATATCTTGCTGGTCAGCAATAAATGAAGGAAAAATACACAGTAAGTTGAGCATTTTTCTTTTTTAACTCCAAGATACAGGGGAAAAAATCAATAGCATCTTCAATAACCAAAGAACAAGCTAGCAAGAATAGCTGTTAAAGTGATATGATCAGGGAAATGGGAAAGAGGGGCTCTTGAGGGAGGGGAAGGCAGGTAAATACAGAAGGTAAAGGTAAACACCAGGATTTAGTGATTTGATAGGGGAAATATAAAAGAAGGGATCTTCAGAAAAGAGGGAGGTAAATACAGAAGAAGGAGAGAGGAGAGTAAAATAACAATATATATAACGAAAAGGGCCACAAGGAATCATAGTATTATTAACTACCTAAAAATGTAATACACATAATTCAATGTATAAATACACAAATATAGTTTTGATAAACCTTTCACATCTGGGCTGATAGTACTCCCTCTAAGAGCCAAAGACCTCTTAACATAACCCCCAATACCAGACATGAAAAGAACTTTTTTGGAATGTTGGACAGGATCCTAACAGAAACACCTACAAAACAATCTCACTGATATGGCTTGGGAAACATTGTAAAAGTGAGGCCTGGAAGATTGTAAGAGCCAGAGGATGAAGGGTTTTCTGTGAGACTGTCTTCTAGTAATGGTAGAAGCTACACTCATACAGTCTCACCAACATGACCACTCAAGCTACACCAATGAACATGGCAAAGTTAAACAAGAAGAGCTCACAAGGTCTCAGCCCTACACAAAGAGTTATAGGCAACTGAGGGAAGCTGGGAGTGGGAGAAGAGGTGGTGTTCCCAGGAAAGAGCACACCAATTGTCCCAATTATCCAGGGCCAATGCTCAGCCCTGAAAACACACATTGAAAGTAAAATTATATTGACTGAGCAAGGTGTGTGTGTGTGTGTGTGTGTGTGTGTGTGTGTGTGTGTGTGTGTGTTGTGTGTGTGAACACATAGATATATGCACACAATAACAGTTAGTGAAAAAAAGAGGGTATAAATTTGAATTGAAAGATAACGGAAAGTGGCATATATGAGGATTTGGAGGGAGAAAAGGAAAGGAAAAAACGTTGTAATTATAATTTCAAAAAGAAATGACTTTACCAAATAATTTAAATAGAAGTGTCTGATCCTCAAAACATAAATAAAAAAAACATGGTCACATTTTCCTTTCTAAGACATCAAAAATAGTACATACTATGACTTTCTCTTCAACAAGAAAGGAACTAGTTACTCATATTATGTATGTATAAGTGCTATTATTTACACACACACACACACACACACACACACACACACACACCTAGAATACATAGAATTTTTCAGAGAGAGTTTATAGAAAAATTTTACTGGGTGATTCTACCAAACATATGAATAGTCTTCCCTTTTCCCCCTGCTAAAAATGTCACAACAAAGCAGTGAAAACACTTTCCCCCTAATTAAAGACCACATGCTGCTCCTTCAGTAATTACAGGTCTCATTAGTGTCCAATGAGAGATTTGGTATCAATCACATTAAGCAGACTTTATAGAGTCTTATAGTTCTAAGAGTTTATATCCTTTCCAGGTTGTGAATGGATTATTGAGCTATAATTTGTTTTGTATGAATTTGTGTGACTCTTTATAGTGCTGGAATATTTTTTGCTGAGAGATACAGAGGTAAGAGGGAGTAATGCAAGTGCTAGGCTGTGGTAACCTCAAGAAATAAAAAGAGCTGACTTGGCTTTTGTTTGTTTGTTTGTTTTGTTTTGTTTGGGGTTTTTGTTTGTTTTTTATCTGATTTAATATCTTTTCCATAAGCAATCTCTATTAACAACCATTGGGTTAGAGCGTTTTCGAATCACCCATCCTAGATCTACGGTGCATTTTCTTCACTAACAGTCTTCATTTTACATAAAGAAGATAAACAAATGTTTTTAAAAACATGAATTGATTAGCAGTCTATGCCTCACAATGACTTTTTCCTTGTTACTTTTGTACAATAATTAACACTAGCAACGTTTAGTGGGAAATGTATGCCATTAGCTACACTACAAAAGTTTTAAATAAGTTGTTGAAATCGTCAGTTCATTATCTTAAGTAAATATAGTCCAATATATACACATAATCTCCTAGAGAGTGAAAAAGAACATCTTAACATATTTAAAGACATTTTATAGAGTAAATATAATAACTTTTTATTTGACTTTCAAATTGGACTGTGAGCTCCTAGAAACAGGGACTATCTCTTATGCAACTTTGTGTTTTCAAACATATTTTCTTTCCATTGAGTGAATAAAGGCTATATATAGATTGGAGGGAGAAATCTCCTTCCTGGTTTGAAGATGAGAGGAACTATATTGGAGAAGTCACTGTGATAAAGAACTGTGTATAACCTCTCAGATCTGCCTGGATGCCAGCTGAGAGCCAGGAAAGCACCAGCCTCTTCAATGCACCCCAAACCATCAAGCATCTTAGGAATTCAAAATAAACACAACTTAGGAATTTACCAAGCACATTACTTTATGACTAAATTATTCTTGACCTCCTTTGAAAATACAGTAATGATTCATAAACATTTTAGAAGTTGGAATCCAGACATTGTGAACATGTGCACAGGGATGAGACAATGTAATAGGCAAAGTATGCCAGATGTAAGAATACAGAGTGGTTCTGGGCTGCAAAGCTGAGACAAACTGGAGAACACATATCCTATCTGGATGGCACAGCCATCCATGGTCTTGCATTCAAATGGGTTGTTCCCAGTGTTGAGAGATATGCTTTATTCCCAACGAAATAAAAAATATGAATTTGTTATTGGGGAAAACACCTGCTCCTTAAACGTTAAAAAGCTGACTATTATAAGATGGTAAGTTTTGACTTGATTGTGAATTGCTGGTTAAATAAAACATGCATTTGAGTTTAGCATAGGCCCTCATTTTAGAGAAGAGGAAAGACTGATATGAGTAAATTACCTATAAAATCCCTATAACTAGGAAATAGAAAAGTCAGTAATTATAACCCCAGTTCATGTGCTTAGAAAAGCAATAGAATAATAAGAATTAAGGATACACATGCAATACTTTTTAGTGCAAGTTGCTAATATTTGGCTTTGTCTAGAACATGGTACAGATGGTTGTAGGGGAAATGATAGGCTTATGAGGCTAAAGAAGTCTTTGTTTAGACATTCGTAAGTCAGAAGCAAAATAAATGAAAAAGTTATTCGATTTGAGCTTCTCAAGTCACAATTTACCAGTCAGGTGCAATGACAGCATTGTTTTTAAATATTCATTCACTTCAGAGTGAGGCTGTCAGCTTTCCCACTTCCCCTTTGTCTGAATTTCATGGCCTTTCCCAAGCAGAGAATGAATGTCATATCACAGCTGGGCTTCTTGGTATAGAGACAATTAAAGGACTCCCAGTAGAAATGTTGCTTCCCAGGGCTCATGGGAAGTAATGAGAGAAAAGGCATCCAGCATTCTGTCTCCATGTGAACTATGCAATCTTTCACTGAGCCCAGATTGATTTAATGAGTTGGTGGATATGACTTAGGTTTTCAAAGGTCTGTCATTTCAGTGATAATTGCTCAGGTGTAACAGTGGGCATGATGATATATTGTGTCCTGGATGGTCACTAAATGCTCACATTTTTATGATTTACAAGCCAGGCAAACTGACTGACAGATCATTCAGGATGTCTCTTAGAGAAGATTTAGATATGAAAGAAGTACACACCAGTAACTATCTTTTTTCCTTAGGAAAGCCCAGTGGATTTTTGCTATGCATAACTAAGCTGTGCTTATTTTGTATAATATAGAGATGTTTGAGCATACAGATTATTAATTAGTTATACAAATTAATAAAGTAAAATTGCAATTCATCTAAAATAGTAAATACAAAGGATTTGGTTCCAGTGTATATTGTGGAACTTTTCACTTACCATTTTTGGCATGCTAAACTCCCATTTTAGGGATGGGTCACCAAGAAGCTAAATTGGAGGCATTGAAGAGTAGCCAAGTGTCTCTTAATCTTATGGGTTAAACACCTGATATTCATTTTAAAAAGATTAGGGACTAATGACAAATCATTTGAAGAAAATTCTGTTTCATCCAAGTTTTTATCTTATAGTACATTCTCACGGCTTCTGTCTTACTCCCCACTCCTCCACAAAATAAAAACTTTGGGAAAAGTTAATTACTTCCCCTTGTATATCAAAAATATCTGTATTAAAGTAATATGTTCACAGGCTTAAATTTATTAAATTATCATAAAAATGTGTATTTGGAGTCAGATGTGGTGGCATATACCTGTAATCCCAGCACTCAAGAAGCAGAGACAACCTGAGTGAAATAGAAAATTCCAGGCCAGTCGGGGTACATACTGAAACCCTGTCTCACAAACAATGAAAAAAAATTTCAGAAAGGCTTGTTTTTAAAAGTAATTAATAATTATTATTCAGGATTTCCCCCATTCCTGTTGGCAAAATGAAATGTTTGATTCAGACAGTTGTTTCTAAGTTCAATGTTGTGTGTGTATGTTTCTTTTTGTTTTTCTTTTTGAAAGCAGTATATATATATATATATCTCCCAGGCTAGCCCAAGCTAGCATCAGACTTCTGTCTTCATTTCTTAGTGCTCCCAGATTATAGGCATGCATAACTTAACAATTCTTAAAATAAAGCCTTATATTATTGCTTCCAGAGTTATTAAGTGGTGTTTACTATTTCCTGACTTTACTCCCTGTGATAAAAGAAGGTAAAACTGATTTCCCAAGCAAAACTATTCTGGTCAATAATTCGATGAAGAGGCTGATCCTCATTCTGTCACTGGTGGTTGGGGTATGGTTCAGTGTTTTCAGGCCTATTATCCAAAGAATTGAAAATAAGGATGCTCACAGATTTTCAAAAGAAGCAAGGTAACATCATTTGAACAAAGCCAAAGCAGTAGTTCCAGTTATAAATGGAGACACTGTTCAGAATGACAAAAGACCACAAGAGTGAGAGTGTTCAAGTGCCTCAATTATTGTTCATGGCTTCCTTTTAGGGGATCCAGGAGACGGAGTTTAGTCACTAAGGGATATTGTTTGGGTAGTTCTCTATTTTGACTAAAATGCTATACAATAATTTCTCTAATGTTCATATCATTTCCATTAGGCATTTGATTTTAATCATATGTAAACAATTATGTGTATAAGATGATAAAGAGGGGTATCCCTAAAAGGTTACTAGAACACATACTACACATACACCCCAAACCAAGTAAGTCTGGATTGGTCCTTCTATTCTACATACCCAAATATTTTGGGATTGTACTTGAGTAAAAACTGCCCAAACTTGATTGATTCCAAGAAAAGAGAAATTGATACCATTATTCAGAAATAGGAGTATGTATAGCCAACTCAAGTGGGAGAAGTAAGGAGCTCTGGCAGTTTCTAGGTGCATTGTTTAGAACGGAGTATGTGCTCACAGTATGTACAAGTGAAGGAACCAGTTTACCAAGTGCACTATTATAAGCTGATGTGTGTGTACCCCAAGCCAAACTTGGGGTCCCAGGATAATCTATCTCCAATGTCTGCCTCAATTCTATGTCTCTGTGTATGACAATACTCCAAAATTAAGAAGAAAGTTGTTCACTTAGTGCAGGTTTTTCTTTAAGAGACTTTAAAAAAAATCTCATTGCTCCTTAAAGTGTCTATGTGCTAGAATTCTTTATTGGTTCTACAATATTGATCCAAAGATTGACTAAAGATGCTAGTTGGTAAATCAATTACAGCTACTTTCTTGTATCCCTTCCTTCTGTTTCTTTTCCTTTGAACTCTAACCAATGCATTTAGATGATGTTTTAAGGATTCCATTAACTTAATTTTAAGTGATCCTTAACTTCTTAATTTCTCATTGGGGCTTCAGCTTTGCTCCTATTGTATGTGCTGTTTAAGTTTCCTGTTTGTACTCGCTAGCTTTTTGTCAACTTGACACAAGCTAGAATCACCTGCGAAGAAGCAACTCCAGTTGAGAAAATGTTTCCCTCAAATGGCCTATGGGAAAGTTTGTGCGGCATTTTGATTAATGGATAATGTAGGTAGGCTCAGCTCAAATATAGGCACTGTAAACCCTGGCAAGTGATCTGGGTGCTATAAGAAAGTGTCTAGCAAGCCATGAGGATAAAGCCAGTAATCAGTGTTCTTCTGTGGCTTCTGCTTAAGTTCCGGCCTCCAGGGTCCTGCCTGGAGTTCCTGCCCTGGTTTCCCTTCATAATGGATTGTAACTGGAGAGTGTAAGCCAAATAAACCCTTTCCTCCCCAAGTTGCTTTTGTCATGGTGTGTTATCACAGCAGAAGAATGCAAACTAAGGCAGTGATAAAACACTCTGACCAAAAGCAAACATAGGGCTGTGACAGCTTACAAATCCCAGATTCAATCCATCATTGAGTAGAGTTAGGACCAGAATTCAAAGCAAGAACTAAAGCAGAAACCATGGAAAAATGCTGCTCACTGGCTCACTTCCTAGCTTATGCCCAGTTAGGTTTCTTGTGCAGACCGGGCATACCTGCCTAGGGATGGTGTGACCCAGAATGGAGTAGGCCTTCCACATCACTCATCAATCAAGGCAATCTCTCAGAGACATCTCCACAGGCCAATCTGTTTAAGCACTTCTTCAATTGGGGTTCCCCATTTCCAGGTTATTCTAGGTTATTAGTTGACAGTGGAAACTAACCAGAACACACATTTATTCAGTTCTTTTAGTTCTTACACATAAGAACTACTAATTTACCTCATTTGCTATCAATAAATAGCCTTATCTGTCTTACCACAATCTCACAGCATTTTCATCATACATTCAAACATGAATTTATGGAAAACACAAGCAGCCAGGAGCCAACAACCTAACTTCTAAGTCTTTATTTGAATATGTATCTTAGGACACTGAGAATAAGTAGAATTAAATTAAATAATCCCTAAGAGAAACCTGCCTGCTTGATGAATGGATAGTAGAAATCCTCATGGTTTTCAGGGTTCCCCTTTCATCAGTATGCACCAGGGCCATACCAGTCATGTAGGTCAACTTCTGTTTTATTTAGTAATCAGAATAATCTATTCACCCAACAATATTTACCACATTCGTACAGGGGATAGAATAGACTCTGATTATTTATTAAGATACAAACTCTAAGTAAGAATGTAGCATTGCTAGTGATGTAACACATGGCTTTGGCCCAGCCCTTTATGTACCTAGGTTTTCAGCTTATTCATGTGCAAAGTGGAAAATGTTTATTTTTTTTTTAACCAATTGATTGAGGAATTACTAATGATTATACTTAAAGTGATGGTATTTACTGTTTAAAGTAGTAAGTAAAGGAAGAAAGGAATATTTTTACAAGTGCAGAATAAATCTAAAAAGAATAAACCCAATTTCATAGAAGAAAACTAATGTATTCCTCATTCTTTGAATAAACTCTATAATATACATCTTCTCATTTTCCAGTCCATCACTGTATGCTCAGTTGCTATCGGGATTTTCACCTTGAGAGGAGATCTTGATGTGACAAAGCAAAGCATAAAATGTCATTTTAAAGTTAAATACTTTTGTGGAACTCTGCCAACTATAATCCCATTCTGTACCGAGCTGCATCAGATTTGAACTTCTAAGCAAACAAATGAATATATTCCCAGCATTATGTCAGTGTGATTGACCCAGCATACCAAAATGTGTAAGCAATTATCCCCACAATCCAATAGTTCAAAATTCAATCACCATGTGACAAACACAAGAATTTAATGAATGCAAATACATAGTATTGCATGAGTAGCCACGGTAGGGTTTCACAGAAGCAACCAGTAGTACATATGTATATACTATCCTGACTAAAAAGAAAAAGTCAAATGCTACTATATATGTGTGTATATATATATATACATGCATATATTTGTGTGTGCATGTATATTATACATTATGTATATTCATATTTGTGTTTTTTAAGTGAATGGGGCTGAAAAGAAAAGAAGTTTCATCCTCATAGTAAACTTTGAAGGCATGCAGTGCTATATAGATAGCAATGCTTAGTGTAAAGCAAGAGACACACAAGGACAATCCGTTGGATGTCTAGAACACTGATGTTTGAAAAAGGCCTATACTTTCATGACAGTTACCATTGCTGAGCAGAATCAGACCCTGGAGAACTGACCACCTTGCATCTTTTGAGCGGTGCATTTATGTAGCAGGATGAAAGTGTGTGACTGGCTCCTCTAGTACTCAGGATAGGCATGTGACCTGCTCACCTTAACAAACTGCCTCAACTACTCAGCCATTTTGATTGGTCTATAAAGAGGCCAGTTTCTGGATTTTTATTAAAACCTGTCATTGCCCTATTTTCCTAACATCACAAAAATACCATTTTCTTTTATGTGAAGAAAATAAATATGGACTACAGAAAGATAGAGTATGACCCGATATGGAGGCAATATCTTCAGAAACATTAATCATGTACCAAGGAATACAAGAACAAGGATTCATGGACCTTTAAAACATTTTAAACTGAGAGTAAATACCTATGATGATGCTTTGAACATAAAATACATGAGATGAATTTTGAAATTTATCAAGCATATTTTCTCAGGAAACTTTTCTAGGATCTGTTATAGTGCTCAGTTTCTGTCATGTAACTTTTAAAACCTGGTCACTGATGGAACTGCTCTCACAGTGGGGTGACAGCTCAGCTCATTTAATGTGTCTGTGTGTTGCAACCCCTCCCTGATACTTTCTTTACAGCAGCTCATTTCCTAAGAAAGTACAGTATTTTTTTATTGAAAATATGAGCACGGTTTTATCCTTTTTTCTTTCATAATATTTTTATTGATTATTTGGGAATTTCACATCATGAACCCTGAGCACATTCACTTCCCAGTCCTCTCAGGTCCACCCCTCCTTGCCCATATATTCACTGGAGCAGGGTCAAACTCCTAGCAGCCAGCCCCTTAAAGAAAACTGAGTCCTTCCCCACCCACACCCACACCAGAAGCCATCATTTGTGAAGAACTACACCTCAGCATTCTTATCACACAATTTTTAAGAGTTCTCTTTGATGGCTTTCTGTCTAGGTTGTTACTTTGGGGGTGGGGGGCTTGTCACAGAAACCCTCTATGTCCCTTTTTCTCAACTGTGAGTCTGCAGTTATCAACACCACGACAAACTTAGCTTCCTTGCCCTTTACAGTTATCAAGAGCAAGAATTATGGACTTACATACGGTTTTTGGCAACAGCATGGACCATGAACATCCACACGGTCTCCAGCCTCAGCATATGCCATGGACCTCAGCAGTATTGTCTCTTGTGGCAGTACAGAATACAGACATCAACACAGCCCTCTGCCACTACACCAGCCATGGACCCCATCATAGCCCTTGGCAGTAGCACAGGCCAAGGACATCAACATGGCTTCAGGTGGCAGTACAGACCACTCACATCAACATGACCCTCAGCAGCAGCACAGCCCACAGACATCAATGTGGATTCAGGCTGCAGCACAGATCATGGACATCTGCCTAGCCTTTGGTGGTAACACATGCCACAGACATCAACACAGACCCCAGATACATTAGGATCATCAACCCAGACATGGCCCTTAGCAGCATCATTGACCACAGACATCAGCATGGGTTCAGGACATCTGTATGGCCTTTGGTGGTAACTCAGGCCAGGGACATCAGCACATCTCCTGGCTGCTATTGAACCACAGACATCCACATGAAACCTTTGGCTTCAACACAGCCTGGGGCAGTGGATTACAGATACCATAGGGCCTCCAGGGATAGCACGGACCACAGGGTCTTTTGAGGAGGTCCAATCCAGAAAATGATCCTTAGACATCCTTCATCTTGGACATCTGTCATTGCTCAGAACAAGGACAACCATGTGGACCTTTAAGATTCGTGCAACAGCTGGGCAATGTGTTCTGGGGCTGGGTCAGTGTGCAAGATCCAGGTTGTTGCATACCACCCTGTTTGCCCTACTTGGTAACAACATGTTCCCCTGTCCATCTTTCCCACATCTCCATCAAATATTCATTCATCACAGCGACATTGGAAACTGCAGTGTGTCACATAGTACACACACACACACACACACACACACACACACACACCACACTGCCCAAACAGCATTGCATGAAAGTATTCATTGCGACAAGTTGTTGGTCTGGTCAAAGGTTTCTGGCTTCTGAAGTCCCATAAACAGTGGACAGATATCCTACTGTTGCCCAAAGTCAGGATGGTGTATGCAGGGTGTCTGGGGCAGGTTCTGTGTGAGCTCCTAGCAGTAGCACACCTCCCTGCCCTCTATGTTTGCCATCCCAAGGCTTGCCAGGCTCGACCTTTGTGCTGCTGCCCCATGCTCACATCTCCCAGAAGTGCAAGCAGCACAAGTCACAGCCGCAGTGGCTCCAAGTTGAGCTCCAGCTGGCAGGCCTAGAACCAGCCCTGTTCGGTTGCGACAAGATTCTGCAGGAGCTCCACACTGTTGCACATCACTGTCGCACATCAGTGCCAGACACCAGACATGACTGCTGTGCCTGTCACCCACAGGCAGCACTGCTGCCCTGTGCCTTTGTCTCCCAGCTGTGCAAGCACCCTGTTTTATCCTTTTCAAAAATTATTCTTTTGGTTTTTGAGATTATAATATATCATTACTCCCTTCCCTTTTCTCCATCCAAACCCTCCACTATACTCTTCTTTTTTAAAATCTTAATGTATTGAGTTAATAAAATTGACTTTAAATTTATTTTTTCTGGAGCTGAGGACCGAACCCAGGGCCTTACGCTTGCTAGGCAAGCACTCTACCACTGAGCTAAATCCCCAACCCCAGACTTTAAAAATTTTTTAAAAAAGCAAGCATTTACAATCTGAATTTTGATAACAAGACAAAGTAATTAGTACTTCCCAACTTTAAAAAAAATCAAAATAGAATTTTTTTATATCCTAGAGAACAAAGACCTCAGAAATACATTTTCCCATGAGACACATCTCAGAACTACTCAAGAAATATAATTCTAGATAAACAAAATCAAATTAAGCAACTTATATCTCAATATGCCGTATTATTAAAATATTGGGCTATAAAATCTATGCTGTTCTCCACCTCACTGCATGGGAAGGATGTGACTACTTCAGTATCTGATGAATTATCTGCCATCAGAAAACTCTCACCAACAGTGAGTCTTCTGTGAAACTGCAGATGTGTGTAGTAACCATGGCTTGAGTTGGCCAAGAGGCTGCTTACTAGAGTTTACAAAGAGATGGATACTATAATAAAAACCTATCAGTTTCAGTTTCAATTCAGCCCTGAATCTAAAAACAAAATCACCTGCAGTGTCTTGGTCCCCTCTGGACTTTTTGTTTTACACACTAGCTAAATGTTGTTACCATTAACCAGTTTCTGAACAGAAGAAATGTTAACTTTGGCATCTCCATCCTGTTTAGTCTCTATTTCTAATTGTTTTGTAGTGGAACCACACTGCCATTCTGTGCTGTCAATTGTGTAGGTTTTGTTAATCAATTGTTATTAGCTCAGATAAGCTTACTTATTAGTTCGTGCAGCCACGTGACTAAGCCATCCAAGATATTCAAGAAAGGAAACACAGAGCATGCAAGAAAAGAAAGAGTTAAAAGATTGAGGTAATATGTAAATGTTTCATATAAGTATCAAAACTTAGAATATGCAAATAAATATGCAGACTCTTGAGTTAGGGGGATTGCTGACTAGACCAGAAAAAATAAAGCACTATATTTACAGGAGTGAGAATCATTTGACAATGTAGGGCCGAACTTTGCTGTTGTAAGGTAAGACCTTGCTGTTATGGTGAACAGTCTTGCTGTTACTAATACTGCTGTCAGGATTATGAAAGAGAAAACTCAGATATAAGAATATACAAAGATGAGCTGGGTAAGCCAGTAAGATCCATAGCTGTCTCAGCAACAAAACAAACAAAAACAGCAACAGTCTTTACAAATACTTCTCAGACCTCACCAGATAAACCCAGGGCCCTATTTCCTAGAGAAAAATGACATGCCCTGATATTAATTGTAATTTCAGCATTGAAGTACTCATCAAAACAGTCTACCTGTGGCTTTTTACTGAATGCTATGAGGCTGTGGCAATGTAGGGAGTTATACAATGTAGTTAGAGGTGCTTTTATCTGCAGTGGTGCTTTTCTGTATCTCCTCCCTGGTTTCTAAATTTTCAAAAGACTCCCACCCTCTGTTTCTCCATCTACACATTAGGGAAATCGCAGCAGCCACCAACCTAATGCATGGGGATATACATGTGTTTTTAACGAGACAGTATTTATACAGCACGGGTAGCTTCCAGAAGAACTCAGCTATAAAAATACTAACTATTCTTAGGGTGCTATTTGCATAGTCTATTGCATGAAATGAATGATTTTATTAAAGACGGCTAAAAGAAAAATAATATTCCTTCAGGAAAAAAAAAAAAGACTATTGGAGGATTGCTCCTGCAAACGCTAATCTGTCTTCTCTTGCTATTCTCTTCAGTATGAACGAAGAGAATGGGAAATGTCTAGGGAGAGATGAAATGCAAATACATGTTGCTAGACCAAAGAGCAGATTTTCACATAGGTGTCTTAAGATCTGAGCTCCTAACAAAAAAGGGGACCTGCAATCTTCTTCTTTAGATCTAAAACATAAACAGATACAGAGATACCTCATAGCATGATCTTTGTGCTTTCAACTTAACTATCTTTTCTTTGGGAGCCATGCTCTCATTTAAAGAAACTGGAAGTGATATGATAAAGAATAAGAAAAAAAATAAAGATTTGTGTCTGCAGTAGCACTTAACATCTATTCTGCAGTTTGTGGTGAGCCAACATGTGAATTTTTATTCATCTTAAAATCACTCTCTGCAAGCAGTAATAGTATTTTACCTGTTTCCCAGGTGAGAGAGAACACGAGGTATAACAGAACCTATGATAAGAGTTTTATTTTACCTTCTTGTAGGAGGGAATGGGGGATGGGCTGGGAGGGGGAGACTGAGGGGCAGGAGGAGGGAAGAGGAGGATCTTTGGTTGTAAAATGAATTTAAAATAATTCTTCATTTAAAAAAAGACAAAAAATAGAGTTTTATTAGGGAGGGGAAAGTATAGGGAAACTAATGATGCAGAGGGAGAGGACTGGGAAAGGGTGGAATCTGCTTTTATAGGTGTGTCGTGTCCCCGTCTCCCCCTCCCCCCGCCACACATGCACATATGGGCTTATGTAGCTACACCATGCATGCGCATAGACTACGTGATCACATGGCACTCTGATTATGCAGAACAGGAGGTAAGACCCTGTAATGACTAAGCATTTTTCCTAACTGCTGGACATCGAATGCGCGGTTGTGTGGCTAGGAATTATAACATTACCCCCTGTGTAAGTTTGCTAGGATTGCCATAAGGAAACACTGACAGTGTAACTTAAACAAAGAAATGTGTTTTGTTATGGTAGTGGAGGCTAGACTTCCAAGAGCTAGGTAATTAGCTGTTCTGAGGGCCCCTTTCTGGCCCTTTTAGATTGTACTGCCCTCCCAAGGTCTTCCCTTTATGAATGCCTTTGTCCTATCTTGTCTTATAAGGAAACTCATTTTAGATCAGAGTTTACTCTTACAATCTCAATGAATCTTAATTACTGCTCTAAAGTTCTTATTTCCTGATACAGTGGCACTTTAGTGTGTGGCATGAATTCTGGGTAAGGGGGATGTGATTCAGTCTATAATACCCCAGCTTTATAAATAATATGAAGGTGAAGAAGGGTAAGTGATTTATTCACAAAGCCCTCAGATCCTTTAATTTAATGTCTCTCAGCTTGGCCTCAAGTCCTACGCCCTCACTCCTGAAAGACAGAGGGGTTATACAGATCTATATAAAGGAAAGGGTGCTGAACTAGTTACTTTTCTGTTACTATGACAAAACACTATAGCCAAAACCAATTTATGGAAGAGTTTGTTTGGGCATACAGTTCCAGAGGGAGAAGATTCCACCATAGTAAGGGATCACGGCAGCAAGGGGCAGGCATGACAGCAGGAGCAGGAAGCTGGAAGTTCACGTATTCAAAGTGGGGCATAAAGCAGGGAGTGAACTGGAAGAGGTGCAAGGCGTTTTACTCTCAAAGCCCACCCCCAGTGACCTACTTCCTCATCTCCTCTAACAGCACGACCTGCTGGTGCCAAGTATTTAAATCCTAGACCCTATGGGAGGACATTTCTCATTCAAATCACCTCAGACATCAGCCAGGAATTCTTAGATTAATTCAGCTGAAGCCATTCATATGAAAACAGACTACTGAAAGGGAAGAGGCACACTTTCATGCTTCATCAATGTTTTCTCTTTTCTCTCTTCTCACAAGTTCATATTCAATATGGGAAGCTTTCTCTATTTGCTCTATTTTCTGAACTATACATCATCTAATATATGTATAAGTATGTAAATGATGTATCATTATATTTTATAATGTATATTACAATTGAAGATCATTTTAGAATATATCATACATAGAGGATTTAAACTTAGAAGCAAATAATTTTATTTATAGCCAAATGTTTATCCTTTTATTCATCTATTACATATAAGTAATTAAGAAAGAGAACAAGGAGGTCTCAGGGCAATAACATGTTTTGTAGATGCCATCACACAGAGATGAATGAGCAGGTTGAGTATCCTGGAGAATGCTTGTTTTCTATATATAGGAAAATCCAGTAATGGACAAACTATTATCTCCTAATAGAGCAGATCATGTTGAAAAAATATCTTCTCTGAACCAACAAAAGCATCTAATAGAAAGTGGAGCTGGGTTTATCAATGACTATCAATATTGATCTTCTTGTTCCAATGTCTTTGAGCTCCCAGTCCAAATATGCAGTCAGGGAAGGGTTGCTTTGCTAGCCCTTTGAATATTGGACAACGTAATCCAAGGACTACACATTAGTAAGCTACCAGAGGGCCTCTGGCAGTGCAGGGACACTTGAGAATGAAGAATAATGAGCCAGCTTCCATACCTTCAAAACACACGATTATATAGCCCCAGTAACATCAAAAGACTGAGAAACTGTGGGGAAAAAAAAAGTCATGACCACAGTGGAAATTATATGTAATGTTTTGAAAGAAAAGATACTAATCAAAGCACATAAATATATCACACTTGTAACAGGTTTTGGGTAATTTTGTTGTGTAAACTCATTAGCATGGGAATAAGAATTGAGGTTTGTGGATAATTAAT
The DNA here is from genome assembly GCF_949786415.1 of Peromyscus eremicus. NCBI lineage: Eukaryota > Metazoa > Chordata > Mammalia > Rodentia > Cricetidae > Peromyscus > Peromyscus eremicus. Next base: position 62,890,839 of record NC_081424.1, read on the forward strand.
CATGTTTACACTTTATTCATTGTGGTAGCATAAATAGTGCTTAACTCGTAGAGAGAAGAGAATTACCTTGAAAGAAATTGTGTTTACAGTCTCTGTTCCATCAAGAGCTAAGGAAACTATTTTTATTGTCTCATATTTCCAAGATTGAATAGAAACCAGTAAGAGAATGGGGAGTGGGGAATGAATATCAGCAATGCCATTGCTTAAATCAAGGGCCCAAAGTAGACATTTTTTTAGAGGAATTGTCTGACTCTTTGCCAACTTTGTATAACCCCTTATTCTACATTTCTGTCAAGAAAAAAAGATTTTTAAAATTTAAAAAATTTTATTGTAAGTAAATTGTATCTCTTTCTCTGTGAGTATGCTTACTTATATATTAAAGTAATATTTATGCAGTTTTTAAATGTAAGAATTTTGAGGAAAATGTAGATTGTTGTTAGGGATTATGCTAGTTTAGTAAAATAGTAGTTATAAATTCTCCTCCAAAAAGCATGATATCATTAGCACTCATCGGTCAGCTATTTTTTCAGTATCAGCAATAGTTTCTTTCTTGTTGAATGGATCTTAAGTCCAATTAAAGAGCTATTGGTTACTGTCAAGGTATGCATGCCATTACTGAAACCTTAGGGTTTATCATGCTATGCTGGCCATTGATGTGGTTCATAGGCATCATAGGACTGTTGGTTGCCGCCTTCCTTTGGAAACTGACGTGCTATCTCCTGGACCATGAAAGCTACTCAAGAAGGAGGCATTCAGGTCAGTTCCAGCTCAGGGACATCTGTTTGTTTCTGAAGTACATGATGTTTTCAGCAATCAGGACTTACCTTCTACCTCTAGAGGGTAACTAAGTGCACCAGAAATAGGCTGTCTGTTTAGGGAGTCACTTAGAAAGCCCTGGCCAACAAGTCAAAAGAAGACTTCTCATGTGCAGTATTGGGGTTTTGTTAGGTGGTCTTTGGCTCTTGGAGCACGTATCATCAGCCCAGATGAGAAAAGATCATTAAAACCATATAGTGGATATGTAGTCTGTGACCAGATTGGTGTCTGGCCCAATTGTCATCAGAGGGACATCGTTCAGCAACAGATGGAAACGGAAGTAGACCCACAGCTAAACATTGCACAGAGTTTGGGGACTCCTGCAAAAGGAGGAGAGAGGATTGTGGGAGCCAGGGGGTCAGGGACACACAAGAAGGCTCACAGAATCAACTGACCTGGGATCATGGGGGCTTACAGAGATTGAACTGACAAGCAGGGAGCCTGCATGGGACTGACCTGGCATTTTGGGTATGTGTTACAGTTGTGTAATAAATGGAAAGTAGATGTTATGTTTAAATTAAAAACTAACATAATAAAAGGTAATGGAATCTACTTGAAGTACTATATTGAAAATATATTGTGGATTTCCTTGAATTTTAGAATAAAGAATATGGGCATATTCACCAAGCAAGAGAAAGACATTTAATCTTTTGAGCAGAAAAGTGGCAAAGTAAATTACTCACTGAATGAGCAATGGGCTATGGAGTGGCAGGATGGGAGAACAAAAGGAGGTAAAGTGGCTGTACTGCTTGTCCGGATATGAGAGATAAGTTCAATTGTGCATGGAAAGAGAATGAATAGAGGGAGTAAAATCAATACTGAGAAAATAAAAACAGACTGTGAAGCTCAAATGGCAAAGTATCAGTGCACTTCATTATCACGCTCAGACCCAGCCCAAAGCAAGGGCACTCTCTGAACACAAAATGCTGTTTTCCATCCCATGACTAAATCTACCTTTCTCCTCTGGGTATGTTTATTATTTTTATTTCACCTATAAACTTAGCATTGATTAATCTCTCCCACTTTTAGTGAAAAAAATTATTAATAATACCAATCATGGAATGTCCCTGATTCTTGATAGCATCCAACTATGACCTGATCTACACATCCCTAACCTCGCACTGAATTTAAACCATACTCAATAAGTAAATGCTCCCTGTTCCTCTGACTGAAATGCTTTTCCATTTACCTCAGGTGTGCTCTTTGATACTGCAAGCTAAATAAATACAGCTTTGTTTGACTGGAGGTTGCTCCTGTGATTCTTAATTAGTGGACATCACCATGTAAATAATGTCAGCAAGGAAAACTTAAATACCAAATCATTGGTTGACATAATACAGATGGCTGAAAATGACTAAAGTTTGAACCTAAATATAATAGAATTGTAGATAGAATATAGAGATGCAGAAATATGGACTAACTTCAGACTTGTTGAACTTCAGGGGGTGCAGTGTGACAAATAAGAGAAAATGTAACATAAAACACATATTTAGGGAACAAGCACTGGAGGAAACATCAAGTAATTCAAGGGGTGAAGACTAGCATAAAGGTGATTTTAGGAATCTTGAAAGTAAGGTGGCTTTGAAGGGAAGTGTCAAAGAATGTACAATTGGAAAGGTGGTCCAGTGTGTGCTAGGATGTAGGAATATAGAATTTGTCCTTCAGATGGGCTCTCAGTGTTATTCATCTCCTTTAATCTCTATAATGACTCCTACATTGTCCAAGCTAAAGTTTGTTCAGTGATTTATCAAGCAAATTCTTTGCACAGCATCACTATATAGATTAAGTCATTATCTAGACTGAAAAAATTAAAACAATGATCTTCATCTAACCCACTGATTACTCAAAACCATATCTAACACATTATATCAGCACAAAGTAAACTGGTTCATGGTGTAAAATAGTGAAAGAACAGAATTCACATGTGTTGGTCCATACAATTCTGGAACCTAGAAGTATTGTCATCACTGTCCTAGCTCTGAAATCAGTGTCAAGAGGAAAAAAAAGATAATTTCCAAAATTGTACAAGGAATAAAATGGAAGCCCAAAGCAAGCCAGGCATACTAAGTCTGAAGAGGCATTATCACTCAAAGCACACAGCTCAGAAATACAGAACTGATTCAAACCCCAGCCTTCATATAATGTCCTACAAATCTCAATAAAATTCTCTTTATCTCAGTTCCCTAAACATTGAATCCATTGATAGAAAACAACCTATGGTTGAAGATTAATAAACGATGACTGAAGCAAAGCAACAAAACTAGAATTAAACACTATATCACACTTTTGAGATACTACTCCCCCTAACAATATTGGAGAAAATGTGAAGATATTGGAACATCTTTATACGATTAATAATAATGCATGTATAGAATTGTGTTGTTGCTATAGAAAACAGTATGATGGTTCCTCAAAAATTAAAATTTTAATTAGCACATGATTCAACAACCTCACATCTTCCATTTATGTGTATAAATAAAAACTTGAAAGCAGGGTCTCAAATACACATTTTCATATCTGTGTCCACAGAAGCCTGAAGGTGAGAACAAGCAAAGAGTTCATATAAAGATAAATGGATTAACAAAATGTGTAGAGTGCATAAAATGGATTCCATTCAGTTTTTAAAAGGAAGAAAATATTGCTGCTGTTGTAACCCAGGTGAAACCTAGAATATCATGCTAAGTGAAACAAGCCAGAATGACAAACACTACATGACTCACTTATACTCAGTATCTGGAATAGTCAGATGCATAAAGTAGGGTGGTATTGCCAGGAGATAGAGTGGGAAGATGGAGAGTGGGATATTAATGAGTTACAGTTTCACCCTAGCAAGATCATTACCTCTACCCTGCCATCTCCAAAAATGCAATCAAACACTCCCAGTCCATTGCTTTTAGGCAGCTCAAACACTGGAAGAGGGAGAGCTAAGTTGTTCTCTACTCCTCACAAAACAAAACAACAAACAAACAAAAAACCCTAATATATCCAAGTAAATAAAAAAATGATTTCTTGATTCTTTTGGTGATGTTAGTGATGATGAATCACTGAAAAGGTCTTGCTGTAATGGTAGTGGACTTTGTGTCCAATTCTGTTTAAAACATGGTGGTTCTTGTTCCAGTTGTCTTCAGTTTTAAAGATTTAAGAAATCCCAAGCAACAAGAAAAGTCTCTTTGTACAATATAGTAAAAACAAGCCCTTTTACTAATAAATTGAAAGCATAAATTAGTAAAAGTGTAGGCAGAGTTTTTCATTGGGACCACTAGCTCCCAAATAATGACACAGTGACTTATTATTAAATATAAATGATCAGCTGCTAGCTTAGGCTTGTTACTAATTAGCTCGTATAACTTAAATTAACCCATATTTCTTATTTACCCTCTGCCATGTGGCAGTACCTTCTTTCAGCACAGCACATTCATCTTGTTTCTCTCCATGTCTCCTCACAACTCTCCTGACTCTGCCCTTCTTCTTCTCAGCATTCTCTCTGCCCCAAAAATCATGCCTAGCTACTAGCCATTTAGCTTTTTTATTAAACCAATCACAGTGACATATATTCACACAATATGAAGGACTATTCCACATAAAAGAGATTGTTCTCCTTACAAAATAGATAATGAGATATGTCATTTACAAAAGAAATACAAATACATAAGTATGCACTAACTATGAAAACATAAAAATTCTCCAACATAAATCTTAATAACATAAGAAATATAAATTAATATAATGATACACTTCTTGCTTATTGAGTTGAATGTGATTAAAAGAATCATTCTACTGTTGTTGCACTCAGGTAAGTTACTTTTGAATTCATGACAAACTAAAGGATTCTGAAAATGTACTTTAAAAAAATAAAATAACAAAAATATCCAATAAAATGTTATTGCAGTGTTATATATGAAATGAAACAATATAAACTCTGATACTAGAGAATTCATTACATCAAAAACAATGTGTACCAGTATGTATTTATCAAAATGTAAGTATCCCATAGTCTGCTTTCTCTTCAAATCTCATGAATCTTTCACTTTTTGAAAAGCATCAATATGTGCATAAGTGTACATGTGAATGCATGGGAAAAAAGAGTCATACTATCTTGCTAAGTAACAAAAATAATACATATTAAGTTATTATTATGTATTTGATGTGCATAGTCTATTCAATGTATGAACGTATACATAAGCTACCAAAATCAGTGATGGCTTTTATTTACTTTACTTTCTATTTTTTTTCTGTAACTGTAAATTTGGTTGATGAAAAATAACAACAAAATTATATACATATTGTTTTCAGAAGACTTACATTGACAAAAACGTTAATCGCATCAAACTGATTAGGAAAGGAGAATATAAAATTATATGCTCAAAGTGACTATGAGTAAGTAAAGAAGACTTTTAACAGAAAGAAAGATAAAATGCAATGCCATATTCACAGTCAGAATATTTTATAATTGTTTTCTTTTATAGTTTATGATCTTATTACATTAAGAAATATCTTTATTATTAAAAAGTTAATTAAAGAGCTTGATTGGTATATTATGCTACTTGCTTAATAACTGAATGACTGCAGTCTGTAAAGAGGACTGTTAGATTGTTGCTTCCCCTTTTTTCACAGCCCACACTGCTTTGTTCAGTAAAAGCTTGCAATTAATTGATTTCCCACTTCCTCTCTTTCTTTACAAAAAGCTCATCTTCTTATCTTCAATACAGTCCTTATTGCTACTCTATTTCTGTGCTTCTATTTCACTCTGGCATGGTAGTTCTGAAATGTAATTCTTTATCCTGCAATATGACCATGAAACATAGCAGGAAAAGAGTTGTCTAGGCAGCAATAGAAAAGTCAGAACTTTGTCAAGGAAGTGTCTAATACTGATATCTACAAAGGGATTTCTGTATGAAAGAAGATCCTTTAACAATAGAAACAAAGATGAGGTCTGTGACATCCCACAGAAGAAAAGCAGGAGCCATGACTATTAAGTTCTAGCAGGAGGAAGACACAGCTCTGAGTCATCAAACTACATTAGATCCTCAAGGAAATCTGTAAAATTAAGTCTATAAAAGCTGACCCAGCTGGTTAATTAGCACACTGTATACCAGATTATGTTGTATAGTTAGATTTTTTATATTCTAAACTACAGCCTAATAAGTCAAACCAATTACATTACCGAGGACTTGATGACTTTTCTCATATGAGCTCACCAGGCTGCTAACTTGCATTTACATACAAGCAGGATGACTGTTGTTCCATGCCTCATTTCTCAGACCTGCATGGTAAAGCTCCCACAGTGAACTGCTTCCAGAGCTTTTAACTCAGGGAATGCTGTGCTCAGCCCAAGCTACTACCAGCCAAAGGAAGTGATTCATTTATGAAGGTTGTAATTATAGGCAATGAAACAGCTTGTCATGGGCTCTTTGTCCTGGCCTGAGCTCCTTTACAACATCTGTTAATATGAGCAGGGTCAAGCATTGACATTCTTTTATGGATATGCTTCCTGACAGGAAAAATGTTACATTTCAGAGGCATTGGGAGGTTCCACCAGAATAATAAGCAAGAGATTAAATGGTGAAGGCCACTTGCTTAGACTGAAGACTTGTTAAACTCTTCTTAATTCAACAAAAACCTGTATCTCACCCTAGAAGAGTTTCTAATTAATTTTCCAACACTCCAAGTATATGCTCTTAAGTTGCTCTGGCTATCCATGTTCATTTCATTATAGAACCAGGATTTCATATTCTCTGTATCTGTGTGTCTCTCTGTCTCTCTGTATCTCTTTATCTCTGTCTCTCTCTGTCTCTCTCTGTCTCTCTCTGTCTCTCTCTCTCTCTCTCTCTCTCTCTCACACACACACACACACACACACACACACGCTCACACAAAGAAAAAGATACATTTTTACAGATGCACAGATATACCACATGCATACTTGGTACCGAAGTAGGCCAGAAGAAGGTATTGGATCCTCTGGAACTAGGACTATAGGCAGTTGTGAGCCATCATGTGGGTCTAGCAATTTGAACCCACATCCTCTGTCAGAGCAGACAGTGCTCTCAACTGCTGTACCATCTCTCCAGTCATGGTATTTTTCATTTTTTCCCACATAACTTTAATTTACTTGTATTTTCCCATGCCATTTGATTGGCTGAATCTATTTGCACCCTTTACTTTCCACCTTCTCTTTTTAAAATCCTTTTCATAATTTTCCTAAAACTTAAACAAGCCTCTTTCATGAACTCTGTCTTGCCTGTTTCCAAGGAGATGTTCTCAAAATAAGAAGCCTATTTTACATAGTTATCAAGAAAGGTCTTTGGGTCCATTAGAATGACTAAATTCTAATCTCAGGTTCACCATGTATTTATTGTATGACCTTAGGTATTTAAGTATTCTTTGTCTCATGTCAAAGAATATTCTTTTCCTTCTGTCAATCCAGGTGCTTGCTTATCTAGCCCATGAATGTATGCAGATTAGATTAAGACACCATCAAGCACCTTGAAAACTACTTGATGTGTTGATAAAAATATTCCTTACCAGAGGTTCTATCCTTCCTTTCAGAAAGGAGAATCTCTTGGTCTGGCTGAAAGGCGTTTTTTGCTTTTCATTTGTGAAGAGTGGTTTCTTTTTGAAAAATAATTTCTTTTCTCTAATCCCACCCTCAGCTCTAGCCAGATTATTTACACTGTTATGGCACCTACCTCTTAGTGTTTTCCTTCTCTCCTAATTTGACTAGAGCTGAGGGAGGGGTTTGGGAATGGCTGTTCGGTGAACCATATTAAAAACCCAAACCCAAACCCTGCACTAAGTACCTTTAACTAATAGCACATTTCTTCCTGTCAGTTGCTGTAGAAAATTTTGTTTAGGTTTTGCTTTATTCCCCTTTTGTAGAATTATACCATTCTCGCCATTAGCACTGTCTATCTAGTTCCATATTAGATTATTTAAGTAGGGGATGACTAAATTGCACCTCTACTATCTCCTGTTGCATAGCCTTTGATATGAATGGACAGTACACCACAACTGGGAGATGTTTTGTGGAAGCACTGCATGAACGTTTAATTAGTTTACAATTTAAGAATCTAACAGAAATCCATGTATATGGTAAGAGGCTTTTATACCTTAATATTTTCTTTGAAGATGAATTTCAAGTATCTATGGTCTTCTTCAACCATAGAAATGTTTAGCTCAGCTAAATGTCAATAAAAGGAAATTTCCAAGGCAATTGTTGCTATGTTTTGTAGCCTTTATTCTTGTTCTTAGTGGTGGTACCACATGCCTCAATTCCAACAGGACAGCATATTGATGATGGTGTGATTGGCAGGATAAATAGGGATGAGTACTCAAACATAAGAATACTAGAGTCAGTGAGGTGGCTGAGCAGGTTAAGGCACCTGATGACCTGAGTTTCATCACTGGAACCCACACTGTGGAAAGAGAGAACTGACTTTTATAAATTGTCCTCTGACCTACACATACACATGCACACGCACACACACACACACACAAAGAGAGAGAGAGGGGGGGAGGGAGGGACAGAGAGACAGAGACACTAACTAAATAAATAAACTAATTAATTAATTAATTAATTTTAAAAGAAACGAAAGTGTTAGACTCCAAGTGATTCCTTTCACCAACATCTGGCCTGATGTTGGACGTTTAGTGATATATCATACCTTTATGTGCATAAATTTTCTCTTCTGTAAAATTAAAGACTTGGCCTTGTCTAGTCCTAATGGTATATAGGTGCTATCTTCAAATCAATCAACAAATGATTTAGATAAACTAATATCAGGCCTTTTAAATAATGTAAATCCATGGTAATTTGAATTAAGCAGCACAGTTAAGAACATAATATCATTCTCTGAAACCAAATTCAGCTATCTTTGTCAGTTTCTTTATCAATAAAATAGGTAAAATAAAAATCACCTGCTCTTTACCATGTTATTAACATCAAGATTCATGAAGTTTTATATGATATACATTTTCTTTTGTGCAGGTGGGTGGAGGTAGTTATACATGTGTGTGCCAGTATGCATTTGTGTATGTGCACGTGGAGGACAGAGGATAATCTTGGGTGTTGCCATTCACTTTATTTTTGAGCCAGGGTTTCTCACTGTCCTGGAGCTTGCCAGGTGGTGTAGACTGGCTGACCAGTGAGCCCCAGAGATCACCTGTCTCTTCATTTCCAGCATTTACATGTATGCCTGGCTTTTTTATTTGAGTTCTGGAGGATTCAACTTATCCCTGCATGCTTGCAAGGCAAGCATTCTATCTTTACAGCCTTACTAAATATTTTCTTGAATATTAAATTCTAGGAGTGTGAGGGAAAGCATTTGTATAAAACTAAAATGTGAAGTGTGTGTAAGCTTCCTGTGTTGGCTACTGGCAGGTAGTAGCCACTCAAAAGACTATTGTTAGTCATCTCTAAAGCACAAAACTATCTCTCTACATGAGCAACTATTTGTGAGGAAATATTTTCAGATTTGTGGAAGGCTGAGATCACAACTAATCATGTCTTTCCTGGTGATCTCCTCCAAATAGTTAATAAACACATGTCCTATTTCATTCAAGAGCTGATAATCTTTACAATAAATATTCATCTTCATGTTTGTGAAACAAAATTGTCATTCAGTTCCCTGGGTGATTTGGAATATGCATGATTCCCTTCATTGTTTCGTCACTGTCTGTTCAATCTCACAGTTAAGTGATATCTCATTCTCAAAATTCCCTCTCCATACAGCCCTAGGGTGTAATCTTTAAGAATATATTTAATATGCAATTTTTTGGTCCTGACGTTGGTCAGTTGGCAAGAGATACAATGAAAGGAGTGAATCAAATCTATATAGCATCATTTAGGACAGTTAGCAGTAATTACTAATGTTGTACAAAAGAACGTATTTTAAGGCTCTTTAAAGAGTTATGCGTGTGAAGAGACGGATTTAGTTTGAAGAATTAGATTTTGACCTGAATAAATTGTTGCAAGAATAATAAGCAAAATTAGAATTTTAATACTTCATGTCATGTAATTTCATGTGAAGAGCATAGTTGAGATAGTTGAAAATTTTGTTTAGAGGTTTTTTGGTTTTTTGGTTTTCATTTTTAAGGACTGAATTATTCTGGGCAGTGAATTACCTCATCTTTGGAGATCAATAAACCACTTCAAGCTTTAGAACTAGGTTCCTCTTTCAAGCCATGAATATAATGAGATGACACAGCAAATTGCCTAAGGAAGAAGATAGCACAAAGAAAAGGAAAGTCATGTCAACTGAATGTCAATATCATCAACATTTGTTAGGGACCAAAGGAGGCACCATAGCAACCTTGTAAGAGCGTCTAATAAATAGATATTTAGGTATTCTGATTGTCCAAGTGCTACATCATGGGAGATAGTACAAAAGGATAAAAGATAGCGATTTTTGGAGAATGTGTTATTTACACATACTTTGGAAAAGATATTTTCTACCAACTCCTGATGAATATTTTCTGTATTTCTAGATTTAATGTATGTGTTCTTTTAGATTACATGCTTTATTTTGTCACTACTATAAGGTGAGAATAAAAGTTCAAGTGTTGTTTTATTGCTTTGCTGACGTTAAGGTCAATACAGAGATACAGAATTAATAAATTTGTTTTCTTTAATGAAAATTTTAAAAATGTTTTTATTATATCCCCCATATCCTCATGACAGAATGCAATCATTAACCAGATGAAAAGGCAGATTGCCCTGGTTGGGCTAAATGGATAGGACTGAAATGTTTCATCTGCCAGACTCTGCAATGTCTGATTGTCCTTCACCTTTGAGACTGCCATACACAATGATGAATAGAATTGAGCAGACAATTCTTATCTATGAAAGAAACTTGATGGTTTTTTTATGATCATGGGAGCCAACCTACATGTAAAACTTGAACCAATTCAATTATTTTCTGCTGATATTCCTGTTCATTTCTGTTGTAGTTTGAAGTAGTCAGGGCAAAATTATTGGGCTTCAGATTAGGCATTTGATATGTGTTAACAAGCACTCATCTTTAAATATATTTTATATAATGACCTTTATATGATACTTTAAAATTTATCACCCAAATGAAGAATCATTTGATAGACACAAGGTGGCTAATATTAATGCAACATTTTAAAGCAAAAGCAGACATAATTTATTGCACAATATAAAATCATCTTGCTCCTGTTGATGCTGTTAGGATATGCAGTATACTCCCATGCCACTAAAAGAATGGTGTCATCTTGCTGGGGGATGCCTTTCTGTATGCTGTGAATATATGTTGTTCCCATTGGTTAATAAATAAGCTGCTTTGGCCTATGGCCAGGCAGCTTAGAGGCAGGTGGGAAATCCAAGGAGAGAGACAGGAAGGAGATATGCGGAGTCTAGGGAGATGCCAGTCACCACTAGGAGAAGCAAGATGTGAAAGTACTGGTAAACCACGGCCACATGGCAACTTATTGATAAATAGAAATGGGTTAAGTTATAAGAGCTAGCTAGCAAGAAGCTCGCCTTTGGTCATACAATTTGTAAATAATATAAGCCTCTGTGTGTTTACTTGGGTCCGAGTGGCTTTCCAGACCGTGAGTGAGAGAGATTTGTCTGGATCAGAGAAACCTTCTGACTACAATCTAGGGCTGCAGAAAGTGTTTAGGCAGGAAAATCACAAGCCACACTATCCAGCCAAACTTTATTGAACAAAAAGCACATGCACATCACACATCAGAAGGTACAAAGGACAGACTCCTCCTGTGGGGCTGGAACCCAGCAGTGTCCAAGCCAGACTATGTATTTGAGACATGGGACAGATCTCCTTTCTTTCTCCAACCTGGCTTGTTGGTAATAATTTGGACAAAGACAAGAAACTTGATTAGTTTCAATTGCAGGAGATTTGAAAGTCCCATAAAACAGGCAGTGGGTCCCTACCACCATACCCTGGATAAAAGCCCACCAAGCCTTTGTCCTAGAAAAGAGGAAACCATAAATCTGCCGTCTCAAGTGTGAAGTGGAAGTATATTTAACTACCTAGGGCCTCTTTTCCCTTCTGCCTATTGAGGAGCTGTCAGACCCCTATGGTCACTTTCTGTAATTCTGGTTTTCCAGATATTGCATCTAATGCTTCTTTTTATAATCTGTCATTTTTTATTATTACTGGCAGTTTAATACATTTACATGATGATTTTTAGTCATATCTCCTTATATTACCTCTGTCATCTCCTCCTCAAAAGGAAACCTTTCTGACTGATAAGCCCCTCTTATTTTCATATCTTCTTTTTGTGTGTGACATTGACTTAGTGTGTGTGGGAGGTGTTTTGCTGGAGCAAATATTGCTTATCAGAGGCCACACCACTGAAGAAAATGGCACCCCCCTCCCACAGTAAATATTAACTTCATGCTTTATTTTTAAAATAGCTAAATCTAAATTTGTGTAATTCAGTCCAAAGCCTGATTTGGTGCTCTGTGTCCTGTTTTAGTTTTGATGGCTTATGTCATTACCTATCTAGTTGCATCTTTTTGAAAGGTGACTCAGCCTCAAACTTCACTGTAAGTGGAGTTTTCCTATCCCAACTTCCTGCTTCAAAATAACCACAAAGAGGCTTAATGTTAATTATAAATGCTTGGCCAATAAGCTTACAACTTAGATTGACCCATTTCTATTAATCTACATTCTACATGTTGCTTTTACCTCTATCTTATTTTGTGTGTCCAATTCATTTTGTGTCTAGCTGACAGCTCCTCTGACTCCACCTCTCTTCATCCCAGCATTCTCTCTGTCTCAGGCTGTCTTGCTGAATTTCTTCCTGCCAAGCTATTGGTCAATCAGCTTTTAATTAACAATGAGAGCAATACATATTTACAGTGTATAGACGGATTATTTCACAGCACATCACTGTCTCCCTTGGTCATTTCCTGTCAGTTGCACTATCTAAATAGGTCTTGAATCTAGCTGCTTCTCCCCATTACCATTAAATCCATTTTCATTTATTTCTGTCTAGGTAAAGGACATGAAAGCTTTATTACATGAGTGGTTATGTTGGCACTGGTAAATGAGAACACACATCATCACTCATAGTCATGAATTATGGAACACTTAATGCCTTTAATAAAAGGTGTTAAATTCTGAGAGTTTTTTCAGGATTTTTAGATTGAGCTCCCCTTCTGAGCTGCTCGATAGTTTAACACCTGGAATCCCAAATAATTATATATTGGGAAAGACAGAGATAGAAACACTGTACCCATCAAAGATCCTAGAGGAAAAGATATCTGATTTTCTGACTGCCTTCATGATAGCTCACCTGGATATTATGCAATTTTTTCACCTATAGCTCCAAGTAGAGTCAATTTCAGGTTTAAGGATAGAACATCAAATCATCAAATCAAAGACCCCAAGATGGGTATGTCAGTTTTTTAGCACGACTGAACCTCCAGAATGGAAATGTCTGGGGCCCCTTCCAGGAAAGTCTCCATTATACTGTGGATCATCAGTGGGTGATAAAATTGGTTCTGGGAAAGAAGTGAAACAGTTGAAGTAAATAACATCAGATACTGTGTGTGTGCGTGCGTGCATGTGCATGCACATGGGTATATGCATGGGTATATTATATGCGTGTGTGTACATGTCCCAATGTTCACATGTGAAAACAAGAGGAGGATGTTGGGTATTATGGTAGTTTGAAAGAAAATAGCCCCCAAAGGGAGTGGTACCATTAGGAATTGTGGCTTTTTTTGAGAAGGTATGGTTTTATTGGAGGAAATTTGTCACTGTGGAGGTAGATTTTGAGGTCTCATATATACTCAAGCCATACCCAGTGTTCAGACTACTTCCTGTTTCCTCTGAGTCAAGATGTAAGAACTCTCAGTTCCTTCCCTAGCACCATTTCTGCCTGCATGCTGCCTTACTTCTTGCCATGATGATAATGGGATAAACCTCTGAAAATGTAAGCCGCTCCCAATTAAATGTTTTTCTTTTGCAAGAGTTGCCATGGTCATGGTGTCTCTTCACAGCACTAAGAGAACTAACTAAGACAGATGAAGATACCAGGGAATGGGCTATTGCTACAATAAGCTGGACCATGTTTTTATTTGGAATAAAATGGACTTTAGAAGTTAGAATTATGAAGCAGTTGAATGCTTTAAGTGCTGTTTAATAGGCCATACTAGTAGGACCCTAGAAGGCAGTAGTGCTAAGAGTGATTTGAACTGTGGAAGGATGGCTCAAGAGGTTTCGGAGGAGAAGAATTTTAGTATGTTGCCTAGAAATTGTCCCTGTGATATTTTGGTGAAGAATGTAGCTGCTTTTTCCCCTTGTCTGAAAAGTCTGCCTGAGGTTAAAGTGAAGAGTTTTTTATTAATTCCCTTGGCAGAAGAAATCTCAAAACAGCCTATTATAGACTCTGTTGTGTTAACTCTAATGAAGATATATAATGAAATGGAGAAAGCTGAACGAGGAAAACTATTTGAGGAAAAAGGAGCACCAGAAAGTGGAATGGAGCTAAATCCTGCATTCAAGGAGACAGACAGATTAAGAAATGGGATAAGGAGAGTTGTGATCTCAGGGCAAGATCCCACCTAGCTGAGTTTCAAACTTGTAAAAAGGAATTAAAGAAAAGCTCAGGGCAGCAGTGGTGGTGCACATCTATAATCCCAGCACTGGGAAGGTATGGGCTGACAGATCTTGAGTTTGAGGCCAGCCTGGTCTACAGAGCAAATTACAGAATAGCCCAGCTCAGGCAGTGAAGAAAACCATGGAAAACAGAAAGCTGGTGAAGATGTAATTGAACAAGGAGCCATGTTCCTGTCCCAGCAAACAGCAGAACTTGACAGCTTCAGCCATGTGGTTATGGCTTTAAAGTCAAGGATAGAAGAATGGCATTATGAAATCTCCTTCTGCAACTAAAGAAAGCCACTGATGCCAGGCATGTGTCAGGGGTCCCTGCATAGAGGCCTAGAGAGGCCACTGTGTGAAGCTGTGAAGGTAAAGCCTGGATTGCTTTGGAGACCCCAAGATGTTGGAGATGCGAGAACTGTGGGATACCTGCCAAGGAGAGCTGCTAAGAGGAAGTGGAACTGACCCAAGACAAAGAAGTCTGTTGTAGTCAACAAAGCTGAAAGGAGTTGGAGATCTGAAGAGCATTTTGAAATCAGACATGGAGATTCAGAGTTTGGAGTTTGCCTAGCTGGATTTCAGTCTTGCTTTGGTCCAGTATTTCCATTCTATGCTTCCTCCCCTAAATTTTGGAATGGTAATGTATACCCCATGCTATTATATGTTAGAAGTGGGTGATCTTCCTTTTGATTTTGATTTTACAGGGGATTACAGTTAAAAGACTGCATGAATCTCAGAAGAGACTTAAATTTGGTCTTCATAAATAAGTTTGAGACTATTATATACTATCATGACTTTTGATGTTGAACTGAATGCATTTTTGCATTATGATATGGCTATAAGCCTTTAAAGGCCAGGGAGTAGAAGGTGGTGGTTTAAAAGAAAATGGCCCCCAAAGGGAGTGACACTATTAGGAACTGTGGCCTTGTTGGAGTAGGTGTGGCCTTGTTGGAGGAAGTATCTCACTGTGGAGGTGGGCTTTGAGGTCTCATATATGCTTAAGCCACGCCCAGTGTTCAGACCACTTCCTATTGCCTCTGAGTCAAGATGTGAGAACTCTCAATTCCTGCTCTAGCCCTGTGTCTGCCTGCAGACCATCTCGTTTTCTGCCATGACAATGATGAGCTAAACCTCTGAAAATGTAAGCCACCCCAGCTAAATGTTTTTTTCTTTATAAGAGCTGCCATGGTCATGGTGTCTCTTCACAGGAATAGAAACCCTAACTAGGCAGCTATCTCCTCCCACTCTCTGCCTTATTCCCTTGAGATAAGGTATCTCTTTGAACCTGTAGCTAGGCTGGTGGCCATAATCCTCCTTGATCTTTGTGCCCATCCTGTCTCCAGTATAAGCACGTACACACCCATGCCAAGACTTTTCATATGAGTTCTGGGCATTTGGACTCAGGTCCTCATATTTGTACAGCAAGTGCTCTTACCAACTTTTTCACCTCCCTAGCTCCACAAATGCAACTTCTAATTGAGTATCCTCCCTTATTACACAATTTATTTACCATTTTACATGCATAGTTTCATTTGCCATTTAATCATCCTAATAATGTGTAAGAAGTAAGTTTTATCATTCTCATTTTAGCTATAAAGAGTCTGAAGAAAAAAATAAAATCGAAAGGGCAATTTTAAATGGGAATTAAACCAGACTCCAAGTGATAACAAATTCAAACTCTTAACCCCTTACTGCACAGTGCTTCCTGTAAGAGAGTTTCACACTCCTAACCTCCTATATAGATATCTATGAAAGAGCTTATAATTTCTGAGAAAAAAAACAAACAAGCATACCTTACTCTATTGACTTACATTTTACTCATTTTATTAGTATATGTGAATCATATAAAACAGTTTTGTTGTAACTATTCTTACATGTAGGTAAATAAAAGCTTGATCATATTCATCCCTTAAATTATCCTCTATAGTCCCCCACCTGTTCCTAATGGTTCCCATCTTCTTCCCAAATAATCCAGCTTCTTTTCTTCTGTCTTGTTTTTAAATATATACCTTTAGTATGAAACAAAATATTGTATTATTTGTCTTTCTGAAATTTGCCTATTGTGTTCCACTTCTAAGACTAGAGATTCAGCTCATTGATAGAGTCATTTACCTAGCAGCTTACATGGGGCCTTGAGTTCAATCTACAAAGTAGAGAGGGAGAAAAAAGAAAAAAAGTAGAAAAAAACAGCCATCAGATTCTATCCATTTTCCTACAAGCAAGATTTTGCCAAGTAGACTACATTTTCTTGGGCACTCATCTGTTGATGCGCATCTGGACTGTTTTTATAAAAAGCTATTATGCATAGTGCTGTGATGAACCTAGATATAGAGGCAACTCTGTTCTCTACACTGATTGATTTCTTTGGGTAATACCCAGGAATGTTATAGAAAAGATGGATCATACAGTGATTCTATTCTTAGTTTTTTAAAGCATTTTCACAGTAGCTGCCTTAATTTACATTTCTACTAACAGTATACAAGATTTTCCCCCACATCCTTGACACATTTGTTGTTTTGTGTTTTAGGCATTTTTCTTTGTTTGGGAGCTTAGGTTTGAGATTATTTTTCAGATTTTGTTTGGTTGGTTGGTTATTTGGTTGGAGATAGGATTTTCATGCATCCCAGGCTGACCTGGAATTTTCTATATAACTGAGGATGGTCTTAAACTTCTGACCTTCCTGCCTCCACTTCCCAAGTTCTGGGTTTACAAGTATTTATTGTAAGCCAGACATTGTTTTCTTGATAACTATTCAGACAGGTGAATCTTGGTGTAATTTTGTGTTGTCTTTCCCTGAAGGCTAAAGCTATTGAATATTCCCATGTGTTTAATTGGCCATTCCTATTTCATCTTTTAAGAACTGTCTTCTTAGTGCATTCATTCATCAATTGAGTAGACTATTTGTTTCTTTGGTGTTTAATTTCTTTAGTTCTTTGTATATTCTGGATATTAATGTGCTGTTGGGTTCATAACTGGAAAAGATTCTCTTTACTCTGTAGCTTTCATCTATACCCCTGTTTCTTTCTCTGGACAGATGCTTTTTCATTTATTCAATATCATTTATTATTTCTTGCTGTTTATGTCTGGGCTTTTATATTCCCACTCAGAAGTCTCTTGAGGTGGATTCCTATGTTTTCTTGACTGTTTCAAAATTTTAGGTCTTACATTATTGCCCTCGATTCATTTTTGACATTTTGAATTTTTTTATAGGGTGAGATGGGGATCTGGATTCAGTGTTCTACATGTGGACGCACAGTTTTCATAGAAACATTTTTAATGTGTTATCTTTTCTTTAATGTGTTTTGCCACTAATTTCAAGAATAGCATAGCTGTAACTATCTAGGTTTATTTCTGGGTCTTCTATTCTGTTTTTGTTGTTGTTGTTGTTGTGGGATTATTTTTTTCCAGCACCATGTAGATTTTGTTTTTGTGACTCCACAGTATAACCTGAAATTAAGACTATTTAGGCAAGGAGTTAGATATGAGATAACCAAGGCAAACAGCAACTATATCTTGGTAGCTGCTTCTGGCTAGGCAGGAAGCTAGGCATAAAGAAATCATATTAGTTTCTTATTAGAATTTCACATGCTCTGTTCTGAATAAAGATCCTTGAAATTAAAAAAAAAAATCCTTGAAATTAGTTAGCTTCTTCTCACTATAAGAAGCCCATGATCCGTGTTGCCACTGGAAACCATGTGGAAGTCTGTGATGTGTGCTGCTGCTGGCTGTTATGAGCAAGCAAGCTTCTTTTGTGGTGGTAGCAATGACTGCAAACTCATAGCTAAGGATGAGAGACACTGAAAGCTTCCATGATAACCCCCACCCAAATGAAGGAAACAATCCAGACAGGAAGCTACTGAAGAGAGTCCTTAAAAACTGTGATAAGATGCTGTGAAGTGTGGCTCTTCACAGTTGATGACTTCTGGCAGAGGGGTGGGAAGGACTCAATTTTCTTTAAGTGGCTGTCCACCGGGAGTTTGACCGTGCTCCAATGAGTATATAGGCAACACAAAATGGATTTGGTGGATTTGTTTTTGTTTGTGTTTGTTTGTTTGGAGGGAAGGAGGGCACAAGGGTGGGAGGAATGGGAAGCAAGTGTGATCAGGGTGCCTTGTACAAAATTCCCAAATAATTAATAAAAATATTACATTAGTGTTGGGGGAAAATGAAGAAATCTAGGCATTGGGTCACTTTCTTAACTGCCACACATACTAAAAAGTATCTGCATCCTCAGAAGACTTTGATTCATTATGGTATCATTTGCTTAGTGTCCTTACCTCATCATCATTTTGTGAACTTTCAAGAGGATCATGAAAAAAAATACTCTAAAAGAGAAAGAAATCTGATTTGGGAAGTGAAAAGGAGACATGCTATATGTCATTGCCTTGTTAAAAGCTTTTTAAAACTCCACAATTGTTGCATGAATCATAAATGGTCTTATAATAAAAACCCGGAGCCAGATATCAGGGTAAAAGCTGAAAGATCAGAGAAGCAGAGCAAGCCACAGCCACCACTTCTTACCTCACCAACTCCTCAGCCTGAAAAAGCACAAGTTCCTGTCTCCTCCTACCTTATATTCCTTTTTCTGTCCAAGCATATCACTTCCTGTCTCAACCTTCCGAGTGCTGGAATTAAAGGTGTGTGCCACTACTGACTGGCTCTGTTTCTCTTTTAGACTGGATTAATCTCATGTAGCCCAGTGTGGTCTTGAACTCACAGAAATCCAGACAGATCTCTGCCTCTGCCTCCCAAATGCTGGGATTAAAGATGTGTGCCACCACTGCCTGATCACTGTAGTTAACTCTATGGCTGGCTCTGTCCTCTGATCTTCAGGCAAGTTTTATTTCTTGTATTACAAACAATGTATCACCACATCTCCACTTTTTTGTCTAAAATAACAAAAGAAATTTATAACTAATATAAGAAAAACTACATGCAATAAGTACAATAACTATATACAATATATACAGTCAAGAATTACATTAAAAATGTCCAGTCCATGAACATTTGGCAAATTCAGAGAAAATACTCCATTATTTATCCTATTTTGGTGAGTCCAAAATGTTGTACCTAATTCACTTTCTAACTTGTATTACCAACTGAAAACTATCTTTTGATGTCTCTCAAACTTATACACTTTATACTTCTTTAGTGAGTTTCTTTTCTGAATTTGTTAACAAGGAAAACTATAAGTACAACTATCTAGTCTTCAACTCCATCAAAGACCCCAGAAGGATATAATATTACCTGAGTAAACAGGAAGTGCATTGTAAACAGCTTGCAAAACTCTAGAAATGACAAGAGACATCTGGTTGCCTGGACGGTCACCCAAAGTTCCTGTGCAACACTGGGGCACCCATCTTCAGCCTACAGGCCTAGAGTCTGACAGACTTATCTGGCAGACTTAGCCAATGGGATGTTATCTACCTTATTTGTGTCAACCCACTCCAAAATATCTCTGAAGTATACCATCCTTTACTTTGATTTGCTGAATAAATTGGTACCTAAATTGTTTTTGTGTCTTGGTTGAATCATTTTCTTTGCTGTGAATCCAGGAGAAACCTTTACCTAGTAACAAAATCCCATTCTGTGATAACCCCTGAACTGCTCTTTTGCTCATGATACTTTAGGTGTTTGTGATCTTTTGTGCTTCTCTGATGGTTCATATTGATGCTGACTTGACAGGTTAACATTTATGACCCTCACCCCTGGACATGTTTATGAAAGATTGTCTTAATTAGGTTAATTGAAATTAAAAGATTCACCATAAATGTGGGTGGTACCACTCCCTTAGTCTTGGATTATATAGAAAGGAGAAATCTAGGGCCTGAAAGATGGTTCAGGAGGAAGGCATCTGCTATGCAAGCTTGGATACCTGAGTTTGTCAACCCCAGAACCCACGTAAAAGTTAAACAAGAGAACTGAGTCCACAAAGTTGTTGTCTGACACACGTGCACATGGTAGCAGGCAAGCCCACTCCCCAACACATACACACACACATCATGCCCACCCATACTCTCTTAACTGCTAAGCCATATTGCTATCCTCACATCAGGATGTTCTATGTATTTACTCATTCATCTTGATTTGAATAGGTCCCTTTTAATTGACTTAAGGACCCAAGGGCAGGACTCCCCCCCACCTTGGGGACATTTATTACTGTGAAGATTCATCATTACCAAAATCAAAGTGTAAGTTCCCTTCAGAAGAGGTAATTACATTATAAACATGAGTTACTTCCATTGTGGTCCCCACCAACTAATCAAATACTCCACCTTTTTTGCTGCTGATCATGTACCAATCTGTAAATGATAACCCTAGTGGAAACTGAGGGGAAAAATTATAGCTTAACAATCAATATTAAAATGAATTCTTATTGTCTTTCAAAACAATAAATAGAAAAGTACAATCAGATTTCCTAATCAACAGCTAGTGTTGCAGATAATATGAACAGTGTATTTTTTCTCTTGTTACAGAAATCTGACAAAATTATTATGGACTTACTTAGCACAATAATTCACCTGATCTGACTGCCATTAGGCTGCAAAAGTAACATCCCTAGGTACCTAGTACAACTGTGCAAAGATAACCTGTGTACTAAAGTAGCACACATCCGGTAAAAGCCAGACATCATCACAAACTCTGCTCTAGGGATCAGACATATACACACATTCTACTCAGGTTTTCAATGCTGGTAATTCACATAGAAAAAAAAACAGGGGGAATTTGAAAATAGAAAGCCATAGTTACATTCTGACCAATTTTTCTCTATTACCTGATAATTATTAAATAGAGAAGAGGCTGCATTATAACTTACATAAAGAGGGAACTGATGCTCATTTTGTAACTTGAAATAATGACTAAGTAGTTTCTAAATGGCCATCTATAATATAATGAGAGGGAAGAAAGAGAGAGAAAGAGAAGTGGGATACGGAGAAACTATGGCATTTTGCCACAAATAGTTGGTATATCATATTGCCAATCTTCTCTCGATTAGAGACAGACTAGGAAAGGAGAAATGTAAGACTGCCCTATTAGCTTTGAAAGGAATGGAAATTATCTTATTCTGTTTGAAATGAAGATAAGATGGGAATTTCATAATCCTGTTGATAATTTAGCATCAGCTCCATTGCCTAATGTCTTTTGGGGGTAATAACAGAGGATGAGCATTTACCAACTTAAACCCAGGTAAAAAAAAGATTGTGCTCACCTTACACAACAATGTAAAATGCACGAATCTCTCAGAAATACGCTAACTATAGGAAAAGCCTCTTCCCTAAAATCCAGTTCTTTCCTCTATTTAGAACATTTTTAGGGAGGGTAAGAAAAGAAATCT
This sequence comes from Peromyscus eremicus, assembly GCF_949786415.1. Classification (NCBI taxonomy): domain Eukaryota; kingdom Metazoa; phylum Chordata; class Mammalia; order Rodentia; family Cricetidae; genus Peromyscus; species Peromyscus eremicus. Next base: position 62,912,586 of record NC_081424.1, read on the forward strand.
TCTCTCTATTGTCCTCTGTCAAGTGTAAAATTGCAGTTACTTTATATGCAGTAGAAAGGAAATATACTTGTAACATATTCTTTAAAATCATAAAGCCCACACATTTTTCCATGATAACCAGCTTCAAGGAAACACAGTTTGAGAGAATATCTGTTCTCCATTATAATAGAACTCAACCTATAACACTTACTTTTAAAAGGAAATACATACTTTTGTCTCTTAAGTCACTGTTTAAAAGATAAAGGCTATTTGATGGGGAAAAAATCCATCTAATGTCCCCAAGAAATACACCTCACCAACAAAGTCATTCACAGATAAAGAATCAATGGGTGGAAGTGTTTTCTTGAAATGAAAGAAATTTGCAGAGAAGCTAATGAGAGTTAAAATCCAATGGAGATCATATCCTCTCCTGCCTCTGAGTAAGGTCCCTTGAAATGTGTTCTTTTTCAGTGTTTCTGAGGTTGGTATCAAAGGTTGCTTTCTAGGGAATACACTCTTCCTTCTCTGCTCTTCTCCCACACCCTGCTTCTTTGGGATTGTGTATCTTAAAAAATTAGCAGCACAAACATATATTCCTAGCTCTGAACTTTCCAGCATAATTAGTCGTTTCAGACCTCTACAAATCAGATTCTGTGGTAAACATGGCAATTGAACCAGTTCCTCTCAGTCTCATTTGATCCTAAATTCCAAATCTGTCTCTTGAAAAACAAAAAGGCATGCTATTCTATCCCCTAATGAAGATATAATGAGATGATTAAAGAAAAATAAAAAGAAACAATGACCTTTAGGGATTGTGGAGGATAATTGCATGGTGAAGTGGTTCAAGTTGGAAATGTTTGTTACCGAGTAATTTTTCAGCTGAGGGTGTAGCTTACTTAATTAGCAGAGTGCTTTCCAGGCATGCATGAAATCCTGGGGTCAATACGCAGGACTGGCTGTAATCCCAGCAATCAGGAAGGAAGCAAAGATACTATCAAGATAGTGAGGCCCCTCACACTCTTCTGGGGAGCAAGGGCTACAGTGAAGACACAGGGAGTCTTATCCAGAGCCCTCTGGTTTTGTTATTTTGGAGCCCTACCCTAGGACTACCTAGTCACTGGTGTAACCCACACATGACCTTAAAGGGATCCCTAACCCAGCTATCCTAACACCCCTAAGCCAATACCTCCCATACCAACAAATTCCCACCGATCCACAACTAATATGCTTGTTCCTGCTCTCTTGACTCAGAATTTAGAGCAGACTCTATGTATAACTCACTCCTACGCTTTCATGTAGACACAGTGGGGTCTCCAACATTTCTCTCTGGGCGATTCAAATCCTAGACAAGGCTTGGGACTTGCCCACTGTGCATATGTGATCAGTCTCCCAGGTTTCCCAAGGGAGGACAAGACTGTCCAGGAATCTGCCAGGAGTTCTTTTGAGGAGGACAGAAGAGAATTAATTACATGGCATTCCTTTTGCGGGTTCTTAGTTATGTTGATAAAATAATTTTTAAATGGATCCAGAAGAAAACTCTAGAACCACTCTATTGGAGTTTGAGAGAAAAAAATAACAGGGCAGTTAAATGGTAAATCTTGCTAGCTGTTGGGACAAAAATGTAGGAGAAGAGGAAGAAAGGTTTTTTTTTTGTTTTTTTTTTTTTTTTTTTAGTTAGCAGCCAAAAAAAGTAGAAGAGTTCAGCAGCAGAATCAGCAAGCTGAAGATCAGTAAACTGCATGGTGGAGGGAGCTCTGAGGAATACAAGTACATTATCTAATTAAATGGATAATTATTCCTCCCACCTCCTTAGCATATGTTCAGGTGAATCAGCTTTCCTGAAGGATATTCTTTGACCAGGTGATTGACAGGTCCAGTTGGATTAAGTCTAAGGGAGGAGACAATAGTATGTAATGTTTCAGGCAGTTTAGAATGTTATCTAGGGCCATAAGTAGAACTCTGATTCCTTCTTTTGATCAGAAGGCCACTTTCACTTAATAGACTCAATAAAGCCTTGATATCTCCACTTTTTCAGATAGTATTTTAAATTCTTACTCTGGCAGTAGGAAAGGAAAGCTGATGTTTCCCTTTCTAGTGTTACCGTGGAAACAGGAAGTGTCCTAAGCTGATTATGAGGGAGGAAGCCACCCTCAGTGACCTCCAAGTTTGCTGATATCTGTCTAGCTACCTAATAGAGTCAGGAAGACCCAAAGTCCAAAGACATCCTTGGCTGCATAATAACCTTCCTGAATAATACTATATGTGTGTATATATATTCTGCCCATTGATATATACATACATATCAACCTCTTCAATCACTATATCTCAAACATAATCTGAGGTCAAATGCCTTGAAAAATCAACAGCATTAACAAAAGTGAATTATTTAGATTTGTAAATGCAAGGAATCTTTATATCACTGTATTCTATAAGTAATTTGTTTAGATTATAAGAAGATTACACTTATGTATGTCTCCCTTAATCTTTTTAACTTTGTATCTTGATTCTCTGGCGGTTACCATTTGGGAACTGGGATGTCTTTGAGGATGATGGAGGCTCTCTTGTCTCAGGTAGGCTTTAGCTTGAGGATCTAGAGTGGTGGAAGTCAACAGCCATCAAATCCACCCAAGTGCAATGTTCTTCCAGGTTCCTGTTTCCCAAAGTTGAAGAATGAAATTCATGGACCACAAAAAGGTAAGTTTCAGAAGGAAGTTTCATGTGGGATTTAGATGACCATCTAAGAGAACAAAAGCAGATCTCCTGTATAGCAGGAATGGGTCCCTGAATGTGGAGTACCACTGAGTGTCAGTCTAGAGTCTTTTCATAAGACTTACAGTAGAAACTACAGTAAGCCATGGTGAGTGGGGGATGTGTTGATCATATCCTTAGTCCACTCAAAATGGGTCTAAGTGTCTCTTGGTTAAAATTGTTTCTCACAAATAGTTTCCAGGGAGGGGTCCTCATTCAGAAGGAAAAGAATAACAAACCAGGCCTACTTTCTCGTAACTCTGGATTCTAGCAAGGGCAAAACTACTCATAGGACCAAGGACATTTCTGGCTTCTATCTGAGGACAAGAATCAAAACTGCTTCCTTTTGGGGTTCCCAGCTTAAAACTATCTGCCCAGTTTCTGTTTGCTGCTCTCATCATTAAGTGGGGGAAGTTGAACCAAATATCCTGACCTCAAACATTAGTTCCTAAGTGCTGGTGCTCAAAACATAATGCTCCAAGATGGAATCCCCAGAAACGGTCCTCCTCAACCAGAAATGGTCCTCCTCAAACCTTCTGTCTGTCTCCAAGTTACCTAAAATGAGTTACAGAAATTGAACCTCTTATTCCTCAAAGCAAGATATACAGTATTAAAATGATAATTTGTTATTATTTTCTTTTGTTAATCTGTCTTTTGATCCTTTATGATGGATAGGAAAGGGATCACCCACTTTTCTACCTCTATATAGAAAAGACCTGAATTGGTTTTTATCTTGACATTCATATGAGGAATTGCATTAGGAATTTGATAACAATTCTTGACCTTCTTAGTGTGGTCTTGGGTTAATAAGCATGAAAATTTTAATGTAGAAAACAATATGCACAACCATGATGTTAAAAGTTTGTTTTCAAGCCCCAGTCTAAAGATAATGATCTTTAAGTTGGGTTGAAACTCGAAAATTAAACATTTGCCAAGACTCCTAGACAAACAGTTTCGTACTTTAAGATTTTAAGGACTGACAATATATTTAAAGTTTCCTTCCAGCCTTACATCCCTTCTCCCACTTCCACCTCTCTCATCTTCTAACAGTCATGAGACAAAAATTTGGTTCGTCTTATTAAGGCAGTATCCACAGGAGCTGGTATTTGGGGTATGGTATGAAGAGGTGATGTGAAACAGGCAACAATTACAGTGAATCCCCAAAAGGCTTGGAACCTTGCATCAAAAGAAGTGGAAAACAGGGAATTTTTGGATCAGCTTCAGAGGATATTTTTCTCAACCCAAAGCAAGGCAAAGTGTATTTTTCTTGTGTAAGAGATGAACTGTGCTGGAAGACTTAGTATTTTCAAAGACAACAGGTCTTCTGTTAGTCATATTCAGTTATTAACTGTTTCCTTAAGGTTTTTCTTTCAAAACAAACTGTTACTGTCTAGTCACATGTTTTCTATATAAAATTTAATTAAGTCATAAAGATTTCTAATCATATAAAGAAAGAAACACACACACACAAATAGAAAATGAGGTAGAAGAAAATTTCAAAGGTCATCTTTTTCCCTGATTAAAATTCTTAATAAGATTACAACAGCTATGTTTTTCATCAAGGAAGTATTTAAGCAGCTAATTTTTGTATAAATATATTTCAATATATTTCAATAAATTAGGAAAAGGAGGATAATCTTGTTAAGATACGATTCAGAGGGAGCAGTGGACAAACAGCTATTAACATTTGAAAGCAATGAATGAATGTACTAAATAAGCCCTATGAATTACTCTCTGTTATCCAACAGAATTTAGGGGTTTTTTTCTTTTTTTTTTTTTGTAAATTAGGTAATAATTACTTATGGAGTGATGAATTTCAAAATGTTTTAAAGTTGAAAGGCATTTTACTTTCATACATTTCTATGGTATCTGAGTTCTGTGGCAGCTTGAGGATTAAGGATTATGACCATGAACCTATCAGATGCTTGTGGCAATGCCTGCTGTGTGCCAGACCCGGATGTTCTGATAGGCTTGCATGTGGCTCTTTCAGCAATTTCATGCAAAGGATTGTGGGCTCACGTCAGGTATCAAAGGCACATATGATGAAAGGCCACACACTCCACTCTTGATTTTTCTTCTTAAATCACAGTTTTTCTCCTCAAATCCTACTCAATTCAATTTTTTGTCGTAAAATACTTTATTTCTTCCATTCACTTGAAAAGTAAAAGGGTCTGCAAATTACAAATTGCTACTCACTATCCATATGACCAAGGAGGAAGGGGGACAGTTTATCCTAACAAAGGTACTTGCTTATGTTAATCTCTCACCTGTGTCATCCAGGCTTCATTAAGTTTGGTCTAAATTGATAAACTTGCAACTCAGGAGAAGTAGCACTCGTTATAGAAGGGAACAGCTCTATCAGTGCCCCAGGCTTCTTGATACTCACTTCTGTGATTTCTTGTCACTCTGAACAGAGAAGCATGTGTTACTCTGATCCAAATATTCCAAAACTGATTTCACTTAAACAAGAAGAAGAAAACTACTGCCTGGCACAACTATTTTGCTAAGTTTTATTTAGAAGTCTCTGAATACTTATTTTAATATGTAATGAAAGGGAACAATTACATTTAAAAGAAGAGAAATTTCCTATTTGGGGGAAGATTAAATGTACATATTAGTGGCTGGCAGAGAAATGGTAGTATGACGCTGTGATCCTGATGCCGTAGACAAAATCACGTCTAACTCTGGCAAACTGTGGCACCTTGACATTAGAGAAAGAGCAGAGGATCGAGCTGATGCTTATATGCCCTCACCTCTCCCATGTAGCAGGGCACAGACCCACATTCAAAAGAACAAGGACCTTCCCCACTGGTAAAGGTAAGATACACGTTTTCCCCATGACTGTCCTCTCTTCCACACAACCATCATTAAGTAATTCACCACTTTTCCTGATTCACTTAGATCTTCATTCTTGATGGTTGTCACGTAACATACTAAACTTGTAAGTACATGTGTTGTTATAGGGGCTAGGTCACGAACCGAGCCAAGAATAAGGAAGAGAAATCCATTCCTCTCCAACAGTTTCATTATCAACTTCAAAATGACTACTACATCTAAGGTATACAATAGCTTCAAACTTATGGTAAAATTTAGTAGATTATAAATTTCCTAAAATGTTAGTGGATGGAAATAGAAGTATTAAAATAAAGTTAGTAAAGGGTTACATGATTTTGATTATTTCAGAATGTTTTATAGTAACATATTTAGCCAGATGTTTGATGAATTCTGGAATGATGATGTGTGGGAACTTCTGTGTGTGTGGTGCTAGAGGTCAAATCCAGGACCTTGCACATGTGAGCTGTAGCCTCAAAATGGTAATTTTTAATATTTAGAAATTTTAAAAAATCTATATCTAGGGCATCATATTATTCTAGATATTACTAATTTCCCTGGATATAATTTCTTATAGAAAAATCACATTTATACAACCACAAAAGTAGAAAATATTTATGTGGCAGTCAGAAATGCCTGGATCTGATTGCTGCCATTCATTTTCAACATCCCTGTCTGAAGATAGATTAGAAAAGGCAAGGGTGCAAAGTTCAAGGCATTATACACATTCATCTAAAATCTTGACTTAGCACATATTCTGTGCTAGGACAGCTAGACATTAAGATTAATAACATAAGAAGGTGGTCATCAACAATCATACCACAAGGACACTTGCTCAGCTGTGTTGACAGCAGCATTATTTGTAATAGCCAGAACTGGAAACAACCTAGAGGCCCCTCAACCAAAGAATGGATGAAGAAAATGTGGTACATATACACAATGGAGTATTACTCAGTGGTAAAAAGCACAATGACACTGTGAAATTTGCAACCAAATGGATGGAACTAGAAAAAACCATCCTGAGTGAGGTAACCCAGACCCAGAAAAACAAACACGGAATATACTCACTCATAGTGGATATTAGACATAAAGTAAAGATAACCAGGCTACAAACCACAACCCCAGAGAAGCTAGGTAACAAGGAGGATCCAAAGAGGGACATGCATGGATCACCCTAGGAAGGGGAAATAGATAAGATCTCCTGGGTAAACTGGGGTGGGGGATAAGAACATGGGGAATGGGATAGTTGAACTGGGGAAGGACAGAGAGGGAGAATAAGGAAAGAGGTATCTTGATAGAGGGAACCATTATGGGGTTAGGGAGAAACCTGGTGCTAGGGAAATTCCCAGGAACCCACAAGGATGACCCCAGCTGGGACTCCAAGCAATAGTGGAGAGGGTGCCTGAACTGGCCTTCCCCTGTAATCAGATTGATGTCTTCCTTAATTGTCATCATAGAACTTTCATCCAGTAACTGATGGAAGCAAATACAGAGATCCACAGCTAAGCACTGGGCTGAGCTCCTAGAGTCAATTCAAAGAAAGGGAGGAGAGATTATAGAAGCAAGGTGGGTCGGTCAAGATCATGATGGGGAAACCCACAGAGACACCCACAGAGACAGCTGACCTGAGCTAGTGGGAGCTCACAGACTGTGGACTGAAAGCTGGGGAATCTGCATGGGATCGAACTAAGCCCTCTGAATGTGGGCAACAGTTTTGTGGCTTGGGCAGTTGGTGGGGCCCCTGGCAATGGGACCAGGATATATCCTTAGTGCATGAACTGGCTTTTTGGAGCCCATTCCCTATGAAGGGATACCTTGCTCAGCCTCCATGCAGGGGGGAGGGGCTGGGTCCTGCCTCAACTTGATATGCCAGACTTTGTTGACTCCTCATGGGAGGCCTTACCCTCTCTAAAGAGTGGATGGGGGTGTAGGGGGCAACGGGAAGACGGGGGGTGGGGAGGTGGAACTGTGGTTGGTATGTAAAATGAAAAAAAAAACTTTAAAATAAATTAGCATCTATCAAATTTTTAAAAAGGTGGAAATCAATTGAATAAACATGTTAGGACACTTCTGCCAAATGAAACCACATCTGCCAGGGCCTCTTTGGAGCCATGGAGCTACTACAAGGAGCGTAAAGTAAAAGGGTTTGCAAATTACAGATCACTACTCCTTTAGAGTAGCTTATCTTGTCTTCGGAGTAGAAGATAAGAATGCCAGAAAACTTCCAACTGTGATGCTTTCAGTACTCACTGTTCCTCATGCAGAAGGTTGTTCCTTGGTACATGTGTTAGCCATGCTGTGCTTGGCTTTCCCTGAGGTCTCAGAAAAACACTGATAGTTACTTACTAATACTATCTAACACAGGACACAACCCCTTCCTTGGGTATTGGTGACTGACAAATAAAAAGATAAGGACAGGGCAGCATTTGGCCATTTGGTCCACACCCTTAGCTCACTCTTCTGTACCTGCTTTTCTTGAATAGATAATGAGCTATTCTGTGAGGTGTTCAGAAACAGATATGGCATAGATCCTATTCAAGGTCCATCTAGTACAGCTAATGGTACACAAGACAATGTCTGTATGTTTAGCTAGAATCAGATGTCCCTACATAGAGCAGGCTAACCCAGAAGATAGAAAAAAAAAACACTCACATATGAATGACCTTGAAGGAAGCTATCCATTTATTATTTCATATTTTCCCTATGTCAGAAACTGGGCCTAGTGTGCCTAAAGCTGACTTTCTGTTTAGAGTACTACAAAAGGTCAAGGCATCATTTAGCCATCAGATCTCAGTGGCATGCAATTTTAAGACAGAGACCTACATCTTCTTCCTGGCTGTCAATTGGATACAGGTCCCAGCTTTCTTACATTTTCTCTATTATGAGATTATCTTTAATTAACAAGTATGTGTACCCTTAAGATATTATTTTATCACCTCAAAAATGGAAATCTGATATGTTCTATCCTGGACTCCAGGATAGAACCTGACATGATTATGAGTATACAACTACTTTTAGAAAATGAAGGAAAGCTTTTTGAAAAAAAAAAATACTGTGTGTGTGTGTGCGCGCGCGTGTACGCGTGCATGTTTAGTTTTTATTTCTGTTCTTTATATCCCATGTGATCCAGAGCAAGGAATTTAAGACCTATAAAAATCCATGTTTCTCTTCTATTTTATTACTTCTTTTATTTTTGAGGTTATAATATAATTACACAATTTCCCCCTTCCCTTTTCTCTCTTCAAACCCTCCCATATACCCCTAATTACTTTCTTTCAAATTAATTGCCTCTTTTTTCATTAATTGTTTTACATGAATATGTGTGTGTGTATTCTTAAATACAACTTAGTCTGTATATATAACTTTTGAAAATACCATTTATAATTACAAAAATTATTTTAATGACATTTCATATATATGGGTAGATGTCCAGAAGAATATTTCTAATCTTTTGCTCTGTTTTGCTGAATTCTTTCTTGTAACAACAACCAAAAATAGACCTTCTGTGGATTACTGTGTAGAAATGTGAGCTAGAGATAGCAAGAGCACTTTCAATGAGTTAAGTAAACTGTGGGAGCCCACAACTGACTCAGTTTCCCAGTTTGAATCTGAAGTCTATTCTGAGTCAATAGAGTTCAAGCTTGTTTGATCCAAGGCTGTGAGAAAGTCCTGATTAGCCCACAAGAAGGAACACACTATCTAGCTAGATGTAGGCTGCTGATGCCAGCCACAGGTACATTGAGATAGAAAATCAAACTCCCTGCTCCTTGACACAAGGCAGGATAGATAGTGGCTGAATGCCTGTGCTGTGCGTTGTTCTACCTCTGTCCTTCAAAACTGTACATAAGCAGGCAGTGAAATAAACTCGGGGCTGTCCGGCATTGACTGGCAGACCTCTTGACTCTTTTCTGTCTTCTTCATTGTCTCTTCAATCCATACGCCTCTACCCAGCTGCCCACCTGACTGTCGGGAGGCCCTACAGTAAACCATTTATCACACGTTTACTTGGTGACTTGAAGTGTGACTTGAAGTGGGGCCTAAGACAATTAGTAACTAAGTGTTTAAGCATTTATAAAAGTAATTATTATCACAGAAGTTATATATTTGCATAATAGTAATTGCTCAAATATAATTAAGATAGAGCCAGATTTGAAGCATACTGATACAATAAAGGTCATTAAGGATTAAAGTTAGTCTGAAATTTTTAATGTGACTTTTCCATTTAATCAATTGACAGGTACTTAGTGTTTTCTCATGACTATTTCATTAGAAAGTTGGCAGATTTATTTCTATAAAATAAACATAGTATTTCAAAGCTATGAATCAATCTCAGATTTATCTAGTGGAAAAACCTTATATACAATATATTTGTATAATATATTATTTTTTATTGTAACAAAAATACTTTACCCACACTTAGGATGTCTTCAATGTATTCTGACATTTCTCAAAGTTAAAAATGAGGTCATGTGCCACCAATATTTGCATTTCAACATAATATCAGAATGACAAATGACAAATTACAAGTACCAATGATCTCCTTTTGTCTTTTTGTGCCCATGCTTGTCTACAAATACCAATATCCAGACATCCCTGGATTTTGAAAAGGTATACTCTGCTCATTTAATAAAATCAAAGCCAATACCATAAAGAGAGAGCCAACTACAACTTGTATTTCAGGTTGCTGGCACTGAGAATCTATTTCAATCTTGAATGCTGTAGGTTTCAATTTGTTCAAAATGAAAAAGTCTCTTGTGTTAAAGGTAAGATCTACTCATGGCAGAACTCTGTCTGGGTGCTTCAAGCTAAACATTAATGCGAACCATAAAACTTATGAGCTAACTATGTGTATATGCTGATGTTATTCCAAGACTAAGCGAGCGTTTGATTAAATGGCCCATTTATATTTTCTCCTACTACAGGAAAATAGATGGCTTCTCATCATCTGTTCTTCTAATTCAGATGTGAGGAGCCACAAACCATCTGGGGCTAACAGCATATATGAAGATGGCTTTTCAGGTCTTCTGGGTGATGTACCTTTTTGTACTGCTGGACCACAACAAGGAAATTTCAAGGTTCAGTGACTACTGCTAACTTCTTGCAGGAGATGAGCAATTACAGGAGACGAGTTCACCACAACAGACAGCTGATCTCAGGAATCAGCCTAGTAAAGACCCTGAAATGAAATTATTTAAGAAATAATTATACCACGTCTGGAGCTTCCTGACTTCTAAACTTTCATTGCATTTTTTAAATCCTCATTTTTAACTTCTAAGTTGCAGCTTTTGCTTACTTTAACCTCAATTATTATAAATGATATATAAACAGCAGAAGATATAAGTAACAGTAATTACTTTCTTGTAGGCTAAATAGAAAACCAGCATTGTTGCCCATTGCCCAGGTAGCTATGGAGTAGGCACATAGTACACTACCACCCTGAAGGAGAACAAATACTAAATTAACCAAGACAAATTAATGTTTTGTAGAGAAAAATTTTTCTGAATTCTAATTTTAAGCAGTAAGTCCTTCAACTTAATTTTTAAGTAAGAATGTATATGGTGCTTAGAAAAAAAATAATACTTGGCATTCAAAGAGAAGCTAATATTGGGTCTAAGTAGCACCAATGGATCAGAGACCCCAATGACAAAGCCAACTTCACATGCCAGAGAAAGGCTGCTAATGGATTCAATTGCTCTTAGCTAAAATATCAAAGAGTGAGGAACAAAGAAAGATCTTTAATCATATGCCTGTGTTTTATTTAGTGTCAATCAACCAAAAAGTGCATTGCACAGATGGGGAAAGAGGAATCACAACTGTCTCTGACATTCAAATATTGTTCTTTCTTTACTTACATCAATGTTGGGAAGAGGATATTCAATTTGGAAACCCAGTGACCCTTTACAAGTTGCTGGAATAAGCACAAGGGAAGAAATGCTGTTTCTGGCATCAAATACATAAAAAAGAGTTTAAAGTTCAGATTCATAGCTAATTCCATAACTTGTTTAAAAGGAGTGCCATGAACATGCACAATAAACAAGAACTGATAAAAGCAATTATGTATGATTAAACTGGTCTTGAAGTTCTATTTATTGTAGGAAAGTTGCCTGCACCTGAAATCAAGCTAAAACACAAGTGTCACAGGTTCTTGTTAAAATGAGGACTTTATAGGAGCAGCGGGGGAGGTGGACGGACACAAAGCCAAGCAGAGTTTTAAGGGAGAAATAAAAAACATGGCTTAAAACATACCTTTTGATTTGAGTTAGAAATACCTATTTCTTGCCTTGGAAGCAAATTTACTTCTGTATGTCATCCAAGATGGTTATTAGAGGCAGGGGAGTCACACCAGAGTCCAGTCAGCAGGGTGGGGCCCAGGAGGGGTGTACTATGAATGAATGTACTATGCTGCTTAATCGCTACCCTTAGTCTGAGCACATCATCAGTTTGACCAAGCTCCCTGCTTTAGTTTTCAACTCCATCTATTAAGGAGAGATTTAGATACGATAAAAATATTATGGTATGGTATGAAATATTATACTTTATATCAGACACTAACAGAAAATACATTTGAGAAATAGCACAGGCAAGCACCAGCAAAGGCAGGAAGAGACTATAGAAACCTACACTCTTGCAGAAGTGTTTAACTTTGTCTGTACTTAAAAGAAAGAAGCCGGGCAGTGGTGGCGCATGCCTTTATTGAAAGAAGAGAGATAATAAAGCCAGCATGTCTGAGATGTATTTGATTCCTTCTAATCCCCAAGATTTAGCTAAACTAAATTCATGCTATGAGTAAACAGCCTGGCACCCTTACATATAATGAAATTTCTGATTTTACCTTACTGCAAGAATTCACCATCTTTTGTCTACCCAGGAAAACAAAATTTCCTAATCAATCCAACTATGTCTTTCCTCCAGACTGCCAAGTCCATGTCAATAACACTCAATTATTTACCTGAAATGTATGTTACTCACCTAATTCAAAAATTCAGCTACTCCTTCTTGTCAGAATAGTGTGTCCAAGCTGCTGGAATGCAATGCTGTGCCTTTTAAAAGTTTCCATCACTTAACTTATCAGCTTCATTTTCTACTAGCCTTTGGTCTCATTTAAAATTGCACAATTTCTAAGTTAACTGTAGGTTCCCTGTGTATGGTAACATTCCTCGCCTCCCAAGCATTGCTGAATGTACCCAGCCTAAACTTGTTCCTATTCTTTCCTTTGGATAAATGTTTCAAAACACACACATATTTCGTCATTTCTCCAAGGCTCTTTAACAAATCCTAGAAGACCTTGGAAAACTTGAAGAAGTGTACACTATAGCCTTTATAATCCAGGGAACTGACAACATGCTATAATCCTAGTCCACATGTAACAATTATTTACACATTTATAAAATGTCCAACATTAGTCTGTTGCATGCAAAGAAAGGAGGGAAGGAATTCCTTTGTGAAGTCCAACTTCTTCACTCATACAGCTTCCAGAAACCACTTGAGCATATAAGGCACTTCCAAAGGCTGCTGTATATCACTTTGTCTAGGTTTTTATTGTAATTGCTTGTGTGTGTGTGTGCCTGTTTGTGTGCCTCTGTGTGTGTATGTTTGTGTCTGCATCTGTGTGTATTTGCATGTGTGTAGGAGGTCTGATGTCTTCTTAAATCTCTCTATTTTTTTTTTTTTTGAGAAAAAGTCTCTCATTGAACTTGGAGCTCCTGAATTGACTAGACTGGCTTGACAGAATCCCCCAAGGATCCAACTGTCTCTGTTTCCCCAACACTAGGATTACAGGTGTGTGCCACCACCCTAGATTTTACAAGGATGCTGGAGATGAAATTCATGTCCCCAAGCTTGCAAGTCAAGCAACCTAGTGATGGAACTGTATCCTCATCCCCAAATCGCTTTGTTAAGCCATCCTTGTCCTTAGTGCAGTGTGTAATTTCAGCCTTAAGTCCTATTGTTAATGAGTGCAGTAGCATTAGAAGCCTTTTAGTGTCTGTAAGAATAGATAAGTATTTCTCAGAATACGTTATTTTTGAAGGAATTCTCTAGGGTTTTGTAAACTTTGTGGTTGCAATTTGATTTTTGAATAAGAAATACATTATACAGGTTTACAACATAAAATAGAATTTTTCTTCTGACCTCCAGCTTGCTTTTATATTTTCCTAGAGAGTGACCAGTTTTGATCTCACCAACTTTTTTTTCTGGTGGTATTGGTATCAAAATCAAACCTTTTTATACTGTGATTTAACAAATAATTCTCATTGATGTTATTAGTTCTTTAAATCTGCTTGAGCCAGTTTTGTCATATGAACATTTTAATTCATACGTGATTCAGTTGAGCAGTGCTTCCTTGTCCGTATTTAGAGCTTTATATCTTTTTTTTTTTTAATTTTTATTTTGCAATACAATTAAGTTCTACATACAGGCACAGATTCCCTTGTTCTCCCCCCTCCCGCCCCCCTCACCTTCCCCCCAGCCCGCCCCCCATTCCAATCTCCTCCAGGGCAAAGCCTTCCCCACAGACTGAGATCAACCTGGTGGACTCAGTCCAGGTAGGTCCAGTCCCCTCCTCCCAGGCCGAGCCAAGCGACCCTGCATAGGCCCCAGGTTTCAAACAGCTGACTCATGCAATGAGCACAGGACCCAGTGCCACTGCCTGGATGCCTCCCAAACAGATCAGGCCAATCAACTGTCTCACCCACTCAGAGGGCCTGATCCAGTTGGTGACACCTCAGCCATTAGTTCATATTTCATGTGTTTCCGTTTGTTTGGCTATTTGTCTCTGTGCTTTATCCGACCTTGGTCTCAACAATTCTCTCTCATATAAACCCTCCTCATTCTCGCTAATTGGACTCCCAGAGATACACCTGGTGCTAGAGAGGCCCACAGAAATCCACAAAGATACCCCCACAACAGACTGCTGGCAATGGTCGAGAGACAGTCCGAATTGACCTACTCTGGTGATGGGATGGCCAAACACCCTAATTGTCGTGCTAGAAACCTCATCCAACTACTGAGGGATCTGGATGTAGAGCTTTATATCTTTAAGGAAGCCTTTCTGTCTTAGGATCTCTATTGCTGCAACCAAACACCATGACCAAAATGCAAGTTGGGAGGGAAAGGGTTTATTCAGCTTACACTTCTACATTGCTGTTATCACCAAAGGAAGTCAGGACAGGAACTCAAACAGGGCAGGAACCTGGAGGCAGGAGCTGATGCAGAGGCCATGGAGGGGGTGCTGCTTATTGGCTTGCTACCCTGGCTTACTCAGCCTCTTTCCTATAGAACTAGGGCCACCAGCCCAGGGGTGTCACCACCCACCATGGGCTGTGCCCTCCCTCATTGATCACTAATTGAGAAAATGCTTGACAGCTGGATCTCATGGAGGCGTTTCCTCAACTGAGGCTCCTTCCTCTCTGATAACTCTAGTTTGTGTCAAGTTAACACAAAACCAATCAGTACACTTTCCAACAATAAGTAAAACGTGCTTTCTCCATTGCTTGGTCTATTATTTTATGACATATTTTAGTTGTAATATCTGGTATATGTATAACTTATTCTACTGTGTATGTGTTCATATACATTAACAGAGAGAAAATGGAACTGGAATGTACATTTTACTGAGGTTTTGTCCATCTGTAAAGTCAGTTGTAACTGTAAGGATTTGTCCTTTTGAGTTACCTCTGTAAGGAAGTCATCCATTCAGGAATACTTATTTAAGGTGCAGGAAAGTACCACCAGTGCTGTGCATGCAGCTCCCTTGTGTGAGTATCAATGTCCAGGACTGTACCTTACATTGTAAGGATCACAGTACTTTACTGCTCAAATCTGAGGGAATCACAAGACCTACACAGGTTCAAGCCAGCAGAGTCCCAGCACTAAGAGAAGAAAGTAGACACATGATCTCACTCCTATGCAAAGAGTGCCAAGAGCTATTTGCAGTTGATACCCACTGGCAAAGGAAAAATCAGTTTCCTACAATGGAGTAAACTGTGTTCATCAACCACATCTCATAGCAAGCTCATGTTCAGAACTAACTGGCTAACACAAAATGAACTCCATGTTTTTATTTTTGTGGGGGTGGCTCTTTCTGTTTTGCTTTGTTTTATTTGGGCATTTTTAATGATACATTTTATAATTCATTTGTTTGGTTCTCAAAATCTAATGTACATTTTATTTTTTGTTACATTTTTATTTTTGAAATTATAATTTAATTGTGACATTTGTCCTTCCCTCTCCTTGCTCCGAACCTTCCCATATAAGAAGTTTCCCCCTCTCCTTCAAATTTATGACCTCTTTTTTTGCAAATTGTTATTACATGTATAAATGTGTTTGTATATACATCTATATTCCTAAATATAATGTGTTGATGCCATGCATCACTTTTGTACGTGTTTTGAGAGTTGTCCATTTGACCCTGAACTACCAATTGGTGTGCTCTTCCCTGAAGTCACCCTTGTTTGGCTCCTTGATGTTTGGGCAATCAGGTTGATGAGACTTTTTGGGTGTATTTTTTGACACTACTAGGAGACACAATCTCACTGTGGACTCCCTGATCCTCTGGTTCTTACAGTCTTTCTACTTCCTCTTCTGCAATGTTTCCTGAGCCTTATGTGCAGGCATATTCTGTTGATGTATCCACTTGGGTTGGGCTCAATAGCTCTGAGTTTTGACTGTGTTTTTTTCTGTAGTGGTCTCTATCTGTTGCAAAGAAAAGTTTCCTTTATGAGGGGTGAGAACTAAACTTATCTGTGGGCATAAGGACAGATTGTTGTTAGGGATTATACTGGTTTAGTAATTACTAGTTGTAGATTCTCCTTCAATAAGAATGATTTCATTAGCACAATACATAATTTAGTGTATAAATATACATACATAATTTTAATGAAATTTTCTCATCTGAGCTAACAGTGCTCTCTCCAAGATCCAAAGATCACCTAACAAAGACCCCAGTACCAGACATGAGAAGCACTCTTTTGAGTTTTTGGATAGGTTATCTAAAAGACTCCCAAAACATACAGCCTATTAGTGTTGCACTTGGTTACCCCCTGGAGGTGAAAGGTTAAGTCCCTATTGCTGAAGACACATGTACTTCAGAAACAGGGCCCAGGAAAACCTGATCTAGAACTGATCTGAATGCTCCCTCCCTGAGGACTAGATTTCATGCAAGTTTCCAACGGACAAAGGCAAACAATAACCCTACTCAGCTATGATGCCTATGAACCACGTCAACAACCAGCATGCCATGATAACCCCATGGGTGACACACATGTCTTGGAAGTAACCAATGGTTCTCATTAGACTTAAGACTTGCTCAACCAGAGGGTCACCATGCCTAGCACTGGAATCCTAGCCAAGTACTCAGTGCTAGTGAAATCACGTTCAGGCTTTTTTTTTTTTCTTACTGGTCTTTTGTTATTTGCTTTGATTTGGTTTTGTGGTTTTGCAGAGTTTAGGTGTTTTTTTTAAGAGAGAGAGAGAGAGAGAGAGAGAGAGAGAATACAAAGTTGCCTGGGTGATAAAGTAGGGATGGTCTGGAGGAGAAAAACATGATCAAAAAACATTGTATGAAAAAAATAATAAAAATAAATATATAATGGAATCAACTTAAAATAAACCAGAAGCATCCTGAGACTCACCCAACTTTGTATCAGTTCTGCAACTTCTAGTTTTCTGTGTGCTAGAGGCCTGATCTAAAGATTTCCATAAACACAAGCTGGATGGTCGTGGCGCACGACTTTAATCCTGGCACTCGGAAGGCAGAGCCAGGCAGACCTCTGTGAGTTTAAGGCCAGCCTGGTCTACAGAGTGAGATCTAGGACAGGCACCAAAACTACACAGAGAAACAAAATTTTTATTTATAGCTGAATGTTTATCCTTTTATTCATCTATTACATATTTTATAGGTAATTAAGAAAGAGAACAAGGAGGTCTCAGGGCAATAACATGTTTTGTAGATGCCCTGGGCATCTGCCATCACACAGAGATGAATGAGCAGGTTGAGTATCCTGGAGAATGCCTGTCTTCTATATATAGGAAAATCCAGTAATGGACAAACTATTATCTCCTAATAGAGCAGATCATGTTGAAGAAAATATCTTCTCTGAACCAACAAAAGCATCTAATAGAAAGTGGAGCTGTGTTTATCAATGACTATCAATATTGATCTTCTTGTTCCAATGCCTTTGAGCTCCCAGTCCAAATATGCAGCCAGGGAAGGGTTGCTTTGCTAACCCTTTGAATATTGGACAACAGAATCCAAGGAATACATACAGAGAAACCCTACCTCAAAAAAAAAGATTTACATAAACACAAACAAAAGAAGACAGAGTAAATTCTGTTCAAATATTACTCCTGGCTGTGGAGAGCTTGTAAGTGCCCAACTTCCTGTGGTGGTGAACTGTAAAACTAATATTAAAGTGACAAACATTCTAGAAAGTGTAAGGTTTACATTTCACTTACGCAGGTAAAAAGTTAATATTTGCAAAAACTAAAAATAAAATATTTTTAATTTGGTAATGTTAATAGAAGAAAATAAGTTACTTCACCATTTAAAGAAGAATAAATAGAAATAAATAAATAAATAGAAATAAAATTATAGTAGCTAAGTTGTGCAAATTATTTATTTGAGTAGCATGTGAGCAGTAAGTGGATCCCATTTTAAGAATCTTCTAATGCAACATTCAAAGAGACAGACGTTGTGAGACTTGAAAGGCAGTTATAGATTTCTTAAATTTTTGAGTCACTTTACAATTCAGGCAATATGACCAATCAACCAGAAATAGAAATGTTCAGGGCTGGTGGGATGGGTCAATGAGTAAAGGCATTTGCCACCAAATCTGATGATCTGAGTTTAATCCTTGAGTCTCACACGGCAAAAGAAAAAAAACCAACTCTGTAAAATTGTCCTCTGCCTTCCATATATGTGCTGTGGAACATTCTCATTTTCTCTCTCTCTCTCTCTCTCTCTCTCTCTCTCTCTCTCTCTCTCTCTCTCTCTCTCTCTTTCTCTCTCAAATACAAAAACAAAAACTTTTTCTTAGAAGAAGTGGTCAATAAGCAAGGAGTGATCTAGTATCAGAAGGTACAAAAACTCATATTGTTAAGCAAAGAAAGAAGAGAAGTAAGTTTTAAAAACCTAAGTAGGTTACTATGTGGTAAAATAAATACTATGTTTACAAAAATGGCTAGAAAGAGTATATAGCCACATTACTCACTGGCTCCTGAAAATGCAGCCACTTGAAGGTGTCTTCTCACTAGAGAGAAGGAACAATAAAGTTGAATTTTGGTCATTGATTTCCAGAGATACTCTGAAAAAGTGATTGATGGCAGAAAAGAAACGTAATTCCTGGGACATCAGGTCATTAAAGGAAGACAAATGGGTGCCCTAGCTGATCATAGTCACAGACTCACAGCACAGCCGAGAAGATGGAGTTTCATGTAGCGCTGTCTTGGTTCAAACAAGTAAAACTGGTACTTTTGTGCTTTTGATTCTCTGGCCAAACCAAGGTACCAGCTGCACATTGAAACTGCACAGTGCAGATTTCTTTAATACTAGGAGTGTTGGTTCATACAGTACCCTCCAAAGCTTCGCTGTTGAAGATTACTGGAAAGAAAAGAACATCTACAGCTTGGGAGGAGAGGGGGTTCCTGTTTCTTGACTGGAGAGTAGTATGTCTGTGGCTGATAGTGTGAATTGAACTGAAGCCCAGAAAAATTTAATTGTTTGATAAGGCTTCCTCTGGAAAAAGATTATAAATCAATGAGTGTGTATGGGTTTCTTGACAAAAAATATGGGAGTGACTAATGAAAGAAGGCCAATCATTTGCAAAAGAGAATATACTGTTTTCTAAAGTAACTATGCACTGCTAATATAGCACTTGACATTTGAGCAACCTTGAGTGAGATGACCGATCCAAAACTATCACACGAGTTTGTGATCCAAGGAAATAACACTGCTGTAGCAAAAGCTTTTTTGTTCTAAAGTGTTATTTTCTCTCACTGTAAGCAGAAAGAAAGGAATTGATAAGTAAATAAAACCATGTTCTGGTATGTTCTAGATTTAAATGGCTCAATATAGCCTATATATATCTTCAATCATCAAAGACAGACAGAGACAAAAGTTAAAATCTTGAGTTCCTGTTGTGGCCCAATCATTTTATAAGAGACTGTGAAAGAGGCCAAAATGTTAACATGCTTATTTGTGGAGAGTTGTCATAAACAGTATGATCAAAAGACACATGCAAATCAGGCTCCTTCCCTGCCTTTGGGTTCCTGGCCACTTGGGTTGGGGTTAGAGATGCAAAACCAGTCAGAGGCAAAAAGAAGAAAATTCACAAAGTATTGGCTAAAAACCATTGACTTTCAGATTAAGAAAGAGATCCAGTATTAAGAGTAGATGGATCATCAGTGTTTGTCAGTAACTGCTTCTTAACAAAACACGGTGTAAACTGAGCAAGCTAACCAGATAAGAGTGCACATGGCAACTATACATACAAGCCAGCTGAAGTTCAGTGGCTAGGGATATGCTAGTAAGTGGAGCACCAAGAAGAAAAACCAAGTGACAGAACAGCTTCCGAGGAGTCCTTCAGTATTACCAGGTAACCCTTCTGGGAGGCAGATGAAATTAAGTCGGCACTGACTTTCTGTCATCTTTAGACTGTACAGATATAGTCTCTTTCCTAGAAGATCAAATACATCAAGGAAAGGGAAAACTAAACCACCAATGAATTTTGTGACCAGAATATTTGGAGGTGACTCTAACAATTTGCTCTTAGTGTTCCTAAGTGATAAAAATTAACCTGTCACAACTGTTCCAACTGAGGTAAGAAGACATAACCTCACATAAATCCAGACCCAGCATCATGTCTCCACAGCTTCATCAGGCTCTTCAGAGGATCTGAAAACAGGATCCTCACAAAATTCCCCAGAAGAAATCTCCACTAAGCAGACCCATCAGCTGTGAACTGTTCCCCATTCTAATAAGAAAACGTGCATAACTCAAGAGTACTCAGTACTGTCATGTCTTCACATTAGACTAAATAGGCCTTCCATGAAAAAGGAATGGGATTCTTGCTTTGGGAATCCTCTAATTTGATAGCTGTCAACAGTAGCTGCTGCTGGGAAGGTGTTTTCAGGGGGAAAAGGAGCCAATGCCTCTCTTTCTGCTACCCTTCCTCATTTGGCTCACCTGAGGACCAGTATGTAAGACTGTCTTATTTACAGAGAGTAAAAAACTCCAGAAAACAGCCATTTTTGAGGCCTGAATAGTAAGCAACCAGGAGTTTATCAAATGCATTTAAGTAATAAAGATTAATATTTAGTACATGTTCTTTGAGCACTAATGCAAATTCCATATCTGCCATTATGATTGCACTTTGTGAGCGTCGCTGGAGGAAAGTCTGACAAACTAATGGTTTATGCAGGTGCATCCATAGATCTGTATCTCTGTGTCAATCACTTGAATCTGCTGCCTCCTGGTCCACAGCGAGAGGGCCCACTCCTGGCTCAAAATTCAATGTGCATTACTGAGTTGAATTCAGTTCTGCTTTCTTCCTGTCCTAATTTTCTGTGGTTGCTGCTGGTTATTGCCATAGTTCAGACTTATTTTTTAAAAAAGACAAGGCAAACAAATCTCTAAATACTTGCATATGCCTTCACTATTTAATTTTTTTTTTCATTTTTCTCCTTCACATCTGTTTGCTCTCTTTCTCATCTTCCAGTTCATTGCTGAGAGTATCCAAATTGGGTTTCCATATCTAAATTGTTCTTAAGAACCACACAAATGTATCAAGCTTTCTTGTTAGGCTACCTTTGGATCCCCAGTCCCCAAATAACACAGAGACTTATTACTAATTATGAAAGCTTGGCCTTAGCTTAGGCTTTTTCCCAACTGGTTCTTATAACTCAAATTAACCTGTTTTTATTAATCTATCTTCTGTCACGTGGCTCGGATACCTTTTCTTTGTACTATATGTCCAACTTGTTTTGTGCCTTTCTCAGCATCTGGCTCAAACTCTGCCTTTCTTCTCTGCCTGGAAGTCCTGCCTATCTCTCCTGCCTAGCTACTAGCCATTCAGCATTTTATTACACCAATAACAGCAATACATCTTCACAGTGTACAAATATCCCACAACACACAAAGCCTTTTATCCCTCCTATTACCACCAGCATCTCTCTCCATTTGAATGTCAATTCTAGACACACAGCTTATCTCAACAACAACAGAAGGTTTCCTTCTCTTGAGCAAGTTACCCCACCAGTTTAGTACAGACAAGTGATCTCAGACCACACCCTCAGAAGGAGCACCTGACCCACTAAGACTGACCACTAATCCCCCCCTTATAGTGGAGAGGAAATTAAATTGCATTCATCTTCTTGGTAAATAGGTAACTAAAAGGGAGATGGATATCCCAGGGGAACTCAAGCTCTTTGATTAAACTGAGTCAGCCACAGAAAGAAGTCAAATATGTATGGGAAGTATCATGTGTGTCTATGAAATCCAAGTGCATTGGGTCTAGCACATTATTGAGTGGATTTGACCATCTGCCATATTAATCAAAAACTGTAGTTTGGTTAATTCGCTTAGTTTTGTTTTGCCTCAGTTTTCTTATATGTAAAATGGAAAATTAATAGAACTAACTCCATAATGTGAAGGAAATTAGAGGTTTAGACCAGCTGAGTCACCTGGAAAGGACAATATCCAACTTGTAGAGCTGCGTACAGGCTGCACAGTATGCCTTGGGTTCCCAGCTTTTGTGCACTGTTATGGTGGTATTTTACTTGTACTGAAATGTGATTTTAATTGTATGTTAATAAATAAAGTTCCCCGGGGGTCAGAGCTATTAGAGCCATAGCAAGAGTGTGGCGGTGGTGGCGCATGCCTTTAATCCCAGCACTTGGTAGACAGAGCTAGGTAGATCACTGTGTGTTCAAGGATACAGCCAGCATTGGAGACACATGCCTTTAATCTCAATACCAACCATAGAAGACCTGGAAGTCTCTACAGACAGGCAGTGATGAGGCAGTCATGTGTTTGGGTTTACAACCAATGAGAAGGCAGAACAGAAAGACTATATAAAGACATACACATAGGAAGTAGGTCCCTTTCGGAGAGCTCTCTTGGCTGAAGCAGGAAGGGTAAGGCTCTTAGTTCTGACCTCTTGGCTTTCTTCTCTGAATCGGCTCTGTGTTTCTTATTTAATAAGACGGTTGGTTACATCTACACACTGTCACACCACGCTGGCGTGGGTTTTGGTGATGCAGCTGTCTTTGAGTCATTTCTGATTTTGTAAGTAACCTTTCACCTGTATTCCTCTAGGTAGCCTCAATAAAATCCATTGGTTCACCATACTGGAATTTGTTGGTGTTTATACTTTGGTCTGCTATTGGCTTCCTGTCTTGGGTGAGTACTCTCCTGTGTGTCTTCCTAGGAAAAGTCTTGTCACACAACAAGCAGGGAGAATATGGTTCCTAACAGCAATTAGCAATGCAGTTAGCTTTGTTCTTCCATCAAAATATACTGCAACAAATAGGGAACACAAAACTGATTTGAATTAATGTTTCCTTCATGTATAAAAGATTTACAGAGAGTTTCATGTAGAAGTGCATTAAATATTGGTAATACAAAAATGAATGCAACAGGTGTCCTTTTTCTGGAATACTGGAAGACTGACAGAGCAATGCAGCAAACATTATATCAAATATAACATACAAAACATCCCTTGTTTGAGATTTCAAAACATACTCAAGTTTGCTATCATTTATGCCTAGCTATGTTTTTCAATAATAACACCTGCTCTTTTTAAAAGGAAAAGATATCATTTGTGTGCAATAAGTTCATTATAGTATTTCTATGTGTTATTAAACCATTATCAGTCGCCTCCAGCTTCTCTTCTTCTCTGACCCTTCCATATCTCTACTGTTAACTGTATTACTTCTGGCCAATGTTTTTAGCTTTCCCATATAAGAGAAATGTGTCACTCACTTGTCTTCCTAAATACAAGAGTAAAACAAAAAAAGTGTTTAGGCTCCACTGTGAAAAAATGTTAGTAAGATTTAAGCAATTTGGAATATTTCATAAGCGATAAAATGAATCATCAGTAAGCAACTGGGAAAAGTGAACACAAACTGAATTTTCTATAGTCAGCCTTCCATATCTTAGTTCCATATCCATCAGCTTACTCAGCTGCAAATAGAAAATACTACCTCCCAAAATTGTGTCTACATAGAGCATGTACAGACATTTTTATTTTGTTATTTCCTAAACAATTTGGTATGATGACTATTTACATGGCATTTACTTGGTATTGTACTAACTAGCACATCACACTAATCTAGAGTTGATTTAAATTAATTGATGTACAGAGATTACATGCAAATACTGTGAAGTTGTTCATGAGACACTTGGGCACCTGAAAAGTCTGTTACCAACAGAGATCTTCAAGCATTCCATCATGGAACTACACAAGAAAACAGATTGACTTACATTTCCATAGATCCCACATATACACAAATTAAAAGAAAAAATGATAAAATTTGCACAACCTCCTGAGTGATATCTGTTAGACTTACATAAACAAAAGCATCAACAAAACCAGAAATTTATCACTCAAGACTTCTACTCACATATAACTGTGCAGCATAAAATATCAGCACTAAATTGTCTTTGAATAAGTGGGATGTTAACCAAGTTCTGTATAGAAACACATAGCATATTCCATGCACAATTTATTTGTTAAAGCAGTAAAATCTATAATCTGCTCCATTTCCAAAAGTGAAATTAGTATAAAAGGGATACTTGTTTGCTTCTCAGATGCAGCCTGTAACTCCATTCTAATTCTGACAACATAAAGTGCCTATACAAGTATATCAGCTTGAACTTCATTTTCAGAAAGAGATAAGAGAGGAAGAAAAATGGAATTCTGGTGACTAAATTAAAGTGTAACTGAGCATTTAAGCTACAGAGGATCAAGAAAATGAATGGCAAATTTTCCTCAAAAAAACCATCCATCTCTGTCTTTCCTCTATTAATCTTTTCATAAACCCATAGCATCTAGGAATGTGTGCAGCATGTAGCAAGCAGTTTCCCTTTAGTCATTGATGTCCAATATTTTCCTCACAAATAAGTGTAAGCAAAATTCCAAATGATGCTACTAACATTTTGTCTGTGCCAGCTCTTGAGCCAAGTACCTTCTCATATCCCAGATCCAGGTAGTGTGACATTCAAAGATCATCGAGTTCTATATTAGTTTTATATCAGTAATTCACAATATGTCCTTAAGGGATATGGAGAATCATGTTAGGAGGGTAGTGCAATGATGCTTGGCTTTTCTACAAATAGTGACTTTCATAATATATGCATGTACATATATGTATATAAACAACAATTAATGAAAATAAGTCCATGAATTTGAAGAAAAACAAGGAGGGGCATATGGGAGGTTTTGATGGAGAAAAGGAAGGGGAAAATGATATAATTGTGTTATAATCTCAAAAAAAAGAAATACCATATTTAAAGAACCTACCAATTGTCCATGCTGTGCAAGTAAGTAATAAAACTTACACCTTTGAAGTAAACACATTTGAAAGGTCCCAGGTCATCATATCAAACTGAAATAATCTAGCTTTGGTTCTACAAATTCTAAGCACCGAATCCCTTCTGAATCTGTATTAATATTCTTAAAATAAGGCACTAATTAATTACCACATGATACTAATAAAATAAACACTGTCTTAGTTAGGGTTTCTATTGCTGCAACAAAACACCATGACCAAAAAACAAGTTGAGGAGGAAATGGATTATTTGGCTTACACTTCAGCATTGTTGTTCATCACTGAAGGAAGTCAGGACAGGAACTCAGGCAGGCCAGGATCCTGGACGCAGGAGCTGATGCAGAGGTCATGGAGGGGTGCTGTTTACTGGCTTCCTTCCCACAGCTTGTCAGCCCATTTTCTTGAGAACCAAGGACCAATAGCCCAGGGACGGCACCATCCACCATATGCTGTGCCCTCCACCATTGATCACTAAATGAGGAAATGCCTTACAGCTGGAACTCAAGGAGGCATTTCCTCAGCTGAAGCTCTATCCTCTGATGACTCTAGCTTATGTCAAGTTGACAAAACCACACAGTACAAATGCTTTGACAAACAAAAGTGTGTGGGGGGTACAAACAGTGACACATGAGGTGCCCATTATTAGTGTAGGACTTTGAAAATTGGAAGAAAAATCTTATTTGGTGCAAAATTTGAAATACAGTATGTGTAAAAGTAAGGAGACATAAAATACTCGAAGTTAGAGATTTAGTGTGTGTATACATAAAGGCACAAAGTTGTTTGCAGAAGACCAACCTGAAAAATCACTTCCAAAAATTAAACTGAATACTGAGATTAAAAATGGTTTAGAGAATTGCTTTTCACTGAAAAATACCAGATAATGAAATGTGAAATCATACTAGCAAGTTTAATCTCTCTGCTGTTACATGGTTTTACTGAACACTAGACAAACCTTATGACAAATGCATTTAAATAGCATGTGGCAAGTATAAATCTGTTATTAAGGACGAGGCTCACAACTCCACAGGGATTAGTGATAGGTGGGGAATCAGGAGCCCCCGATTTTAGATAGATTTCTGCTACTTTATCGATATTAAGTTTGGAGCAAGTCACACGGTCTGTGGGGGTTAGCTCCTTTAGTGATTACAGATAGAAATATGGCAATTTGACAAATAGGTGATGAGGTTCCCTAGGTGCATGTGTGCAAACACAGCCTGCAAACTATAAAATGGTTTAGAAATCCAACATTATTATATACACTATGTTTATCAAATAAGATACACAGGAGGTGTTCTCTGTTCTGACTAAACAACATATGAATATGAATGGCATGTCACAAGGAATTTAAAAGAACAAATCATCAAGTTGACAGTGGGGCTCAGGGTCTTAGAATACTCAGAGGAAGAGTGTTCATTTCTGTTCATGGAGGCAAGATCCACATATGCTGACCCACATGCAAACCTAGAGGCAAAGATACCCACAGTAGAGCCCTTGTGTGTTAGCCTGAAGAACCCCACCTACCCAGGAGCCCTTGAAAATAATACACAATGGAATTTTATTCCACTGTAAAGAAAATAAAACTACAAAATTTGCAGGTAAGTGGATAGATAGGCCTACAAAAAATTATACTTATGCAGGAAAGCCAACCCAGAAAAACAAATGCTGTATATTTTCTCTTATGTGCCGATCCTAGCTTCAAATCTTTAGATTTTTGTGTGTAACTCAAAGTATATGTACCAGACAGGACAGTGAAAGATGTCATTGTGGAGAGAGAGGAAAAAGAGCTTAAGGAAGTGGGATAACAGTACACAGGTGATATGAAGGGGAAAAAAAATCAGGGGATGGGGAATAATTAAGGGAAGATGATATGATGGCAAAGAAAAGGGGCAGAAGGACAGATAAGCAAATAAATATGTTTGAAAAGCCATACAAAACATATTATTGTATAAATTTCATATATATATATATATATATATATATATATATATATATATGTGTGTGTGTGTGTGTGTGTGTGTGTGTGTGTGTGTGTGTGTGTGTATTTAATTGGAATTACCCCATACAGGGTGCTAATGCTCATTCCAGAAACCATAGATGATTAAATCAAAAGTCCAGTCACAGGTGTGGGATATCTGCCTCTAGGTTGTTAGTCAAAGGAGTCTAAGAGACACCCCCCGCCCCGTGCGCAAACAATACAGGTTGTTGCCATTGCACTTGTCCACAGAATTTCAGAGTAAGACTGTTTTGCTTAAGACAACGTGCAACAGTCACAAGATGTGGAGAAATCAAGCTGATACTGAACTAGAACTCTGGTCCCTAATAGCTCTATTTTCATGGTGTTACAAAGTACTAAACAGGATCCCAAAAGAGAAAAGTTACTAACAGTCTTTCCAGCTGTGAACCCTGTGAACTACAATAAACTCATCCAGCAACATATGCCATTGGCACAACAGTGACACAAACTGAAGGGCAACCAACATCTGTCAGATTATATTTAAGGCCAGCTCAAAAGGAAGGAATTTGTAACCTGTACTATAAATCTATTCAAGAACCTGTGGCTAGAGACATCATAGAACCAAAGGAAGATCTACTACTACTACTTAGCTAAATTAAAATAGGATTAAACTACCTTCTAAATACTTATATTTATAGACATAGATTAATCCAGTTCCCAACTTTCATCAAAGAAGCTTATTTTTGCAATGAACATAGGTTACTGCAGAGAAGCACAAATGATCAGTGTAGAGAATAAGTAGCTGTGCCCAAGTGGTAAAACTATATCATACCCCCATCACTACAACTCAGGAAACATCGTGGAAGGGATAGAAAGATTATAAAAGCCAAAGGTCAAGAAAAACTACCGTGAAATAGTCTTTTCTGAACATGATAGGGATGTTGCACTCATAAACTCTTAAGAGATATGGTTGCAGACACAAGACCTAAAGGAGATTGATTAATCTAGTCAGCATTTCAATATGGATGTGACTGGGGCCTCACAGGGCCTCACTCCTGGTTTAAAAGCTACAAGTAGTCTATGATGGGGCTCCTGATAAGTTGCCCATGTTACAGCGGACATTCACATGCTTTGAGGTAACAAAATTGGTCTCTGTGGGTTATATATAGTTTTTGTTTATAAAAGGAAATAAAGTTGATGAGGTTGGGTATTGTAGAATATTATTTTAAGATGCGTTACATTTGTTTTCGCTGTTTAATGATGCAAAGATGTGTTGCATTCTTTAATGTTGCATGTGTTTAACTATGAAGCTGTGTTACTTTGCCTGTGTAAAACACCTGATGGTCTAATAAAGAGCTGAATGACCAATAGCAAGGCAGAAGAAAGGATAGGCACGGCTGGCAGGCAGAAACAATAAATAGAAAGAGAAAAAGAAAAATATCAAGAGTGAGATAAGGAGGAGGACTCAAGGGGCCAGCTACCCAGCTACACAGCCAGCTGCAGAGTAAGAAGTAAAGAAAAGATATACAGAAATAGTGAAAGGTAAAAGCCCAGAGACAAAAGATAATTTTGGGATAATTTAAGTTAAGAAAAGCTGGCTGGAAACAAGCCAAGCCAAGGCCAGGCATTTATAAGTAAGAATAAGCCTCCATGTGTTATTTATTTGGGAGCTGGGTGGTAGGCCCCCACAAAGAGCTAAGGACCACAGAGTTAAAAAAACAACCAGCTACAGTTAGGAGGGAGACCTCGGAGGAATTGAAGCAAAGGATTAGAGATAGATTTTATAAAAATAAAATGTATTCATGTACTCTTGGGAAGATATCAACTCATTTTAAGCTTCATAAAAGTGAAAAATATTTTGACTTAAAGCTTTTGGCATCAGTGGCAGTTTAATTTTTATATCTTTAATAATCCCTTAAAAATCATCACTAGACAACAAAGTATAAAATTGGCAAGCAAATTTACACCTAAGAAATGTTCCAAGTCCAAGCAAGAAGTTAATAGATCACTAATAGAATAGTCACAAGATTTAAATTATATCAATATTATTCAGAAAGACAATGGGAATGGGGCAGAAGAGGGACTGGAAATGACATATATGTGTTATACATGTATATATGTATTATATATGTGTACATATATGTGTTATATATACATATAAATGTATATGTTTGTGTTTTATATATACATGTATGTATGTGTATATGTATCAGAAATCTGATGCATCCACTACTTACTGAAAGGCACAATGGTCAGTGTGAAAAGAACATCTGCCAGTAAATGACCATGTCCAAACTAATAACAGGGTGACACATCCAATAGTCAATTTTAAAGTGATTCCAACTTTCTCCTCTATCAGGTTCAATGTAGCTGGATTTATGTTGAAGTCTTTGATACACTTGGATTTGAGTTTTGTGTATGGTGATAGATATGGATCTATTTGCAATCTTCTACGTGTTGACATCTAGTTATGCTAGCACCAGTTGTTGAAAATGCTTTCTATTTTCCATTGTACAGTTTTGGCTTCTCTGTCAAAGATCAGGTGTCCATAGGTGTGTGGATTAATGTCAGGGTCTTCAATTCAATTCCATTGGTCTTCATGTTAACTTTACATTTGTATCAATAAACTAAAATCTATAGCAATGTAAAATATTTATCCTATATTTCTATATCACAGAATGAGAAAAGATCTTCACCCACCCCACATCTGACAGAGGGATGATCTCCAAAATATATAAAGAACTCGAGAAACTAGACAGCAAAATACCAAACAATCCAATTAAAAAGTGGGCTACCAATCTAAACAGAGAATTCTGAACAGAAGAATCCCAAATGGCCAAAAGATACTTAAGGAATTGCTCAGCATCCTTAGTCACCAGGGAAATGCAAATTAAAATGACTCTGAGATACCATCTTACACCTGTCAGAATGGCTAAGATCAAAAACACTGATGACAGCTTATGTTAAAGAGGATATGAAGAAAGGGAACACTTCTCCACTGTTTGTGGAAGTGCAAACTTGTATAGCCACTCTGGAAATCAGTATGGTGGTTTCTCAGAAAATTGGGAATCAATCTATGTCAAGACCTAATGATACCACTCTTGGGCATATACCCAAGGAATGCTCAATCATACCACAAGGACACTTGTTCAATTATGTTCATAGCAGCATTATCCTTAATAGCCAGAACCTGGAAGCAACCTAGATGCCCTTCAAATGAAGAATGGATAAAGAAAATTTGGCATATATACACAATGAAGTATTACTCAGCTGTAAAAAAAAAAAAAAAAAAAAAAAAAAAACCAATGACATCATGAAATTTGCAGGCAAATGGATGGAACTAGAAAATATCATCCTAAGTGAGGTAACCCAGACTCAGAAAGACAAATATGAGATGTACTCACTCATAAGTGGATACTAGATATAAAGCAAAGGATAATCAGACTATGACCCACAGCTCCAGAGAAGCTAGGAAACAAGAAGTACCATAAGATGGATGTATGGATCACCTTGAGAAGGGGAAACAGAGGAGATCTCCATGAGTAAACTGGGGAATGAGGGGTGGCAATAGATGGAAGGGGATAGATGATAAGAACATGAAGGAACTGGATTGTCTAGCTGGGTATGGGACAGAGTGAGAGAGCAATGAAAAAGATATCTTGATAGAGGGAGACATTATGGGGTAAGGGAGAAACCTGGTGCTAGGGAAATTCCCAGGAATCCACAAGGACGACCCCTGATTAGACTACTAGAAATAGTAGAGAGGGTGCCTGAACTGGCCTACCCTGATAATCAGATTGGTAAATACCCTACCTGTCATCATAGAACCTTCATCCAGTAGCTGATGGATGTAGATGTAGAGATCCACAACCAAGCACAAGGACAAACTCCAGGAGTCCAGTTGAAAAGAGGGAAGAGGGGTTATATGAGCAACGGGGGGTCAAGATCATGATAGGGAAATCTACAGAGACAACTGAACCAAGTTCATAGTAACTCACAAACTTTAGATCAACAGCTGTGGAACCTGCATGGGACCAGACTAGACTCTCTGCATACAGAAGACAGTTGTGTAGCTGTGTCTGTTTGAGGGGCCCCTTGCAGTGAGATCAGGGTCTTTCCCTGGTGCGTGAGCTGGCTTTCTGGATCCTATTACTGATGGTGGGACAACTTGCTCATCCTTGAGGCAGAGGGGAGGGGCTGAGTCCTGCCTCAACTGAACGTACCAGGCTTTACTGTCCCTGCCATGGGAGAACTTACCCTTTTGGAGGCAGGGATGAGGGGTGGGTCATAGGGGGAGGGTTAGGCGGGGGTGAGGGGAGCAGGAGGAGGAATGAGAGGAGGATTTGTGTTTGGTATGTAAAATGAACAAAAAAAGAAAAGAAAGGTTAATATTCTGGCTCAGATAGATAGATAGATAGATAGACAGACAGACAGATAAAGTGATTCCAACAATATGAGCTAGAACTTTCACCATGCCTAGACAGGGTGACCACACAGAATGGGCCCTTCATAGAAGATAAATCAGACAACCCAGAGGGAAGGTCAAGAGCAAGGAAGTGGAGAGTAAATCACCATGTTTTAAACCTGGACTCAGTGTGACAGGGAGATTGGTAAGGCTATTAAAAAAAAAATCTTGACATGTGAGTATTTCCCCAAGAAGGCTCATTGAAATCTAGTTGCAAAAATATTACAGTTGAAAGGGCCAAATTCTTGAAAATATTGTTGAATAAAGAACAAATTGACATCACTCAATGCCAGTCAAAACACGCCAGAAAGAACCCCCCCCACACACACACACTCAGAACCTTAACTAATCTATTTCAAAATAAGCTAAAAGCAGTGAATGAATTACAACAGACACAAAAAGACAATGCAAGCCAGAGAACTCTGTGAAGTGAGAGAGCCCAGGACATAGTCAGACCTAAAACAAAAATTTCAAATAAAGATTTAACTGCAAAGAACACAAGCAAGTATAGAATATAATATTAAAGGAAATGAAATGTGTAGAAGCATGGAAATAAAGGAAGAAAAGAAAGAAAGAAAAAAGGGAAATGAATAAAAGTGTCAATATTGAAGACAAAAGTACTTCAACTTGTAAGGAATAGGAAACTTTGAAGAATAAAAATAAACTAGCACACAGAACAAATCCAAATAATAATAATAATAATAATAATAATAATAATAATAATAATAATAAAACTTAAGGAAACATTCCTGAAGGAAAAGTACTAAAAGATCTTATATTAAACCTTTTTAAGTTAGAGACTGTAGAGATGGCTCAGTGATTAAATGCTCTGCCTACTCTTCCAGAGAACCTGGGTTTGATTCCCAGCACCAACATGGAGACTCAACAATCATCTCTAACTCCAATCCCAGGGGATCTGATTCCCCCTTCTGACCTCTCCAGAGACTATATAAACATGGTGCATAGATATACGTGCAGGCAAAGCACTCATATATACACAGAAAAAAATTAAAAGGAAAAAAGTAAATATATCCTGTATTTAACAGACCCAGAACAAACAACATAAAAAAAGTCTGTATCAAATTACTACAATAAAGAAAAATATAAACATATGTCTGAAATGTAATAAAAAGGTAAAGATTGCTGTTTACCACTCTAGAAGATGTGATACCTGGGAGAATGGAGCTGATAAGTGAGGCTGACTAAAGTCTCATGCAATAGCCAAGTTTATTGAGAGCATCAGACAATTTATATTCTGAGGGATAGGAGGAGTAACATAAATAAAGCGTACAATCACAAGGACAAGCCACATGTGGCAAAAAAAACCCATGTTTTTCCATAGATGCATATACACAAATAATAGTCAGCTGTAATGAATAATCTTAAGTAAACTCACTCCTATCTGCTACACCTGGGAGGGGCACAAAAGCAGATTCCAAGAACAATTCTGTGTTTTTGAAGAAACTGGTATCACAAGACTCTTGCTTGTTTTCTTGGAGTTTTCTCATAAGCACCCAGAATTCTCCTCACAAGACTTCATTATTGAACCATGTTCTGACGGACTGCTAAAGGAAAGAGAATGAAACATCCATCTGCCTTTTCAATAGCCATAATTTATACTTCAAGAAAATGAAATAGCATATTTAAAATACAAAAGAATGTATAGAACAATGATTTTATATTAAGAAACAACTGCATTTGACTTTCAAAGGACACAGACAAAATCCACATGCAATCACTCAGAGAATATTGGTCTTACACACTGTTGCTGAGGAATCAATTACAGATTTCTAAAGTGAAATCAATTGAAATTATTAGAGAACTTTCATAATCAATGTGTATGATTACCTTCTGGACTACTAGTAAATGAGATTAGGAAGAAAGAACTATAGTAATCACAGCTTTGTAGACCAGGCTGGCCATGAAATCATAAAATCTTCCTATATGTTCTAGGAATGCTATGACTAAAGGCATGTTCTGCCATACCCAGCCAGTAGCCTGTTTTTAGACACAAAAATCAGGGGAAATATAAAAGTAGTAGGTCTCAGGAGTGGTTTTGCACACCAGGAGTCATTTGAAAATGTCTACATCCCTTGTTTTATTGTCACAAATAGGACTGTGCTACAGGAATCTAGTAAGGACAGGACAGTGATATTGCTAAATATCCTACAAAGCTGTACTAGTTTAGTTTGCTATTACTGTGATAAATACCAGGACCAAAAGCAACTTGGGAAGGAAGGGATTTATCAGACTTACATTTCCAAATCACAAGATCTCACAAGGGAAGTCAAGACAGGAACCCAAGGCAGGAACCTGGAAGCGGGAGTTGATGAGAGGCTGTGGATGAGTGCTACATACTGGCTTATTCGCCATGGCTTCCTCAGCCTGCTTTTTAGACCACTCAGGATCACACTGGGTTGGCACTACACAAAGTGGACTAGGCCACCCCACATCAATCATTAATCAGGAAAATTACCCCATAGACAGGCAGTTTGATGGAGGAATTTTCTCAATTGGGGTTCTCTTTTCCCAGATGACTCTAACTTCTATCAAGCTGGAAAACAAAGAAAAAAACAACCAGAACAAAAGCACAAGACAGAGATCCAACAATAAATAATTATTCATACCAAGACATCAATAGTGGCAAGTCAGAGCTGGGACTGTAACTCAATGTCAGGGCACTTGACTACCATGTGTAAGGCCCTAATACTGCTCCTCACAAAAAAGGAAGAGGAAGGAAGGAACAAAGGAAGGAAGGAAGGAAGGAACAAAGGAAGGAAGGAAGGAAGGAAGGAAGGGCTATTGAGAGATACTGTTCTAGTCTATTTGCATCATACAGTT
The DNA here is from genome assembly GCF_949786415.1 of Peromyscus eremicus. Taxonomy (NCBI): domain Eukaryota; kingdom Metazoa; phylum Chordata; class Mammalia; order Rodentia; family Cricetidae; genus Peromyscus; species Peromyscus eremicus. The sequence continues at coordinate 62,946,950 of NC_081424.1, forward strand.
TTCAAATTATCTCTTTTATAAATTTGTATATAAACAGAATATTAACTAATCTGTGTGCAAATTAATATCCAAAATAAATTAAACATTCAGACTTGTTTCAACCACATAGGCTATAGCCATAGTTAAAATAGCCAAATGTGTAAAGATGCTGTTGTTGGTTCTGAGCACAGAACCCATGATTTCCCTGTTTGTTTTTTTATCATTTTAACTTTTGTTTCTTATACTCAGCAGCCAAGGACCTCACTCAGGTTATATATGTTGGTTATATGATTAAAACTGAGTGTAATAGCTCGTACCCAAACTAACTGGATAATTATTAAAGAAAGTAATGAATTAAAGGGTATGACAGAGCCACAATACTAGGAAGCACTCACTTCAAGAATTGCATGCTTGCATCCCTCTGCTTCAGTTGATCGGGGTCATATAAATATTCTACACAGTTATAAATCTTAAGTAAATTTCTTTTCCTGCAGTAATCTGTAAAGACATGAACAGGTTGGAACTAATTTCTGCTTTCTATTTTACCAAAAGTAACCTAAAACATTTAGAAATGACTTTCATTGTATGGGGTTATTACCTTCTTAAGATGTACTATATTGGTTCTTCTGTCTTTTTGAATAGCACATCCTTAAAATGGCACAGAGGGGTTTGGAGCACTCCTCTGAATTCAAGTGTAGGAAGGCATCTAAAGAGTATATTTCCTCCCTGAGTGCTTAGTCTTCTGCATGACCACGACTTATGAAAAACACATTCCTCTTTGTCACTTCCAGAAGCCATGGCTAGCATAATTCTGTAACTACAGTAGAAATCATGCCCTAGTAAGAAATCATCCCCAGACAGAATTATTACTTCAAAATACTAATCTGTAAACATTGTACAAATGCTTTACCATTTCTCTCAAAAATAGTAAAATAAATTGACTGATTTATGATCACAATGTGATAACAAGACCTAAGTTAAATTGAGTAACCTACTCTTAATGTGTTTTGTGGGATAACCACAGAATCTGTCTAATTAGGTACTCTAAACTTGAGAAGGCTGTAGATTTGACTGGATAAATAACAAAGGTTTAATTAATGTCATGCTCCTCAGATAATAGGTTAAAGAGAACTGGCAGCAGAAAATATTGACATCCTGGTGGTTTCAACTCTTAAAATATGTTAATTTTTAACATTAACTCAACTTTTCAAAATCTCACTCTTTAAATGTGAAGTTAATTATACATCTAAATTGCTGGATGACAATTTTAAAGTTATTCTATGTTCATTGTTCCCAGAAAAATTAGACTGCCTTTGAAGTATTATATGTATAACTCGTGTAAACTTGTCTCAAATTCCACACTAACAGGCATATTTTAAAGTTGTTGAGAATTCAACAGTAATGCTCCTCAGTAGAGCTACTGAGTTTAGAAAGGCACCATTTTAGGCATTCCAACTTCACTCATTGTCTTAGGTTTATATTGCTGTAATAAAACGAAAGGCACGTGGGGAGTGCTGTGGATGATTGGTTGATAAATAAAACACTGATTGGCCAGTAGCCAGGGAGGAAGTATAGGTGGGACTAGCAGAAAGGAGAAAGAAAAGGACAGGAAGACAAAGAGGAGGAGACACCAGCTGCCGTCCAGGGAGCATCATGTAGAGGCAACAGGTAAAGCTACGGAACACGTGGCGACATATAGATTAACAGAAATGGGCTTAGTATAAGAGTAAGAGCTAGACAATGCTAGGCCTGAGCTAATGGCCAAGCAGTTTAAATAATATAAGTGTCTGTGTGTTTATTTTATAAGTGGGCTAAGGGACTGCTGGGGCTTATCGGGACCCAGAAAGAAAAACTCTAGCTACAGGGGAGGATATTGTTTATATAACCTTACAGTTCCACATCACAGTCCAGGACTGAAGAAAGTCAAGGCAGAACTCAAAGTAGCAATCTTGAGGCAGGAACTGAATCAGAAGCCATGAAGACCATTGCTTACTGGTTTGTTCTTGCTGGCTTGCTCAGCCTGCTTTCCATACAACTCAGGACCAATGGTGGCATTCCTCCCCAGTCACATGGGATGGGCCCTCCCACATCAACCATTAGTCAAAAAATGCCCCACAGGCTTAAACACAGGTAAATCTGTGGGGAAGTGCCTTTTTAATTGAACTTCTCTCTTCCCAAATGACTCTAGCATGTGTCAAGTTGACAAAATCTAGCCAGCATACTCACAAATACACCCAAGCCATCAACTAATTTTTTATGCCTCAATAATTCAGACATTCAAATGGAAGACTTTACCAGTTTACAATTTCATTATTAATTAATAGGACATGATAATTCATCTTTACTTTTATATATGATATATACTTATGTTATATATAATGACATAATTAACACTATATATCCAAACAGCAGTATTGAATAACCTGAAGCAGGTTTTGGCATGGTTCTTACTTCTCAGAGCATCCATTTGTGCCTTAGATCTTGGCTATAGGCAACAGACAAAATTTTCTAGATCTTCTCATCATAAGCAGGTGAGTACAGCAGTGAGGATTTCTAGGACAGCAAACGTTTTCTGATACTTGACACATACATAACACATAAGGCTACATCTAAATTCTTTACAGTGTTACTCTAAGGATAGCAGGTTAGCAATTTACTATGAAATATAGACATTGGCTTATATGCTTTTATAGCAAACTAATATCATAATATTTTCAGTCCAATCTACCTTTTAATTTTTTATGCTACTGTTTTTGTATTTCATGTTTTACAAAATATCAGTAACATTAGAATATTTTTAAAAGAATTGTTATCATAGAGAATATGAAATACAATTACATATTGATTGATTAAATTACTAAAATTCCATACAGGCAACCACAGGTGCTAGGAGCTCATGGGTTCAATGGCTCAGTCATGTCCAGAATACACTCCATACAACAGCTACATAAAAGTCAAACAGGTCACAATTCCAGCATGGATTGGGGAGGGACTCACAAAGCACCACCACTGGCTGAGGGGCTTCAACAATTGAAGGCTTCAGAGGAAGGGTTTGCTGGATAGTTTTATGTCAACTTGACACAAGCTAAAGTCATCCTAAGAGAGAGCCAATGTAGATGTAACAGTCTTATTAAATAAGAAACACAGAGCCAAATGCAGAGTTAAAAGCCTAAGGGGTCAGAACAGTAGCTAAGAGCTGATACTAAAAACCCTTTCTTACCCTTCACTGCCGCTGCTCTCCTTCCCCTCAGAAAGAGACCTACTTCCTGTGTGTCTGTCTTTTTATTGACTTTCTGTTCTGCCTTCTCATTGGTTGTAAACCCAACCACATGACCTCCTCGTCACTGCCTGTCTATACAGACCTCTAGGTCTCTATGGTTGATATTGAGATTAAAGGTGTGTGTCTCCATGCTGGCTGTATCCTTGAACACACAGAGATCTGCCTGTCATGTGATCGGGATTAAAGGTGTGCACTACCACTGCCTGGCTTCTGCTATGGCTTGCTATTAGGTCTGACCCCCAGGCAACTTTATTAACATACAAATAAAATCACATTTCAGTACAAATAAAATATCACCATAAGCTTCAATGAGGAAAATGCATCCATAAGATCCAGCTGTAGGGCATTTTCTTAATTAGTGATTGATGGGGAAAGGCCCAGCCCATTGTAGGTGGGGCCATCCCTGAGCTGGTGCTCCTGGGTTCTATAAGAAGGCAGGCTGAGCAAGCCATGGGGAGCAAGTTGGTTCTTGCCCTCACTGCTTTTGATAATGAACTGTTATGTGGAACTGTGAATGAAATAAACCCTTTCATCCTCAGGTTGCTTTTGGTGTTTTTATTATAATAATGGTAACCCCTATAAAACAGGAGGTTTGCTTCAAAAGAGTGATTTCTGGTTATTTGCCCTTATTCTAGTGTATAGCCCTACACCTCTGCACATATACACAGCACTAATTGGACTCAATGAGTTATGAAAATAGGGCAGTAAGTTGAGGATATATAGGGGGATGTCTGGAAGAACTTGGAAATTAAGTAACAGAAGGATATGATCATATATATATGTATGTATATATATATATATATATGTATATGAAATAATGAATTGCCAAGAGCCATGGCATAAGAACAGAAAATGGCAATTAATATTCGAGGTGTCAGCCCACCAGAAGAAAAATTCTCTGATGGGAAACCTTGCTTTAGGCAAGGCCACAAGGCTATACACCATAGAATGTTGTTTGCTTCTGTCTGTAATTACACATGTGCTATTGCAAGTTTTTCCTGGCAGCTGTGGGAAATCCCTCACTGCCTATATTGTAGTGTGTTTTTCTCATGAACGCATCCCAATCTATTGGGATCTCTATCTGTAGAATGTCTAGAAGATGATTCCTCCTTTAGCTGTGTTGCCCATTTGATATCAATAATGTTAGCTTACACAGAGTTTTGATGTATAAAAATGAATACAAAGTAATGATATACAAGTCAGGGAGCTGTTTTATATCACAGCTCAGGTTGACATAGGAAAATAGTTTATAATATTATAAAATTATTTATAATACTATCTTTTCAGATAGATAACAAAATGACTGGTTCTTTCTTTGCAGCTTCAAGTTACAGCCCTACCAATAGGAAGTTCAGATTTATTGCATGTGAGTTGTCGGGATGACTCTGTTTCTTATCATTTACTTAATAATTCCCCCACCTGTCAAGACAGCTGTGCACTACTAGATTATATAAAGCTTCAAAGTAGCTTTAGATTAGACCACATGCCTTTCTAATGGTTTCTAAGATAAAGTATTCCCAGGAAAAGCAGTCCAGTTCACAAGGACATAATAGCCAGCTGTCTGATTTGTTAAACCAAGGTTAAAGGCATAAAGCAACTTAATTGCTATGCCAGTTTCTCCTGCTATGTCTGGCTGATAACATAGGAGAGTGACTAACTCTCTGCACAAATTCCTAACCTCAGTTTTGTGATACGGGTATATAATTTGAAGAACTCAAAGTTCAGCCAACTAACTTTGTCTTTATGTTGGGTCCTGAATTTGTGTGAGTGACATGGAGTGATTTACTGAGGACTAGGGACAAATGGCTTTCATTCAGCTACACTGCAGGGAAAGATTTTTCCAACTGGCCAGGGCTACAGAAAATAATCTGACTTCATAGCCCCAAGAAAGAGTTGCAAGTTTCCTTTTTTGTGGTCTAAAGTTATATGCAGGACAGAAAAACATATTTTAAAATTTAAAATGCTATTAGTGTCACTGTGCCTTGGAGAGTGCCAAGCAAGGCCCCCACCCCTCCACCTGCAGCTAGCGCTGGGCTGGGGTGGGGGAAACTCACAGCTTCACCCTTGGCTCATCACTGCACTCTCCCTGAGGACAGAGTTCTCTCTCTCTGTAAACACTCCAAGTCAAGAGAACCCAGCATTTTATGACTGTTAATTACAAAATGTTAGTTTAAAATGTTTATTATACTCAAAAATATAAGATGTAGTACACGATTTCTTTACTTTTCTTATACTCCTCAGTAGTTTAATTTTATAACTCATTTAAAATTATTTATAATACTATCTTTTCAGATAGATAACAAAATGACTGGTTCTTTCTTTGCAGCTTCAAGTTACAGCCCCACCAATAGGAAGTTCAGATTTATTGCATGTGAGTTGTCGGGATGACTCTGTTTCTTATCATTTACTTAAGAAATGGAATGTCACCTGCAAATGTAACTTCTATATTGCCTAAACATTCTGTTGGGTATATATATATAGCTGAGAAGAACAAAGAGATTCAGAAGCCAATATGAGAGAATAAAGAGAGAAACCATCAAATAGGTGTGAATGTGTCTTTTTTCCCTAAAAACCCTCAGATAGAAAAAAGATTTAGCTTTGTGAATCTGTGGACTTTTCCTTTTAGCTCTGCCTGCAGTCCAGAAGCTATTTATTCTATGGGTTGCATTAATGAATTATTAAAACTCTGTAAATTAGCTTTTCTCGATCATTTTTTTTTCAGATAAACATATGGAAAAATGAGGATTAAGCAAATTTAGAAAGGAGAAAGGGCAGAGATTCATTCTATGCATTTTGGTATCAGGATTGGCCTTTAATCCACTATTCTTAACATGCTTATTCAAGCTTGTCTTGACTGAAAAGTCATGGAAAATCTGGCACATCGTCTTAGGTAGACTTTCCCAGTGTCCAGACAATCAACCAGTTGCCATTATAAAACTTGGTTGAGCTTTACCCAGCCAGAGAAGAAGGATATCCTTGACAACACCCTTCACTTCGCATAGTTCCTCTGGATATTGTGTTTGTTGTTTTTCCTAGTATCATTGCTCTTCAGGACTTGCCACTTCCCTCTGGCTAGGGTATCTAAAGTCTAAAGGCTATAGCTTAATGAAGTCATAGGACATTCACTGAAGGTAAAATATTTTGCTGGCATAAGTCACTCTCAACCATGGAACACATTTATTTAATACCCACCTTGTTCAGGCACTCATATTTTTATCTTAAGTATGTTTGTTATATCTGTACTTATAAAATTTTAATCTGTAAATACATATATAATAAGTATATAAATATTCAGAGAGTGAGCTTTAACATTTTTACATTTACGTGCTTATTTTTGTGTGCACATGTAACATCCCACCGTGTGCAAATGAATGTCAGAGGACGACTTATGAGTTTTGACTCTCTCCTTCTACCACATGGTCCAGGGATGGAAATCAGATGTTAGGCTTAGTGAAAGAGCTCTCGCCTCTGAGTCATTCCAATGGCCTCTCAATATAGTAAATTATTTTCTGTCTTAATTTTAAAATCTGCTTGATTTGTATTTTTCAAACTCCAAATTCTTCTATTTAGTTAGTTTTGTTTAGCATTTTTTTCTTTTTTCCTTTATTGAAAATAAATTTTTCTCACATATAATATATTCCTATTATAGCTTCCCTTCCATCTCCTTCCCACCTCCCCTTCCATCCAGATCCACCACCTTTCTGTCTTTCATTAGAAAACAAACAGGCTTCTAAGGGATAATAATATAACATAATATAAAATGAAATACAACATAATATAGTGATAAAACAAAAACTAACACATTGGAATAGGACAAAATAACAAGCAAAAGGAGAAGAGCTCAAGAAATGGCACAAGAAGCAGATATAGCTGCAGAGACCCACACATCCTTATACCAAGGATTCTTATAAAAACACTAAATGGGAAGCTATAATATACAGGCAAAGGACCTGTAGGGTAAAAAGAGAGAAGAAGAAACAAAGATAGCAGCAGAAGGGGGCTGAACCTGAATAGTAGCTTGAAGAGGAGAAAACAAGGTCAACTCAAAACAGTTCATTCAGAATTGTGTATCCATTAGGAGAGAAAAAGAACATGCAGGTTATCAGTGTTGTTAATGGGAGGAAAATAAAATGAGTAGAACCATACGGTAAGCAGAAGTCAACTCTTATAAGTACTATAGGTCTTGATGAAGAGTTTGGGTTTTGTGTACAGTCTGATTGAAAGCCATTAGATTGTTTTGAACATAAGCCTATTATAACCTGGCTGCACTATGAAATAAAGTACATGCTGTAGGAACAAATAGAGGTACATCATTAGCTTCACTGAGGTAGTATGATCTCACTTCATCTTTCTGAATTTCATTTACTGTGTTTTAAAAGATAATGGTACAAATATTAATTATAAAGAGTTTTGTAAGTTAAAAAGTAACAATGCAACACAAATTCTTTTTAATGGTATGTCAAACAAATTGTAATAAATGTAGGGTCATTCTTTCTGTTTTACTTGTGTTTTCAGCCTTAATTTTCTAAAACAAGCCTGTGCTAATTGTTCTTTCTTCTGTGTGCTTATGGCATTTTTTTACCTATAAAATCATAATTATATTTAGAGCAGTATGCACATGCAATATTTATGAATTCAAAAATTCATGTATCATCCACAAGATTTTAAGTGCAAGGCATATATAAAGGATGTTAACACAGTATACTGGCTAGTTTTTTTTCAACATGATGCAAACCTAGATATAGCTGAGAAGGAAGAGCCACAATTGAGAAAATGCCTCCATATGATTGGTCTGTACCAAGCCTGTGGGATTTTCCTAATTAGTAATTGTGGGAGAGTCCAGCCTATTGTGAGCAATGCCAGCCCTGGGCATATAGTCCTGTGGTGGATAAGAAAGCAGATTGAGAAAACCTTATGGTACAAGCCAGTAATCAAAGTTCCTCCATGGCTTCTGCTACCATTCCTGCCTCCAGGTTCCTGCCCTGAGTTCTAGCCCTGACTTCCTTCTATGATGGACTGTGATATGGAAACATAAGCCAAATAAGCATTTTTTCTTGCATAATCATTTCCATGGACTATTTAGTTGACTCTAATAAATTCTTTGTTACTACTGGAATTTTTTTCCTGGATCTACCTATGGGAAATCAGAAAGTAGAACAATGTCATGGCCTACAGTAAGTTTTGAGCTTGAGAAAGATAGAATAACCCACAGAAAAGAGCCAATAATTAATGTAATCATTTAGAAATGAAACAAAGTTCAAAGGCAAGTACGGAAAACGTTCACATACCAGGGAATGACTCATTTAATCACACTTGTGGCACCCACTGCTCATGTGCCAGGAGCTTGAGCATCTGACTTTCTCACACAGTCTGGCTGAGAGATCAAAACCTAAACACCCCAGATTAAACAGTTCAGACTCTGAATTGCTTTAATCCACATAAAGCAATAAATCTCCAGGATAAAAGACACATAAAATGGCAGAGTTTAATGAAAAGTCATGTGCAAGCCATGTTTGTGTGTGATTTATTGGACAAAGGGTGAAAGCTAAAAGCCCCTTCATTGCCTTCTTTGTTAATATTAATACAGAATTAGCAATATCATGTACTTCACACTGTGCAGAAAAATAAACATGATCAATTTTTCTGACATTTCAGAATGCAGCCTAACATCAACTTACGGTAATTTTTCCAAAAAACAAAAATCACAAAGGGAACAAAATGAGATTGAATGCAATAGAAATGTTTTATTATTTTACAAACACAGCAGGACTGAAAGCTCACTATATAATTTTTAATACTGGATTGTGTTTTTTGTAGTGCCTCTCAAGAAAAATATCAAGAACACTTTTCAATACCACATAATTAAAACAAATGTTGGTTGCTCTATTTTGCTTACTTTACATTTGTGATTTATGCTTTTTGCTGGATACATAGTTAGAGCTAAGTTGGCTCTACAGGAACAGCAGCAGACCCCTGCATGCCCCACAAATAGTGTAGAAAAGTGTTGCAAGCACTATCATTTACTGAGAGCAAATGGGTGTTTTCCATAAACATATTATTAATGGGAGCATCAAATGCAATCTACATACTAATGCAGTCCAATATTCCACAGAATTGTCTGAGTGGTATAAGTGGTTTTCTCTCTTCAGTGGCCACTTTCTTCCACCTCCAGTTAATTCTATCTGCACTTAGGTCTCCACCATGCAAAGATCTGTCTGACTTTTGCTAACACAGCAAGGAGGAATTATTCAGATGACAAAAACCAGCCTAAAATTCTAAGCTCTGACAGACCCATATTACCTTTTATTCGGTCACTTTATTCCCACAATCAAAAATAAATAAACATTAATCTCATCACTGTATAAACAGCTGTAAAGGTCTCCAGAATAACTCTACATGAAGTGAGCTGTTAAACAGACCTAACAAACATAGTATATGTGGTCAGATTCATGAAAAGCAAATTCATATGAATGACATTCACATTCTAAAAAAAAAATCCAAACCTCAAAGAAAGAATTAAAAATATAGTTCCTTGCTTGGAAAAGCAATACTCTATCACTTTTACCCTGAGTCCAAAATAAGCATTTTTGGTGCATATCTTCACTTGAGGTGTACAACCACTTGTACACAGAGGGTGTTAATATGGTTAGACCCATCTTTGAGAAGAGTAGACAGGCTGCACAGGAATGGATGTTATTGTAGCTTAGTGGCTTTGTGCCATAACTTGTCACATGGCTAACAATTTCCCCACATCACAAAGAATACATCAAAGCACTTCATGGTTTGGGGGTGGGCAGAAAAAAATTACATAAACTAAATGATTTTATAAAGGATGAATAAATCCATCTGCTTAATATGCCATTGAGAGTCCATAAAATATTTTCATATGCCAAAGAAAATGTCTAATGGTTGTGGAATTTTTTTTTAATTTTTATTTTGCAATACAATTCAGTTCTACATATCAGCCACAGATTCCCTTGTTCTCCCCCCTCCCGCCCCCCTCACCTTCCCCCCAGCCTGCCCCCCATTCCCATCTTCTCCAGGGCAAAGCCTTCCCCACAGACTGAGATCAACCTGGTAGACTCAGTCCAGGTAGGTCCAGTCCCCTCCTCCCAGGCCGAGCCAAGCGACCCTGCATAGGCCCCAGGTTTCAAACAGCTGACTCATGCAATGAGCACAGGACCCAGTGCCACTGCCTGGATGCCTCCCAAACAGATCAGGCCAATCAACTGTCTCACCCATTCAGAGGGCCTGATCCAGTTGGTGACCCCTCAGCCATTGGTTCATATTTCATGTGTTTCCGTTCGTTTGATGGGATGGCCAAACACCCTAATTGTCGAGCTAGAAACCTCATCCAACTACTGAGGGATCTGGATGCAGAGATCCATGACTAGGCCCCAGGTGGATCTCTGGGAGTCCAATTAGCGAGAATGAGGAGGGTTTATATGAGCGAGAATTGTTGAGACCAAGGTTGGTTGTGGAATTTTTATACAGTCATCTCTGTGTGCTTTATTCTGTCAAAACTGTGATTCTTCAATATGCATATGTATTAATGACATTAATATATACTCCAGTAGAGCAAATAATTTTAATGATTCATCAGACTTAGGACCCTTAAGCAATTACTTAAGTGTGTGTGTGTGTGTGTGTGTGTGTGTGTGTGTGTGTGTGTGTGTGTGTTGGGTATTGAATTTGGAGATTGAACCCAAGGCTTTGCACATGCTAAGCAAGCACTCTACCACTGAGCTATGCCCTCAACACTGAGAATATTCTAAGGCTCTAAAGGTGATCTGTAAGATCAAAAGTGATAAATTTTGCTCTTTAATGAATTCCAAGATATAGTCTTATCTGATTTATTACTATTCTTTAATTTATATAAATATTTCAATATGAGTATTTATATGGAAAACATATTTAATAATTGTTAAGATAACCATGAAAAATAGAAAGCATGGAGGAGGAATTGTTGGATGATGCATATCATACAGTTACAGCTATAATCTCTTCACATACTGTTGCTGGATAAATAAACTATTCTATGGAATATTAATATATGAACATAGAAAAGTAAAAGGATATGGCCAAGGCTGTTACTATGACAAGTGAGATCGGGAGTGCCAATGGTATAGAAGCTGGCAGTGTAATGGAGAGGAAAGGATCTATTGATAGATGAGTGATATTATTATCATGTCACCAATTATGTTCATTCAACATTGACAAGACTACACAGTAGTACATGCATTTACTGAAAGGTTTATTTTATTATAGTCTAGCTTAGTCATATAAAATGGAATGTTACTTTCCCAAATTTTTACTATAATGAGTAACAGTGAATATTCTTATAATTATTGAGGTGAATCCATTTATTTTTTATGAACAAATAATTTTGTTGTCTTGAATGTTCCTGAAAGTTATGAATGTTTTAAGGTTTTCTAGTCTATTAGGCCAAATTATTTTACATTATTGCAAAATTAAAATCCTCAATCAATTTTTAACATGATCTTTGTCATACAATAATTATACCAAATTATTCTCATGTGTGAATACATTTTTATTAAGAAAAATAGCATTGTGGTATGTTGTTTGTATAGGATTGTCTTTGATTACTTTTTCAGTTTAGGGAGATAATTATAGAAGTTACCATTATGTGGTTAGTAAGATGGCTCAATGAGAAAAGACACCTGCCACCAAGCTTGAAGAACTGAGTTGGGTTATCAAAACCCACATGGCAGAAGGAACTTGCACACACCCATATCCACCAAATGAATAAATAAACAAATATAAAAATGTTGCCATTGTGACATTTTAATGGTAGTAATTTCTAGCTGGTAGAGATTCAATATTTTTTCTTTTAGAAATTACATTTGATTTATTTACTGTGGGGGGCATATCAGAGGAAAACCTTTGGGGCTTGGTTCTCTCCCTCCATCATGTGGATCCCAAGGACTGAACTTGGGCCATCAGGCTTGGCAGCAGGCACTTTCCCTTTTAAAAAGCTTTCTTGTTTATGCTTTGTTTTTCTTATTGCCTTTATAAGCTATTCATAAAGAACTATTTCATCAACAATATTCACACTATACAGAATCAGAGGTTTAAATATATTGACATGGATTGTAGTAATGATAGTAGTTGTAGCAGTAAATGCTTTGGAACTCCTTAATACCACTTACTAAAAATATCAACTCATTTAATTGTTCATTATGATTGAAGTGGAAGTTTCTATACATTTCTCAACAGTGCACTTAACCTACATATAAAAACTGTTCTAACTCAGCAAGACAAAGTAAAGACAGCTGCATTAATTCAAACAGCCATTTACTGAAGAAATAAACATTTATATAAGTGAAATAAATATCTCTTGGCCCTTTATTCTTTGAAGAATATTGTTAGTTTCAACTGGCAACTAGGTATTTAGTATTTTTAAAATTATGTTGAAACTACTTATTCTGAAATGGTTACATCTGTCAAATAGCACACCCATACCAAATTATTTTGTTTGCAACCTCTTCCTTACCCACCCAACCACATAAATACTAAGGGGATAGTCTTGAGGTATGGTGGTGCCAACCTAATAAATAGTTTCTTTTATACTGGTGAGGCAGTAATAGAACCTAACTTTACATTAATTAAATAGAATGAATGGTGCTAAACCAAGGCAAAATAAGTTATTATATGCATTTTCTAGAATGAGCTCAAATAGAAAGGATGATCCAGGATGCCCAGAAACTGAGGAGCCATAAGATGCAGAAGAAGAGGATGTTGTAATAGCCTGGTCATCCTGCTGTGGCACAGCTGGTGAGATCAGCAGTCTAAGCAATTTCATCAGTCACTATAGCATCCTCTCAAGACCTAAAGTTCTAACAGAGTTCAGGAGGTGCATCTTTGAACATGTAATTTCTCCTTAGCTACCAAAGTAAGAGGAAATAATTGCCCATCATGAATAACCAAAATGAAAAAGGGGCATAGCCCTGGCTAAAATCTGATACATTTGTAGTGAGTCTTTCTTTGTACTGCCAGCTCCCATGACATGGAGACTTTTTATTAATTATGAAAGCTTAGCCTTAGCTTAGGCTTATTCCCAATTAGCTGTTAAACCTTAAATAAAGCCATTTATATTAGCCTATGTTTTGCCACATGGCTCATTACCTCTTCTCAATACTATATGTCTGACTTCCTCTGCATCTGGATAGCAAATCTTCCACCTCAGATTCTTTCCCAGAATTCTTATCTCTGCCTGGAAGTCCTGCGTATTTATTGGCTATTCAGCTCTTTTATTAAAACAATCAGAAGATGCCTTAGGCAAGTGAGGTAAAACAGAGACACATCTTCACAGTATACAAAAAGATTATCCCGACATAACTGAATGAGACTTTGGGCATCCAACAACACATGTTCAGAATAATTGACTGAATTTGGTATTAGGCATTCCTTCCTTTCTTGTCTTTCTTATCAAAGACATTCAAGAGTCATGCAATCAATTTAATGGATAATAGTCAGCTATCAAAAGGAAAACTGAATAAGGAAGAAACATCAGAATGCATTGCATATAAAATGTTTGTGAAACTTCCTTTATTCTTTTCTATATACATATGGGATGCATGGTGTGATGTATACGTGTGAATGTAGCAGTGCCCCATAAAGTTTTCCACTAGTGTCATGACCACAATGAGTCTCTGGGCAGAACCAGCATTACAGATATTCCTTAACCCAGACTCTTGAAGAGTGAGATGGGCATATCCAGCCTACATAACTGGTGATATAAATCCTTCATACTCAACCACTGTAAGGAGCTCTCTTAACTTCTTTCCTTTTGCTGTGATAAAAAAAAAGGCAACTTAAGGATAAGGAAGAAAGGTGTTATTGTAGCTCACAGTTTAAGACAGAGTCTATCATGGTGGGTGAGTTAAGGCGGGAGGTGCTCACCTTGTATCCACAGTCAAGAAACAGCAAACAACTAATGTTTGCTTCTGCTCAGTTTCTTTTCTGCATTTATGTAAGGCAGCATCCCCTGCCCTGGGAATGGTCTCACCCACAATCAAGATGAATCTTTCCACATCAGTTAAGGTAATCACGGCAATCCACTGCCAGCTGTCCAGATGCTTGCTTAAACTAGATAATCACTCACAGGTGTGCCCAGATGCTTCTCTTATGGGTAATTCAAATGAAAATGGGAGCAGAAGTTGGCCAGGCCATGTGGGGGCGAAGCCCCTGGAAGAGTAAACAGTTTCTTTCTTAGCTAAAAGTCAAAAATATCCTTTGGTCTCTTGGCAATGTCTTCTTTGGTAGAGGCCATAAATGCCAAAGGTGTTTAGGGACTCTGATCTCATATCTGGCTTGTAAGATGATTTTAGATTACTTCTTTGGAGTTGGGGATGTAATAGTTAAAAAAGAGAAAGAAAAGAAAAAGAAAAAGAAACCTCCTCATCAAGAAAATAGAATCTTTAGCTGAGTGGGGACATATGTTTCAGTTGGTTGGGGTCATTCACTTGGCCAAGGGCTCATCCTAGGAAAGCCAACTTACATTAAGCCATAATAAAGAGATAGGCAGAATAATCAGTCCTTTAATGAGATACTGTACTTTTTCTTTAAAGAATCCTCCCCACCCCCAAGTGCACTAACTTACAGGGTCACCGTGTATGTAGCAGGTAGTAAGTCAGCCCTCTACAGTGCTGTGTAGCTATGTAGCTTGTATGTCAGCCCACTTTTCTGAATTAAGGAAAAAAAACTTGGCTGCTGTGGGATGGTCTGTATGTCAAATGTGTTGCTGATTGGTCAATAAATAAATCACTGATTGGCCATTGGCTAGGCAGGAAGTATAGGCGGGACAAGGAGAAGAATTCTGGGAAATGGAAGGCTGAGAGGGAGACACTGCCAGCCGCCATCAGGACAAGGAAGATGTAAAGTACCGGTAAGCCACAAGCCACGTGGCAAGGTATAGATTTATAGAAATGGATTAATTTAAGCTGTAAGAACAGTTAGCAAGAAGCCTGCCACGGCCATACAGTTTGTAACGAATATAAGTCTCTATGTTTATTTGGTTGGGTCTGAGTGGCTGTGGGACTGGCGGATGTCAGAGATTTGTCCTGACTGTGGGCCAGGCAGGAAAACTCTAGCAACACTTGGCATTTCATTCCTTCTCTTTTCTAAGCACTTTCCTTAACATACTATGGAATAATCCCTTTGTACACTGTGAAAATCTGTCGGTGGGATTGGTTCAATAAGCAAGCTGACTGGCCAATAGCTTAACAGGATAAAGTTAGGCAGAAAAGCCAAACTGAGATGTAGGAGGGCAGACACAGAAGTCACCAGCCAGACACAGAGGGATGAACATGCCATGCTAATAAAGGTATTGCCGTGTGGCAGAGCATAAATGAGGAATATGGGTTAACTTAAAATGTAAGAGCTAGTTAGTAATAAGCCTAAGCTCTCAGTCAAACATTTGTAATTAATATTAAACGTCTGTGTCAGTTATTTGCGAGCAGGTGGTCAGAACAGGAAAACTCCACCTACACTTTGGGCTTTTCCCAAACATTTGGGCTTCCTTAATCTTTCTCTAAAGTCTCCTTTCCTGCCATGTCGCTACCTATTTGCTGTGTGTCTGGCCTCCATACCAGTTTGCATGGCATGGCCTTTTTCTTTCTCTCATCCATTTCCTCCCCTGGGAAGCCTCTAAAGTATATACAGCTTGCCTCCCTGGGGATTTTTCTCTTTGAAACGCTATTGAAATCATCCTTGAGCTTCTGTTAGAATTCATTCTCAAAATATTTTATTAATGAGACTAAGAACCCCAAGACAGGATCCACAGTATCCCCTGCATCAATCCTAGATTCTGTCAGGTTGAAAATACTGATAATCACAGTAGCTTGTGCTCTAAAGTGATTTCATTTTGGGTGCAGTCATTAAATATAATTTAATTGAGATAAATAACATATGAATTTATTTCATCACAAGTATTTGTTATCTTTTCTGAACATTTCATAGATGCAAAATAAAAAACTCCAATGTAACATTTTTTCTTCTTGAATATGTTCATATCATTTCAATTTGTTAATTCATATTGAAATAGTTCACTCTTGTCTCTTTCATAAGTTTTTCTCCAATTTCTGAAATCTACACTTATTGCTCTCCCTTCTCCAGATTCTTTTCACAATTACTGTGATATTCCATCACAAAGCTGTGATAGTTCACCAATGTGAAGTCCATCTCAAAGCTAGGTAAGGTTAAAGGCACCTGATTAGCTCAGAACAGTTACAAATCCCATGTGCTAACAATAGAAATCTTTGTCCACAAAGAAAAAAAATAACTCTAGAAGAGTTTTCACCCTCTTCACTTTCTACAAAACTCTAATAAACATTCATAGCATGCGAGAGACAGTCACAAGTGTTTGTTGAATGAGTAGAAGGGAGGTAAGGAGAAGAAAGATGGAAGGAAGATGGAAGGTGATGGGAAGAGGAAAGAAGAGGTAGAAAGAGGGAAAAAAGAGTGACAAGGAAAGGAGGGAAAATAGCTTAATTAAAAGAAAAAATAACCCCTTAAAATGCCATCAAAAAGACTGAATTATACCCTGCCTCTCCTGACAAGAAATCCATACATTTAAAGTCCCCACTCCAATTGTGACTATTTGGGGTAAGGAAAGAAACGTTAACTGACACCCTGAGCGTGCTCCTGATTCCAGCTGTATTGTCCTTAACAAAAGGGGCTACAGCTTTCTCCCTCCTGTCTGTGATATTGGGTCACAGTGAAAGTGGGGCCCTTTGCAGGCAAGAAAGACTTCCATCTTCCAAAATGAAACCAGAATGTGATCTTAGAACTGTGCCAGAGTAAATACTTACTGTGTGAGCTCTTGGTCCTACAGTATTTTATTGTAGTTTCCAAGATAAGTAGGAGCTGCTAAGTTCCACTGAGGAAGGTAAAGAGGTAGAATGGCGCCCTACACTACCATCAAGTTAATAAAGGTGCCGTCTGTCTCTCTCTGTGTCTCCCTCTGTCCATGTATCGACACAATATTAAAAAGTCTGAAAAAGCAGGAAAAATGTCTCATTAGGGCCTGAGTGTATTATCCAAATAGCAAAGAACAAAAAACTCACAGGGGAAAGGAATTAACTCATTGAAGGGGCTAAGATGTGTTTAGTGTATTCTGTTTACACTAAGAAATAGGGGTGTTTTACAATATTTAGAATTCAAGTAGTTAGAATCTAAATATCCTCTTACTTCTTCTAAAATTGAAAATCCTTGTATTCCAACATACCTTTTGCCCAAGGATTTTCTATGGCTGAATTTTATTGCTAACATTTAATGGAATACAAATTTATTTCTGTGGCTTAACTGTAAACGATTTAAGGGCAGCAACAACTTTTTAAAACTCAATAGCTGAAGTGCCCCAGAAATTATTATTTGAAAACAATATCAGAAAACTATGGTTCTATTACATTAGAAATTGTTACAATGGATAAGCTGAAAGCTACTAAATTAAAACTTTCAAAGATGAATTGTATAGAATAGTGTCTTAATAAAGTTTTTTTTTTAAGAAAAAGGAAATGGCTACATTGTTAAGCTTTTCACACAATGATTAGACAAATTTCAAACATTATCCTGATACTATCCCACTTATAAAAGTCACAAGCATATTTTCCAAAAAATTCTCTTACTGAGCATGAAATCGTACAAAATATTTTGAAAGGAAAATGAGAAAATGTTAATCCAGTGGTAGCAACACACCACAGGGACAAGCAACCAGAGCTATACCTCCAAAGGGTAATGGAAACGAACACAAACTGATGTATTTTCCAGCAGATTCTATTTTACTTTACTTCAGAAATAAAATAAGAGCAAAATATTAATTAACCACTGGATCACTCAAACAGCACATCAGAACATCTGCTACCCTGGGCTTCTCCATCTTTGACACAGCATGATTCATGAAATCTTTGACACAGCACAGGGAGATAAACAAAAATGATAACTGGCTGCATACCTCCTACCACAGCCAGCTGCCCCAGGGCTATACATGTTTGTCTAATCACTAAAACAGAAATGTGATCTATAACAGTATGCAAAATTTAGACACATTTAACTGCCACATACCAAATAAATTTAACAAATATTCATTGAATGTTTGCTGTCCACAAGGCCCCATTTTGATATGTTTTACTTTAATTAGTCAATAATAATTTCATGTATCTATGGGATACAATGTGATATTTTGATAGATAGATAGATATAAAAATTGTATTGTATATGCTCAATTTTTTAATGATTTAAACAGCAGGTGAATTTGACTTCCAGGCTAAATACCAATGTTGACCTGTAACAGACCCAGTCACTAATCATGAGCAAAGAATGATTTCTAAAACTACATAGGTCTAGAAAATGGTAAAATGGAAAGATAGCTCATTATAAATAATGTTTTATATTCACTCTAGAAGTTTTTTAGACTAAAGAGTTTATTGAGTAAAGTTCATAATAATCTATTAAAATATAAGAGCTGTAACAAGAAATTATGTTGACTGTGGTACTTCAAGAATCTAGATAGAAAAATGTCTAAAGATCTGGAAAAGAGAAAACAGAATGAATTTCAGAACATAGAAGGCATGAGGAGCAAAGAATTTCCATGACAAAGATGAAAAATAAAGTAAGATGCAAATACATACAATCAAGAGAAGAACAACACAGCTTCATGACTAATTATGTATGGTTTTGGATGTAATGAAAAGTAAAGATGTATACCAGGTTGTTATCTAAAACATAGCGTGCATGTGATATTATTAGAGATATATGGGAAGAATGAAAAACCAAATTTTATACATTTTAATAGCTTAAGTGAGAGCTATGTGAAGTTAAGTATAAGAATTCAAGAGAGATAGTGATAGTTTCAAATTATTTTTATTAAATGATTTTTTTATTATATTTACTGAAATTGTTGTTGTTTAGAAACAAGGTCTTACTATGTGGTCTAGACTAGCCTCAAACTCAAAATCCCCTACCTTATAGCCTCCAAAGTCTGAGATTATAAGGCAGCACTACCACACCCAGCTAGTAAATAAAATTGTATCAATCTAGTTGCAATATTATTAAAATGGAAAAATGTATATATACACATATACATATATACATATATAAATGTATAAATATACATATATGTGTGTATATATGTGTGTGTGTGTAATCAACATGCCATATAAACATTATATCCCATGAATATCTTTCATTTTTGTATAAATTACTTATTCAAATAACATTCAGTAAATATTTAAATTTATAATGTACTGAAAGAGAGGCATGCTATGGAAGACAAGACTAAAAGAGCTCCTGACTTTGAGCTTGCAGCACAGTGAAACAGACTGTCATTAGATAAAATGACATGCAAACACATATATAATTGTTAACTGTGGCTAAATAATTGAATTCAAGTTTTAAGTTACATGAGAAATTAATGACTGTCAAATCACAAATCTGCTATGTAATAAATCCTTGATATTAAAATACTCAAAGAACTATAGTCAAGTCATATTCAATGTTCAATGTTGGCCTTAATTAGAGATTTACATTTATAATTTTAATTGCAAACTATTTTATTGCTATTGAGAAATTTATAATTCAAATGAACAGGGAGGACTAGATCATGAAGGTGTCCCTTTCAAAAGAGACCCATAATACTTTCCAGCCTTGCTGTCACTAAAGCTTTGTAGTTCTCTACTCACAAATCTGTCTCCTTCTTGATTATAAAACTAATTGAGAACACTAAGTGGAACTTACATATTAGTTTTTCTGTAATATGTAACATATGTCTGAAACATGGAAAGCATGATAAAATTAATGGGTAAATAAATGAATAAATGTCTATTGGCAGGAAAAATTATTAGGATACTTTCCATACTTTTTAATTTTCAACCTTTATCATCATTATAAAACTATTACTAAGCCTCTGCCATAGATTGAGAACTATGAAAATTATTGGGTTACAAGGAAACTTAAATGTAGTAAATAGTCTCAAAGAACTTAAAATTTACCAACATGAACATACAGATTGCATAGCTTTTTGTGTTTTGTGACCATACTCACAAATAGCAGCTTTTCTTAAACACATAATAATCTGTGAGAAAAGGAGGGCAGACACTGACTCCAGAGTTAACCTATGATAGGGGAATAAAGCCTCTCCCAGACTCCACAAATTAATAAATAAAAGCCCCAGTGTCAGGAATGAGTTGTTGGCTCACATACATTACAGGCTACTGACAATGTTCTTGGTTAGCCTTCAGATCTTGGCAATAAGACCCTATTGCTGAAGACCCTTGAGTCATATAACATGGAAAAATCAAGCTGGTACTGATCTAGAAACTTCATTGCTACCAGCTATCTTTCATGGTGCTGGAAGGTGCTACAAAAACTACCAGGGGAGAAAAGTAGTCATCTATCTACCCAGCTGTGAACTCTATGAGCTACAAATGACTGGCCTGACAAGAGATGTCTACTATTGAAATAGTGGCATTAATGTCATAGGAATATCCAACAACTTCTTGATTAGATTTTAGGCCCACTCTATAAGATGAAATCCATACTTGAAACCATAAATGGGACCAAGAACCCCAAACTAGGTAGGTCATGGGCCCTAGCGAATAACCTACTCCTTTTATTCTGCTAAATGGACAAAGTATTAAACCAACCTCTAGAGATTTGGCATTATATTCATAGGTTACTGCATCTCTCAAATTGTATCATAGAAGCTTCTTTTGGCAGTAATAGATAATTAACACAGAGACCTGCAACTGGCCAATGTTCAGAGAATAAAAGATTGTAGAGTTCTTATCCCTAGTGTGATATCTATGCCACACTCACTCTTCCCAAGGCTCAAAGATCATCACAGAAAAGGCAGAATGATTGTAAGACCCAGAAGCAGTGAACGATTGCAGCGAAACTGTTTTCCAGACTCAACAGTGCAGTTCCACCTATGAACTGATCGCAGTTATGACTGCATCTGCAAAACCTGCACAAAATCAATCTAGACAAAAAATCCCAGCTTGGATGGGAAAAGAAGGTAGGAAGTTCCAACCACAGTTGAGGAGCCATTGACAATTACTGCTATTGTGAGAGGGAGGGTCAGTTTTCTTCAACAATAGAGCCCCTGAGAGAATACTCTTGCTTTAGAAGAATCTCTTACACTCCCAAACATAGTGGCAAAACTTAGTAGACTCGTAGATGTTTTTTAAAGGAGAGAACATATAAAGTTGGGAAGGAATGGTGGTGAGGTGTTAGAAGGAGAATGGGGAGTAGACTTGGTTAAAAAAAATAATAACATATGCACGTATGAACTGCCAAAGTAGAAAAAAATTAAAAAGTTTATACGTCTTTTTTGCTAATATTAGTATTTATATAAGCATGTTGAAAAATTTGTGTAATTTTCTTCTTCTATAAATGCAGGGTTATACTTTAAATACACATAATGATAGCTGATGACTTCTAATCATGTATTTAAAATTGTATTTCAAGTGCATACACCAACTTAACATGAGGAATAAGGGATGAGCATTTAATTTGCACAAACATCTACTACTAGATGCCCTCTGAGAGCTGCAACATGTATCCTTTTTTGAGAAAAGCCCTTCTTCTACCTCTTGCCATGTTCCTAGCCTACCTTCTCAGTCATGAGTAGGATGATCCCTTACCAAAGCAGGTGCATTGTATTTTTTCAAGAGAACATGATGTGAAATTAAGAGTGAGACACATGGTACCATTAGGAACATTAATTAAAAGAAATCTCACCAACTTATTTTACCAAGGACCCAGGAGTCACATGACCTCTTATTTCTGAAATGTGTGTTCTGTGTCATGAGGCCCAGTGTCCTACAACATATTCCTTTAAAATATAAAAGCTAGCTTGGCATGGTCTACATACACACTACCACAGGAGCTGGGATGATGAGACAGAATGATTGGGTTTGAGGTCATCTTGGTTTATATAACTAGTTCCAAGCTAGCCTGAGCGACACAGGAAGACCTGCAATGCAGCTCAGTGATAGAGAACATTCCTAGCATGGGCAAGGCCCTGAATTCAACACCCAGTACTATAAATAAATATTCATTTCTTAAGTAAAATATATAAATCCTCAAGTATAGAGAATTCTTAATTTTTACTTCCATAAAAACGAGGAAATAATGCTCTCCCTTTCAGATCTTCTTCATTTATAATAAAGGAAGATTTTTGTTTTCTGTTTTTGTTTTCAAGATGCATAAAAAAGCTTTATTTGAAGGAGAGCTGGAATTTAATCTAACAAGCCAAATCCCATGTCATTATCTGATTCCTTGGACTCCTTCTCTTCTCCTCTGCTGCAGCTGGGGCAGAACCAGATGCAGGACCTGCAGAACCAGGGTGCAGCAGAAACAGACACAGCCCCACCAGCAGGCGCATTGGCAAGCTTGACAACACCTTAGGCAATAACAGTCTCATTTTCTTTTTCCATTCAGCTCACTGATGACCATGTTAAGCTAGTCATCATCCACCTCAATGCTCATGCTGTCTAAGATCTTCTTGATGTCTTGCTGCTGGAAGAGGCATTTCCCCCAATGGCGGCCAGCAGATAAGAGGCTATGTAAGTACACAGTGAACGTCAGCTGTCGCAGACAGGCCTCGTGTGTGTGATCTCAGTGGCATCCTAAAAGGCAAATTTTTAAAAAGAAAAAATAGTAACAGTCCTTCTAATCTTGCAGAATCAATGTATTTAGATAAAAAAAAAAATGAATAAATAGAAACACGTAAAATCTTAGAGTTTAAAAGAGCCGAGTTTCTCAATCTGCAAAATCACATAATTAAAACGACATTTTTGATAAGTAAGAAAGTATCAGCCCAATTAACAATGGATGCATGACACAGTAGTGACAAGTGGGATTTTTACATTAAGTTAAAATTCTTGTGACAGATTAATTAAATAGTGTCCAACACCACCTATTGATGTTGAAGCAAGAACTTCAATCTAGATACTGGAAGGTTAATCCTACCCTCTAAAACTGCTTTTTTAAAGCCTAAAATGTGCCACTTTTAACAGAAGTTATTTGTGTTAAAGAGTTATAACATAATAAGGTAGAAGTAGAATCCACTGACAGATAAGCACCTTTGGGACTATTCTAATTAAGATGACTATTTTTCTCTTTTTGAAAAAATTTTATTAAACATATTTTTGACAATTTCATGCATGTATGTAATGTATTCTGATTCTTATCCCTAACCTCTTTTATCTCTCTCCTATCCCATACCAATATGCTTCATCCTCACCAGTTACATTCATGTCCTTTTGTGACCCACTGAGTTTAACCAGGGCCATGTGTGTGACCATGTGTTTGTAACTAGACACTAGAATGTAGTTGGGCTCACTAACAGGGACACAACTGAAGACAACTCCAAGAATCTATCAGCAACCAATATTAAATATGCAGTGGGGTGGGGGAAGTGGGGCCCTGAGCTTCAAGTCTAAGCATGACAGATTGTTGATAAGGCCAGTTCCGATAACCACAACTGCTTTGAGTTTGTGATTACAATGATGATACCATGCTCAGGAAAAAAATGACATCTTGTGTCCCTTTCCCTACCTTCTATCTCCTACATTCTTTCTGCACTTTCTCCCATGATGTTACTCACTGTGAGCTTAGAGAGTGTGATAGACATATCTTGTTTAGAGCTGAGGACTCAACTATCACTTATTCTCAGCACCATGAATAGCCAAGAGTCTCTGCACCACCACTATGAAGAAAGTCTTCTCTGCTTAAGCTGAAAGTATTTAGATGGCAGTTTGGCACAATGTCGGGTTAAATAAGCAACAGCAAATTAGTTCCCACTCCTAGGACATACAGTTTCACCAGATATGTGTTTATGACAAGCTTTACAGTACCAGACTTGGGTTGTCTCTTATAGAACAGGCCTCATATCTTGCCTGGAAAGTTGGCCTTGTAGTTCATATGTTTCATAGTTAGGTTACACTGTTAATGCCTTTTAGCAGTCTCCTGGATACTGGCATTACAAGTGTGGGCCACTAAGTCATATACTTGAGGAACAAATTATTTTTCACTTTAGCTTGTATTCTACAGTGTGTGTGTGTGTGTGTGTGTGTGTGTGAGAGAGAGAGAGAGAGAGAGAGAGAGAGAGAGAGAGAGAGTACGTGTGTTGGTATATGTGTGTACACGTGTGAGATATACTTGCTTCTGCACACACATGTGAAGGTCAAAGGTGAATTTCAGGTTTCATCCTCTAGCACACTACTACCTTATTTTTTTTGAGACAGGTTTTCTCCTCGAATGCAAGTTTTTCATTTCCTCTAAACTGACTTCCAGTGGGCATCAGGAATTGCCTGTCTTTGCTGCCCTCACCCAGCACTGGGGTTACAAGTGTTCACCAACACATCTGGCTTTTATGTGGGTGCTAGAGATTGAAACTCATGTCTTCATGCTTGTGCAGCAGGCATTTTACCCATTTAGATAACTCCTGAGCCCTAGATTTTAACCTGTTTGTCTTACACCATCAACAATAGCTTTAAAAAAAGTATGTCTATAACTTTGCTTGGTTTGAACTTTCTCTCCAGAACTCATAAAAGAGTTTAATCCTCAAAGTTATTTGCTAATAGTACTGAGAAGTTGGAAACCTAATCCACCTATGATTTTTTTTTAGAGTGGATCCTAATGAGTTATTGGGACAGGAAAAGCGCCTCTGGTTGCATCTTAATGGCTTTATAAGAACAGGGAAATAGTCACACGTGCACTGTCTCTGCCACATGATCCAAAATTCTTCCATTTTCTGCCAGCAGAATGGTTATCATCAGAAGAATTACTTAGATCTCAACATCCAAAATCATGAGCCAAAATAAATTTCTATTTTACAAATAAAGTGCATTCCTTGGTTATTTCAGTACAATACAAATGGAACTACTATAGAAATCTTTCTCAAAATAAGTGCACTGACCTCACCAGCTAGGTGGTTCTGATAGCAGATTCACAGTGGACTGTATCTCTTTCTGAAGATAGCCATTTGAAACACAAGCTGAAAAGTTCTATCCGAGCAATTTCATTAACTTTAAAGGATCAAAAATACATTTAACAGATTACTCACATAATATTGTGAAATATTTATTTAACTATGCAAAAATGTGTTGTATCTGTTTAACTATGTAAAGATGTATTAATGTTTTACCTTGCCTGCCTAAGGCACTTGATTGGTCTAATAAAAAGCTGAATGGCCAACAGCAAGGGATGAGGTATAGGTGGAGACTTCTGGACAGGGAGAGTAGTAGGAGTTTAGGCAAAAGAGATGCCAGGAAGACACCAGGGGCCAGACAGACAGACATGGAGGCAGTAGGAAAGTAGGACATACAGAATGAAAGAAAGGTAAAAAGCCCCAAGGCAAAACATAGATGAACAGAAATAGAAACAGGTTAAATTAAGTTAAAAGAGCTAGTGGGACAAGCCTAAGCTAAGACCAAGTATTTGTAATTAATAATAAGTCTTAGTGTCTTTATTTTGGAGCTAGTTGGTAGCTCAAAAATTCTAATTACAACATGCTAACTAAGGTGGTAGGTAACAGCATGGAAATTTCCCATCTCTCTGTAAGTCACTGCTTCATAAAATTTAGTATTAGCCATTAAAAGAATTGTCATATATTTGAATTTACTTTTTCATGAGTTGAAATGTGTATAAGAAAGTTTTATTTGTTGAAAAGCATATAAAATATTTCAGTCTCATCATTGCTTACAAATATGTGTGCATGTGAAAAAATCCAATGTAATCCTTATACAGTCTTTAATATTCAGATATATTCAGTACGCCTATTATTATTGCATATATAACTATTATCTGTTCAAAATGATATAAAAATAAAAAATATGTAAATACTATGGTAACGCAGAATTTTAGGCTCAGTATAAAACTAAAATTACTACAAATAAAATTATTTTATGTCATTGTTTCAACCATCAAATCAAGACTTATGAACTATAACAGTATAAAACACCATCTATACATTTTAAAAACAATATGTTTTATTTCAAATAAGAGCCAATTTGCATTTGTGCCTCATAAATCATTTACATATAATATGTTATCATTTATTCAGCTTTAGCATAGATAACTGGTTAAAGAAAGTAAATAACTTCTTTTTAAGTCTAAATTCAATCTGAATGAATTCAAATTAATCTTTAATCTAAATTTAGCTTTTCTGGCTCCTTGTATTTGGAATTTAAGAAAAGAAGAGAATGACAAAGGCAAAAATGAAATAGTTCAGGCCTGACTTTCTAGTAGGTGACTTTTCTCTCAGCCAACTGTTGCTTGTTTTACAGTATTTTCAGAGTAACATTAGGTATCTAAGTATTTAATTGTGTATTGGTCATGTGCCTTTACTTAAAAGTTAAAGTAGGGAGATGATGCAAGAGTTTTCCATCATAGCTCATCTGAACAAACAATGGGCTCTTCAGTGGCGGTTTCTCTGTTTGGGTTTACTGTTAGCTTGAGTGTGCACAGAAGCCTTGCAGGGTCTAGATGTATTTTATCATCATCTTTCTTTACTCTATCCAAATGACATATATTTATATTATATTCTGAGCCAACAAAGCAACATGATTTAATGATTTTGACAGTAATAGTCAGTGACACTATTTGAGTGATTTAGAGAGATATAACTTTCTCTTGCAAAAATTACATCACCTAAAAATAATTATATGATATAGCAAAGGTATTTAAAAAGTGGCCTAGAAATATATTTCAACAAATCATTCTAGCTTTCAGAAAGGAAAGGAGTGGTTTAAAGATCATAAGTATTAAAAGAACAAAATGTCATAATCAGATGGAAATTCATTGAGGCTTGAGTATGGATAGAAAACCATCTGTATTTTAAGGACGATAATAATAATCCATCTATTCAGTTTTAGCTTTAAATATCTGAAATGGTTAATATGCACATAACACACACTAACATAATTCAGTCTAGTTGTAACCTTGCAGATATTACACACAAATATGTATGTTCATATTATTTGCATTATATATGCAAATATTTTGGACAAATACTAGGTTCACTCAATTATTTATCCTTCAAATGCCTACAGTTCTAAGTAGTTGTTCTGGTTACAGATTTTGCATCATGAATACACATACTATGACATTTGCCATGTTTATGTGCATGCATTTTGCATTGATTAAACAAATCACTTATTTCTCATATTATTTTTTTAAAAATTTAAATTGAGTAAAATTATCAAGCTCTCTTGAATTTTGTAACTATTTTCAGAACTAAATATTTTAAATATACAACTAAATTCAATATGAGAAAAATGAAGATGCTTGACATCATGAGCTCCCAGGACATGCAAATCCAAACCACAGTGAGATATAATCTCAGACTTGTCAGAATGCCTCCTTCCTAAAAGCAAAGAAATAGCAAAATGCTGGCAATAATGCAGAGGAAATAAAACTTTCTACACTTTTTATTTCAATTATTAGTGTTGCTGGGTATAAGGGCTATGCATGCTTGTGGTATATAAATGACAACTTTTGGAAGTCAGTTCTTTCCTTCCACTTTATTGAGGCAAAGTTGCTCTTGTTTATGTTGCCTGGCATGCTCCAGACTAGCTGGCTCTTGGGCTTCTTGGTGATTCTCCAGTCTCAGACTCCCATCTCATTGTAGGAGTACTGTGATTCCAGATCACTGACCACCACATCCAGCTTTTTACATGAGTTCTTTAAGGGAACCAAACTTGTCATCAGACATATACAAGTTATTTACTTAATGAGTCATCTCTTTGGTCCTAGAAAACAATTATGCACTAATGTTAGAAATATAATCTTTATAGCCATATGAAAAAGAATGATGAGGTTTCTTTAAAAAATTTAAAATATATCTACCATATGATTCACGTATCTGTCTTGTGGGGATATATCCAGAGAAACTCTGTACCCCTGTGTCTCTTGCCACCATTCACAATAGCTAAATATGAAAACCACAGAGGTGTACACTGGACAAGGAAAATGTGGCATATACACAGAACAGAATATTACTCAACACAGGAAAGAATGATGTCCTGTCACTTGTGAACAATAGAACTGTATTAGGTCAACTGAAATAAGACAGACACAGAGAGACAAATGATTCATTCTTGTTCATAGGTGACAACTAAACACACACACACACACACACACACACACACACACACACGCTTATCAAAGTAGGTGAGAATACGATAGTGATTTCTAAAGGCTATTGTCAAGGAGAGGAGAGACAGACCATTGACAGCATGTGCCAAAATACAGGGAGACAAGGAAATGAGTTATTGAACTGATATGGAAATGCTAATCACCCTGATTTCATCATCCTATTGTAATATTTAATAACTATAAATACTTACAATTATTATTTCCTGATAGAAGGCTGTGTTTTAAAACATAAAATAACATTGAAGTTTAAATAAACTTTTCCTTAGGAATACCCAAATATACAGAGGGGAAAATATGGTCCTAGAAAAGAGATTGCAAGTCCTTCTAGTGCTAGAAAATGCATTAGGAATGAGGAATTCCCAGGGATGCAGTCTCAGATGCCCACAAGTTCCAGGAAGACAGTAAGAGTTCCCATCCATATGGAAACTGTGCAGCCAGAGAGAGCAGCCCTGACTGAAAGGATTATTCCTACAAGAGTTAGGCAAGGCAACAGTCTCAATGTTGCAGAATCATTTTTTCAAAGGGGCTATGGGAGCATTAGAATAGTTTATAAAAGGATTTGTTTATTTATATTGGCAATCAATGGTTCTAACTGAATACTGTTTAGGGTAAATCTTGGCCTTTGTTTTCTAATCACAAATTTAGTCTTCAAATGATCATTTTTATCTTCCATATAATCACTCTTAAAATACTGTGTTCTATGAAACATTAAATTATTGCCATTATTTATCACAAAAAGAACATAAACCTGTGATGTATCTTTTTAAATTTGGCAGTTCAAACAATTCATAATCCTGAGTGTTGTGAAACATACCTATACTCCTATACTCCCTCATTGGCAAAGTAACTTGCCAGAAATAAATGACAATGTGGGTGGTGGGTCCAAGGCTCTTTCCATGTTTTCTCTTGTTATTTTTAGACCAGATTGGAAAGCCACCACATTCTCCTGGGAAACTTTTCTGTGAGGAATACATTTTTCCATTCCCTCTTGATATGAGTGTGGGTCATCAGTCTCAAAACGCATACCAAATTTTGAGTTAGAGAATATATTACTTTTGTGAAATAACTTCAAATGCTATTATAGCTCATGAAAATGGTGCTTCTGGTGGTGTCGATGGATGGAGCTTTTCTCTATTCTTCTCAGACTGGCTCATCAGAATTTCTTGGTTTGAAATTCACACGCTCATTGACTGGCTTGATTTACCATACTTGTGGCTATTCATGTGAGAAATGATGATGCAGCCACGTGGAAGCTCTAGAATGTCCTTTCCCCACCAGAATGGAAAACTAAAAACAATTTCCTCTGTCTAAGAAAGCTGAATCCATTAGTGTCACCATCAAAGACTTGAAAAATTAAATGTTTTGATTTATACTGCTTGCTCATTTACACTGCCTCATTGGCTTATACAGCTGGTAGACTGACCTCAGAGAACAAAACTTAAGCAGGTGGTGAGGGTGGTTACAGCTGTTTCTTCTGTTTTGGTTTCTTGCTGGGGGAATTCAACACAACTGGCACCTGGTACACAGCTTAGCTTTGAAAAATATCCTTTTTCTCTACACATTTTTAATGTGTGGTTAGACAGAAAGAGTTCATTCTCATGCGTAATGAACAAAAATATACGTGAATGTTCACTTCAGTGAACTATGTCAATTTTCTGCTCTCCTAATTTAGCCTGTGGAGATCATCATCCCATTGTTCCATAGAAAATTTGATCCATCATATGGAAGACATCATGTTAATTGGACCAAATAAACCAAATATGGTGCATATCTTTAGAAGACATGTCCATGTCATAAAATACAAATTCACCTGTGGAAATGAAGCTTTGCAACATGGTGTATCTAGGAACTCAATGTTCTAAAACATCTATGGAAAATCTTCCAGGGGCAAAAGATCAATTGTTACACCTTACCTTGACTATTGCTAAAAACATGGACATTAGGATTTGTTCTCATTTAATGTTTAAATAGCATATAATCAAATGATTGCTGCTCCAACCCATCAACTGAGTAATTGAGAAGGCTACTAAATTTTGGTGTGTTTAGAGGAAGGAATGCTATGTGGCATCTAGGTTGCTTCACAAACTAGTCTGCCACTTAGAGCATATGCCAGAGTAGATTTAGTGGCACTTCCATCAACAAATAAAGATATTCTATAGATTTCAGCATTCTGCAAGGAGAAGTAAAGTGTGAACACTAGGATTTTCTAAAACAAAGCCATAATCCTTTCTGAATAAAAAAATCTGTTTCAAGATAGACTTTATCAGTGTGTTCCAAAGAGGCATAAAGTGATTGTTGAGAATCTATAACTCCTTTTATTTTCAGAAAACATGAGAGTTACATATTCACATTCCACTCAGCAGCATTACTCTATAAATAGTATCTCTCTGACTTCTTTGCTAGCAGACCTCTCATTCACTTATCTCATTAGGGGAGTTTATGGACATAATGTTAAGTCTAAATCTTAATCTTTGATATATCACTCAGAATGGAAAAGAAATATTTTAATACTAAGTTTGGTACATGAAATTTACTCTATTGTCATTGTCTTCAACTATACATGGAAAGGGAAGGCTGTGTGTGTGTGTGTGTGTGTGTGTGTGTGTGTGTGTGTGTGTGTGTGTGTTAATTTTTAATGTGGTAAATTTTGCATTACGTAAAATCCACCATTATAACCATTTTTGAGTGTTCATTTAGTTTACTCTCATGATGCCCTCTAATTATCATGTATCCATCTGCACAAAGCTGTCTTGGTGTCTGTGACAGATCTAACAGTCTGTAATATACAACAACATGTATTTGCCCTTTTCATTTGCTTAGCCATCTTCTAGAACAATCCTACCACTTGTATATTTGACTGCTCCTATAACTAATGGCCCACAAAACTAAAAATGCTCTAGCTTGTAAATCTGGAATTGAACTGATTAAAAACAAATCTTTCTTTCTCCAAAAATTTATACAGTAAGGAATAATTAAATTTAAATTAAACATAATACTAAGTACTTTCTTTCTCCAAAAATTTATACAGTAAGGAAGGATTAAATTTAAATTAAACATAATACTAAGTACTTCAACTCTAGGTGTAGTGTGTTGTTTGCTGGACATATATGTGTTCATGAAATTAACCTATTAGTACAGGGTCGGGCTGCTTAAAACATAAATACTGTCTCCCCAATAAAAATCTTCAAAATATCTATAATGTCAGAAATTCAATTTAATCCTCTTTCTACTGAGAAGCTACTATGTATTAGAAACTAGTCAAATCTGTGCCAGCAACACACACACACACACACACACACACACACACACACACACACACACACACAAACAAACAAACAAACACAAACACACATATACACAAGAAGAGAGGGCTTCATATATGAGTTTTAAAACATAATCTTGCAAATTTTAGACTCTCGAGGACATTCATATTTCTATGAATGTCAAAATTAGCAAATCATTGCAGAATTCCTCCAGGGTCTGATTACATATCATTGCATGATTGATTGTCCTGGTATGAAGCACATTTGGGGATATCTGCAGCATTGGCTTGTAGCATAGTTGTCCTGGGGCTTAAGTGAGTTTTGGTGTTTTCCTTCTGGCATGCAGGTGTCTGTGCTGCTTGATTTAATCCCAAAGGCACTCTTGTGAAAAACAAATTTTAGGAAGAGATATACTAAACAGTAAGGTTGAAAGGCAAGCTAATTATGTCAGGTGAAAGGCCACAGAAATCTATTTTAGCACCTGCAAAAGTATGCGGGTATTTATGTTACAGTCTCTGGGGATTTATGGGAAACGTCGATGTAAGACACACTACCTTTTCTGCAGTTGTTTCTTCCAGCCATCTGTTGGTAATATGTTCAGAGAGTGGATGATCTGACAAAGTAGGAAACACAACAAACGGTAAGGTTTCGAGCCTTGCATAACAAAATACGAAACAAAGATCAAAGTCCCAGGAAAAACTGGGTGATTGTTTGGTTTTATAAAAGAACAGCCCAAAGCAAGGAAAAAAATCCCAACTTCTAAACAACCAGAATACCAGCAAAACATAAACAGAAGTATGTTTATCTTATACCTACCACAGAATTTCTTGTGTCCCTTTTCTGTTTAAGCTGTTGGGCAGCTGGACACACTACATTGGGCATCCTGCTTTAATTTGCTCAGAGTGAGAAAGTATTTTGAAGTTCTGGTAGTACCTCTTGAGAAACCAAATCCAAGAAAAAAAAACCTCATGTGGGTAAACGTGTAAATATATGAAAATGCAACATACGGTACAATGAAAATAAACTCTAGAAGACAACAAAAAATCCCAAGCAATTTAGTTCTATGCTGATAAAGGACCTTCTGTCTTTGAAGAGAAAAAGTTTACTCTATAAATACACTTTTGCCCAATCAGCTGGACTCCTTCTTCCGTAAACATGGGGTAGACTAGAAGACACACATTTTTTTTCCTCACTACGGCAATAGTATCCACAGCCAGACATTAAAATATCTCACTTTCCATTTTTTCCATGTAATTCCTTGAGGTTAAAAGAAGGTAATAAGTTTATCCCATATTCTTTTATTAGTGTATTACTCTAACCTGATAAAAGCTTTGTTCCACCAATTCTGTAGGAACTTTTAAAGATTGTCTTGGTAGCCAGAGAATTGAACTCAAAGTGACTAATGCAGTGTCTTTATCACATTAAGCTAATGATCAATATTGTCTCAGTGTTCCATATATTTAATATTTATGAATACAAAGGAAGCTGAAGCAGAAAATATAATGTGTGACTTAGCAGAAATTTTGGATTTGACATAATGTTTTAAAACTTCATAACCATTCCTCATTGGTAGGCAGAACACAGGATGCTTTTGAACTTGATATCATTTTTAAATTCAGATATATTTTTGCAAATATCTTTCAACTTCTCTATCCTTCTTTTCTAACCAGGACTAGATGCCACCACCATATCACTTTTTTTTCCTTTGAGACAGGGTGTCATGCAGCCAAGACTGGCTTCAGTTTCACTCTACAACTGAGAAGAGAATGACTTTGAACTTTTCATCCTTCTGCTTCCACATCTCAAGTGTTGGGTTTACAGATATGCACCATCACACTTGGTTACATAGGGCTGAGGATCAAACCCAGGGCTTCATGCATGAGAGGCAGGTATTTTATCAACTGAGGTGCATCTCCATCTACATCTTTTTTTCCTATTAATGGTATGGAGAGTAGTAACATAAGGGGACTTATGGGAGTTAGTTCTCTCCTTCCATCTTGCCCACCCAACCCAAATCATTTGACTTTACTAGATAAACACCCAACGGTAGATGTAACCAACCGTCTTATTAAATAAGATACACAGAGCCAATTCAGAGAAGAAAGCCAAGAGGTCAGAGCTAAGAGCCTCACCCTTCCTGCTTCAGTGATCCTCTTCAGTCAAGAGAGCTCTCCGAAAGGGGCCTACTTCCTGTGTGTATGTCTTTATATAGTCTAGCTGTTCTGCCTTCTCATTGGTTGTAAACCTAAACACGTGACTGCCTTGTCACTGCCTGTATGTACCGCCCTCCAGGTCCTTAAAGGCGTGTGCCACCGCCGCCACGCACTTGCTATGGCTCTAATAGCTCTGACCCCTGGGCAACTTTATTTATTAACATACAATTAATATCACATTTCAGTACAAGTAAAATACCACCACACCCAACATTTGTGAGATTGGAGCCAAGTGTACAAACAGAAATCAATATATCATTTTGTCTAGATGTTTGATTCATGAAGCAAGCTAAAAAACCAGAAAGTGTATATATATATACACTTTTTAATGATATCAAAAGCTGAGTTCTAATTTAAAATTTTTGGTTTCCCAGAAATTCTACAACAGAATGGATAGCCAAGGAAGTGCTCACTTCTAATCTTTATCCTATGATCCTATGGTCTCGTCTCCCTCTTTTATCATCAGCTTGGCAACATGCCCTGCATGGACATGTAAGCATCATGCACAAGTGCTGTCACTCATGCCCAAAGCATGTAACTATCCATTGGCTATTCTCCACCAAGAATAAAAATGTGTAACAGGGGTTCATGGACCATCCTAGGAGGAAATAGCCTAGTGGACTCTAAAAGTATGTTTGGGACCAGCTAAGTGAAATATTTTGGGGTCCTGGGGGCTAGAACAATAATACAAGTGAATACAATCCCTTGTCCCAGGGAAGAACACAATTGGAAGCAGCCAAAGATATACCTTCTATGCACAGGGCCCTGGGTGAGGGGTTTTTTTTATTTGTTTTTTTGTTTGTTTTGTTCGTTTATTTGTTTTTGGCTCTTACCTATTGATAAAACTGAATCTTTCTTCCTACTCTGCAAACTTTAATTCACTATGCTTATAAATGATAGATCCAAAATTATAACACTATTAGTTCATTCTTCAACTTAGAGTGAAAACATCACAACCTAAACACTTATTTAACATAAAAACTTTTGCACCACATTAGATTCTCCTCTTAACTCCCTATTTCCATTCTTCTGGTTTATTAGCTGAAACACCTCTAACACAAGTAATCTCTTTCTAACTGAAATAGCTGTTGAACTATGTAAAGTTCTCTAGATTATAACAATATAATTATAACAATAGTTTCTTAATTGTCTTTTCTACATATGCTATGTCCTAGCTCACTTCATTTCTTGCCATTTTAATAATATATTGTGATGAAGATATTGGTATCTGTAAATAGTTTTATACCCACTCACTGTTAAAAGAATAAACTGAGCATGTGAGTTCAACATAGACAGTCTCTTTCACCACACTGTAGTGTGAATTCTAATTGGTCTTAACAATAAAAACCAGAGTCAAATATCGGGGTAAATGCTAAAAGATCAGAGAAGCAGAGGAGCCAGCCATTAGAAAGACTTCTTACCTCTAAGCATCCTCAGACTGCAATAGGTGAGCTCCTGTCTCCACCCCCCACCTTATCACTTCCTCTCTCCACTCAGCCATATCACTTCCTGTTTCCTCCTCCCAAGTGCTGATATTTAAAGGTATGTACCTCCCAAGCACTGGGATTAAAGGCATTAGATCCCAAGTACTGGGATTAAAGGTGTGTACCACCACCGCCTGGCCTCTAGTGGCTATCTCCATACTCTGATCTCCAGACAAACTTTATTTGTTAGAGCACAACAAAATATTTCCACATCATGCCCCCAGTATCATCAAAGGTCCTTCATCTCAATCTTCCTCCTATCTTCTTCTCTTACCACACTGGTCTACACACTATTTTCAGAATAGTTCCTTCCTTTTCACTTTAATTCACTGTCCATGCTGTATCATCTACCTGGGATGCCATTCTTCAGTTTTGATACACTTGAACTTTCTCATTTTCTAAGCCCTGTCGAAAATTTAATTATTCATGTGTCACTTATGCCACTTATCTTTAGATCCACTGGATTGTATCTAACATTACATAGCATTTATGAAATTAACATAATTTATATTGGGTTTAATTTACATTAACATTCTCTTAGTTTAATTGCCCCTAGAGGCACACCATGAGAAAAAGATTTGTATGGAAATAATTCATTTGGTGCAGGAATCATAAATACAGAGTAAAAAGATGTGGGAAGGAAGAAACTCAGCCAGTTTAAATCAAACCATGTGGGCAAGTTTGGGACATCTACCCTCTTATATGACACAAGGCAAAAACTCTTGATGATTAGAACTGTCTAGGAAAAGCTAATTTGTTTTTTAATTCAATTGGGGGAAAAAACAAAATTATTTATAGTGTAGTTCAAAAATAGGATTTTTCAGTCAAAGGCCTGGTATGTATAATCATTTATCATGTTCAAAATAGATAAAGGAAAGAGGAAAGGAAGAAAAGGAGAAAGTGAAGGAGGGAAGGAGGTTAGGGAGATAGGAAAAGTTAAACAACAATAAATCTACCATTAAGTTATATAATAAAAACACTCGCAATTTTTTTTATTGAAAATAGTCTTCTCTCATCCAGTACATTCCAACCAGCTTCCCCTCCCTCCATTCCTGCCAGCTCCCTGGCACCTCTCCCTCACAGCCCCATTCATTCCCCCTCCATCTCCCATCAGAAAAAAAAAGCAGGCCTCCAAGAAATAATAACCAAACACTACAAAACACAATACAATAGGACAAGATAAAAACCCTGATATTAAGGCTGGACAAGACAACCCAATAAGAGGAAGAGAGTCCTCAGAGCAAGCAAAAGAGACACACCCACTCCCACAGTTAGGAGTTCTACAAAAACACCAACCTATTCAGCCACAATATATATTCAGAGGACCTGGTGCAGACCTATGCAGGCCTGGTGCTTGCCACATCAATCTCTGTGAGCACATATGCACACTGCTTAGTTGATTTGGTGGGCCATGTTCTGCTGGTGTCCTCCATTCACTCTGACTCCTATAATCTTCCCATCCCCTTTCCCTGGGATTTCCCAAGCTCCAAAGGGAAGGACCTGATGAAGACCTCTGTAGTCATAGGTTTTCTTGTGTCCCACCAGGTCCCACGGCCACTCAGACCCAAGTAAACACACAGAGGCTTATATTAATTATGAACTGTATGGCCTAATGGCTCAGGCTTATTGCTACCTAGCTCTTATAACTTAACCCATGTCTATTAATCTATATGTTGCCATGTGGCTGTGGCTTTACCAGTCTGCTGGCATCTTGCTCCTTGGGTGACTGGCTGGCATCTGTCCCGCCTCTGCCTTTCTCTTCCTGTTTTTCTCCTTAGATTTTTCCATCTGCCACTAAACTGCCTTGCCACAAAGCAGCTTATTTATTAACCAATCAGAGCAACACATATTCACAGCACACAGAAAGACATCCCATAGCAGACCTCCAATTTTGACCATCTCTGCATAATATCTGACTATGGGTCTCTGAATCTGTTCCCATCTGCTACTGGATAACAACTGGACAAGGCATCAATCTGTGAGTATAGCAAAATAGTATTAGAAATCATTTCACATATATTGTCTTAGTTAGGATTTCTATTGTTCCTATGAAATGCCATGACCAAAAAGCAAATTGGGGAAAAAAGGTTTACTTGGCTTACACTTCCACATTGCTGTTTACCACTGAAGGAAGAAGTCAGGACAGGAACTCAAATAGGGCTGTATCTTGGAGCAAGAGCTGATCCAGAGGCCATGGAAGGAGCTGCTTACTGGCTTGCTTCCCTTGGCTTGCTCAGACCACCTTCTTCCAGAATCACCCACCATGCGCTGGGCTCTCCCCCAGTGATCACCAAATGAAAAAAAAAATGACTTACAGATGGATCTCATCAAGGCATTTCCTCAACTGAGGTTCCTTCCTCTGATGACTCTAGTTTGTGTCAAGTTGACACACAAAGATAGCCAGTACATTGATTTTTTTTTTGACCAGACATGTTTGGTTCTACCATAGGTCTCTGGGCTAGCCAGTCTTCAGTTCCTGGCCATCCAAGTAGTGCTGGGCATGGGCTCCCTTGACTTAAATCAGACATTGGCTGGCCACTCTCACAAGTTCTGTGCCACCATTATCCTAGAACATGTTGCAGGCAGGACAGATTATTGATCAAGTGTTTTATGGCCAGTTGGTACCCACATTTCTCTTTTG
Source organism: Peromyscus eremicus (assembly GCF_949786415.1). NCBI lineage: Eukaryota > Metazoa > Chordata > Mammalia > Rodentia > Cricetidae > Peromyscus > Peromyscus eremicus. Next base: position 62,984,992 of record NC_081424.1, read on the forward strand.
GTAACCTGCAGAGTACCTTCCTGCATCAAATAGACTAGAACATATGAGTGAAGATTCCATGTAGGCAGCAATTTGATCTCTCAGTTTGTTTAATGAGCTATGTGGATGTTGATCTTGGCAATGAGGTCTGGCTGTCAGTTTGCAGAGAGCAACCCTCTATCCTAGCATCAGCTTGAGTTGTTTAGGGATCTCCATAGGACCTCGTTGGGCAAGAACTCAACCAAATGAAACACAGGCCCACAACTGGAAGACTTGCCTGGCTATAAGAGATGGCCACTTGAGACTCAATATCCCCCATTACTAGGAGTCCTCACTAGGATCATTCTAGGAAGTTTCCACTGCATTAGGTTTCCATAGCACCCCTCAAATGCACCCCAGTTGCAGCCATTCTCTCTGTACTCTCTTGTAGCATGAATTAATTGTTATAAGGTCTTATTAATAAAAACAAATCTGGAGCCAGGTATTGTGGTAAATGCTGAAAGATCAGAGAAACAGAACCAGCCACAGCTAACCTCACCTCGCCAATTCCTCAGCTGATTTTGTTTCCTCAATCTGGAAGCCTCTGTGTCCTCATCCAAATGGATCTCAGCTGAACTGCTGCTAAAAGTCTAAAAGTTTAATCAGGCTCTAGTTCCTATTCCTCACACCTTATATACCTTTCTGCTTCCTGCCATCACTTCCTGGGATTAAAGGCGTGTGTCACTATGCCTGGCTGTTTCCAGGGTGGCTTTTAACTCACAGAGATCCAGACAGAATCTTTGGAATGCTAGGATTAAAGGTGATTTTCTGGCCTCTGTATCTAGTGGCTGTTCTGTTCTCTGACCCCAGATAAGTTTATTAGGGTGCACAATATATTGGGGAACACAATATTACCACATTCTCTCCTTCCATCCCATCTCCCTCCACCCCAATCTGATCCTTCTCACTTTCATCCCAACTTGCCCTCATTCTGCCCACAAAATCTATTCTATTTCCCCTGCCCAGGGAGCTCCCTGCATCACCCCCTAGACCTCTTCTTTACCTGACATCTCTAGGTCTATAGATTGTAGCTTAGTTATCATTTGCTTAATAGTTAATATCTACTTATAAGTGAATACATACCATGTTTATATTTCTAGGTATGGGTTACCTCACTCAGGAATTTTTTTTCTAGTTCCATTCATTTGCCTACAATTTCATGACATCATTTTTTTAAATAGCTAAGTAACACTTCTTTGTGCAAATGAACCACATTTTGTTTATCCATTCTTCTGTTGAAGACATCTAGGTTGTTTCAAGTTCCTGGCTATTATGAATAAAGATGCAATGAACATGGTTAAGCAAGTATCTCTGTGGTAGGATGGATCATTCTTTCGGTATATGCCCAACAGTGGTATAGTTGAGTCTTGAGGTAGATTGATTTCCAATTTTGTGAGGAACTGCCACATTTATTTTCATAGTGGCTGTACAAGTTTGCACTCCCACCAGCAAAAGAGGAGTGTTCCCTTCGTTTCACATCCTCTCCACCATGAGCTGTCACTTGTGTTTTTATCTTAGCCATTCTGACAGATGTAAGATGGAATCTCAAAGAAGTTTTGATTTGCATTTCCCTGATTGCTAAGGATGTTGAACAAAGTCAAGTACTTCTCATCCATTTGAGATTCCTCTACTGAGAATTCTCTATGTAGATCTGTACCCCGTTCTTAATTGGATTATTTGGATTTTGGATTTTTGATATCTATTTTTTTAATTTTATTTTATAATTAAATTTAATTTTACATATCCGCCATAGATTCCCTTATCCTCCCCTTCCCCCCTACCTTCTTCCCAGCCCACCCCCCATTCCCATCTCCTCCAGGGCAAAGATTCCCCTGGGGATTGAGCTCAACCTGGTAGATTCAGTTCAGGCAGGTCCAGTCCCCTCCTCTCAGGCTGAGCTAAGTGTCCCTGTATAAGCCCCAAGTTCCAAACAGCCAGCTCATACATTGAGGACAGGTCCTGGTCCCACTGCCTGGATGCCTCCCAAAGCTAATTAACTAAGTTCAAGCTAATCAAATGTCTCACTTATCCAGAGGGCCTGATCCAGTAGGGAGCTCCTCAGCTATTGGTTCATAGTTCATGCATTTCCATTCGTTTGGCTCTTTGTCCCTGTGCTTTTTCCAATCTTGGTCTCAACAATTCTCACTCATATAAACCCTCCTCTTTCTCGCTAATTGGACTCCTGGAGCTCCACTTGGGGCCTAGCCATGGGTCTCTGCATCCGGTTCCCTCAGTCATTGGATGGGGTTTCTAGCATGATAATTGGGGTGCTTGGCCATCCCATCACCAGAGTAGGTCAGTTTCGGGCTTTCTCTCACCCATTGCCAGTAGTCTATTGGGGAGGTATCTTTGTGGATTTTGTGGGCCTCTCTAGCACTTTGCTTCTTCCTATTCTCATGTGGTCTTCATTTACCATGGTCTCCTATTCCTTGTTCTCCCTCTCTGTTGTTGATCCAGCTGGGATCTCCCGCTTCTCTAAGCTCTCTTTCCCTCGACCCTCGCCCTTCATTACCCACACTCACGTCCAGGTTGTTCATGTAGATCTCATCCATTTCTCTGTCATTGGGCGATCCCTGTGTCTTTCTTGGGGTCCTGTTTTCTAGGTAGCCTCCCTGGAGTTGTGAGTAGGAGTCTAGTCATCTTTGTTTTACATCTAGTATCCTCCTATGAGTGAGTACATACCATGTTTGTCTTTCTGAGTTTGGGTTACCTCACTCAGGATGATTTTTTTCTAGATCCATCCAAGTTTCTTGAGTCCTTTGTATATTTTGGATATTCTCTTTCTGTTGGATGTGGAGTTGATTTAAAAAAAAAAAACTTTTCAGATTCTGTAGGCTGCTGATTTGTCAGTGTCCTTTACCTTACAGAAGATTTCTTATTTGCTGACCTTGGTGCCTGCACTATCTGCGTTTTGTTCAGGAAGCTGTCTCCTGTGTTAATGCATTCAAGACTATTCCCCATTTTCTCTTCTACCAGGATCAGTTTATCTGGTTTTATGTTGAGATTTTTGATCCACTTGCACTTGAGTTTTGTGTAGGGTGATAAATATGGATCTATTGCATTCTCCAGTTTGACCAGCACCATTTGTTGAAGATATTTTCTATTTCCATTGTGTATTTCTAGCTTCTTTACCAAACATCAGGTATCCAGAAGGATGTGTGTAGTTTTTTTTTTTTTTTTCTTACTCTTTTGGCTCTTTTGCTCTTTTGGGGACCTGCTACTCAGCTCCTAAATAAATTTACTTGGAGGCCTTTTTTGCTCATGAAAGCCTGGCCTTAACTTGGCTTATTTCTAACCAGCTTTCCTTAACTTAAATTATCCCATCTACCTTTTGCCTCTGGGCTTTTACCTTTTTCTATTTCTGTATATCTTTTCTTTATTTCTTACTCCATAGCTAGCAGTATAGTTGGGTGCCTAGGCCCTGACAACCTCCTTTCCTCCTCTTTCTCTGCTATCTTCATTCCCTTTCTTTGTTGAGTCTTTATGTGGTTTGAATATCAGGGTAACTTTGGCTTCATAAAATGAATTAGGCAATATTTCTATTTTGTGAAATAATTTGAGGAGTATTGGCATTAACTCTTCTTTGAAATTATGGTGGAATTCTGCACTAAAACCATCTGGCCCTTGACTTTTTTTTGGTTGTGAGACTTTTAATGACTGCTTCTATTTCACTAGGGGTAATAGGTCTATTTAAATTGTTTATCTGATCTTGATTTAATTTTGGTAAGTGGTACCCTTTGAGAAAATTATCCATATCTGCTGTGGGATGGTCTGTATGTCAAGTGTGTTGTTGATTGGTCAATAAATAAATCACTGATTGGCCAGTGTCCAGGCAGGAAGTATAGGCGAGACAAGGAGGAGAATAAAGCTAGGAAATGGAAGGCTGAGTCAGAGACACTGCCAGCCGCCATGATGACAAACAGCATGTGAAGATGCCGGTAAGCCACAAGCCACATGGCAAGGTATAGATTTATAGAAATGGATTAATTTAAGCTGTAAGAACAGTTAGCAAGAAGCCTGGTACGGCCATACAGTTTGTAAGCAATATAAGTCTCTGTGTTTACTTGGTTGAGTCTGAGTGGCTGTGGGACTGGCAGGTGAGAGAGATTTGTCCTGACTGTGGGCCAGGCAGGAAAACTCTAGCTACACATATCTTTTAGATTTTTCTAGCTTTGTGGAGTACAGGTTTTTAAGTGTCCTTATAATTCGGATTTCCACCGTGTCTGTTTTTATGTCTCCCTTCATTTCTGATTTTATTAATTTGGGTATTTTCTCTGTGTTTTTTAGTTAGTTTGCATAAGGGTTTGTCTACTACCTTGATGATTTTCTCGAAGAACCAACTCGTTGTTGTGGGATTTCTTTCTGTATGCTGTGAATATGTTTTGCTCTGATTGGTTGATAAATAAAGCTGCATTGGCCTATGGCAGGGCAGAATGGAGCCAGGCAGGACTTGAATACTAGATAGTCATAGTTAAAATTTTCCTTAGTTATGATAGAAGGTAAATTAGGTACAAAACTTTAGACTCACAAAGATAAGATAAATAATATTTTCTCTAAATTAGCCAAATACAAATGGACTGGATATTATAACTGTAATTCTTACTTAAATAACTGTTTTGTTGCATACAATTTTACTATGTTAAAGTTAAAACTTTTCTTTTTTATTTAGACAAAAGGTGGAAATGCTGTGGCATAATCCTTCTGTATATTGTGAAAATGTGTTGTTGTCATTATTAATAAAAAGCTGGTTGCCTAATAACTAGGAAGAATTTTAGGGGCAGACAGAATGCTGGGAAGAAGATGGGCAGAGTCTCAGGAGTCTCTAGGGGACACAGAGGGAGGGAAACATGCTCAAGGACAGGTAAAGCCATGAGCCATGTGGCAGCCTTAAAGGAGTGGAAATGAGTTAATTTAAAATCGAAGAGTTAGCTAGTAACATGTCTGAGCTATTGGATGAGCATTTATAATTGATATTAAGTCCCATGTTGTTTATTTCAGAACTGGTAGGTGAGAAAGAAAAGTCTGCTTACAAAGGAGATGCCTATAAAGGTACAAGAAACATACAGAAATACCAAATGGATTGGGACACAAAAGAAAGTTCCCATGACACATAGTAATCAAAACACTAAACATAAAGAATAAAAAAAAATATTAAAAGCTACAAGAGAAAATGACCAAGTAACATTATTATATTATATTAATTATACTAGGTAGACTAGTATAATTACACCTGACTTCTCAATGGCAACTATAAAAGCCAGAAGAACCTGGATATATGTGCTGCAGACTCTAAGAGTCCAGAGATGCCAACTCAGACTACTAAATCCAGCAAAACTTTCAATTACCATAGATGGAGAAAATAAGGTATTCTATGATTAAAGTCAAACTGAAACAATATCTGTCTACAAATCCAGCGCTACAGAAGGTGTTAGAAGAAAAACTCCACCCAAGGAGGTTAATTACATCCATGAAAATAAAAGAAATAATCTCACAAAGCAAAACCAAAAGAAAGGAAATACACTCACCACCACCACCAACAACAACAACAACAACAACAACAATAGCAGGAATCAGCAATCATTGGTTGTTGATATCTCTCAATATAAGTTGTCTCAATTCCTCAATAAAAAGATACAAACTAATAGAATGGATGCAAAAACAGGACCAATTCTTCTGCCCCTGCAGCAAGGATAGACATTACCGCAAGGTAAAATGTTGCAAAAGATATCCATGCAAATGGACCTATGAAGCAAGCTGGTGCAGCCTTTGAAACTGTTTTGGATGCAGAATTCTGAGACTATAACAGATGCATTTTGAGATGCCGGATCACCTGGACCATCCATTTTCATTGCATTTCATTTCCTGCACAAGCCAAGAAGCAGCCTCTTAAAGGAGCCATGCCTGTTTGCTACTAGCAAACAGAGCCTACCCAAGGAAAGTCGGTTTCCAAGAAACTGTGTTTGACTCCATTTTTTGTGTGTTTGGAACTTTTTTTTTAAGCATTCTCAGGTATTATGTGGATTAGGTGCTAGATGTTTGGGCACCACTCCTTCTTTAATTTTATTTTATTATTTTGTTGAAAATATTTTTGGGGCCTTTGAGCTGGGATTCTTCTCCTTCCTATATTCCTGGTTATTCTTAGGTTTGGTCTTTTCATGGTGTCCTAGATTTCCTGGATATTTTATGTTGGGAATTTTTAGATTTAACATTTTCTTAGATTGATGTATTATTTCTTTTATTGTATCTTCTGTGCCTGAGATTCTCTCTTCCATCTCTCAAATTCTGTTGCTGACTGTTCAAATTCCTAAATTTTTCATTTCCAGAATTCCCTCATTTTTTGTTTTCTTTACTGGTTCTATTTCTGTTTTCAGGTCTTGACCAGTTTTATTTGTTTTCTTCAACTGTTTATTTGTTTGTTTTTCTTGGCTTTTTAAAAGGGATTTATTAATTTCCTCTAATTGTCTTTTGGTCTATGTTTTTTGTTCGGTGTGTGTGTGTGTGTGTGTGTGTGTGTGTGTGTGTGTGTGTGTTTTCCTGGCTTTCATTAATGAATTTATTCATTTCCCCCAAACATTTGTTTGGGTTGTCCTGTGCCAGTGGCCATGTCAGAGGAGAACAGATGGCAATTGATTTCAGGATGTCAGCCCACCAGGAAGTGAATCCCTGATAGGTGAATCTCATATAGGCAAGGCCCCAAGACCACAGACTCCAGAATGTCTTGTGCTTCTGCTGTGCCTTCACATGTTTGCTGCTGCCATCTTTCTCTGATATCTGGTATGTTGTGAATGGGTGTGGGGAGATCCCCACTGCCTGTAATGTAGTGGGTTTATCTCATGGAAATATTCTGTTCTACTGGGCATTTTTTCCTGTGAACTATTATGAAGATGATTTCTTCCTAACCTGTATTGTCTAATTGATAATAATAATAATGTTAGTTTAAGTAGAGTTTTGATAATAAAAAATAAAACAAGGAAGTTTTCACAGCTATAACACATGAGTTTTTATTGAGGAGCCATATAGATGGTGGTTTAGGTTAATTAAGAGAAACAATTGAGTCCCAGTAGCCAAGCTAACTTAAATTATTATTATTATTATTATTATTATTATTATTATTATTAGTTTTTCAAGACAGGGTATCTCGGTTTATTCCTTGCTGTCCTGGAACTCAATTCATAGACCAGGTTGGCCTTGAACTCAGAGATCTGCCTGCCTCTGCCTCTCAAGTGCTAGGATTAGAGGCATGTGCCACCACCACTGGGTGCTTAAATTATTTTAATGCTAATGTTGGGAGATGTGTTCACGGGTTTCGGAGTACATCATAGCTGAAACAAAGCTTTGAAAATAGCTTAAACTTAAACTAAGATGTTTTTGTTAAATAGCTTTGAGGTAAAAAAAACCCAAGGAGACAATATAAAGTTTTTGAAAGGCACAGCCTGAGCAGCAGGACTAGCCACAGAAGGTAGCTGAAATGTCAGTAGACTCAGGTGCACCCTCTAAGCCAATGGGAAAACAGAATAGATAAATAGATGAATGGAGGAAGGAATGAATGAACAAATGAATGAATACAGTGATCTGTGTCCTAAATCCCAGTGAGGCTCTGACTACTGCAAGGCAGAATCACACAACTCTGAAGATTTGTTTCATCACAAAGGCAGTGCCTCCAAAACATCCTGTTCATTATCCAGGGACAGCGAACTTCATAGCTGGGTCACACACTTCAAATATAATCACAGTTCCCTGTGATTATTGCAAATATTGCACAGTGTATCAAAGTCCAATAATGTCCAGCTCTTGCCACTGACCACATTCAAAACTTTAAATTTAATATTTTTGACAATATTACTAGTTTCTAATCCTTTCCCTTTATTCACACCAGTTCATCAGATTCGCTCAAAACTAAACTTGTGCCCTCCTCCTCAGACAGTGCTCCACTGGCTTCCTCCCCTTTCTATCTCTACTTCCCAGATCTACCTCATGCCCAAGTCTCTAGCATCTAACAGCAGTCTCCTGACTTTTAGGTGCCACATGTCCTCTTACTTCGCTTTAACATTTCACCCCTTTATTATCTTTTAGTTTTCCAAATAAATGGATTTTAAACAACATATAAAAACATAAGACTGTAGTTATTGAGTACTTTGTACTGTTATATTTGTTGTATAAACATGTGAAACATATCTATCTTTCAAATATTTATCAGCTTTGTGATGAACAGCAACCCATTATTATATATTTCCTTGTACTTTACACAACCTAAATTCTCAAATAATCTGCTGTTAGTTTTCTCAGCATTGCCATCAATCTGTAATAATCCATTCAAACCCATTTTCAAGGACATTGTCACAGTGACCTCCCAGTAACAAAAGTTTATTTAATAACTTTTGTTTAAAATACAATTTGACATTGCCAAAAAATCCCTTCTTCCTTAATGCTCATGAATCCCCTAAGCAGTGATTTTTCCATTCTTCCTATCAGACCATCCTTTTTACTTTAAGTGCTGGGCTTGGAATCCAGGCCTTGCTCATGCTAGGCGAATGTTCTATCACTGAGTAACACCCTTCATTCTCAGACTATTATTTAATAGTGTCTTTTCAAAGTTCTATTTCCTTCACCCAAACCTCTATGTTTCTGCTCCAGTTGGCTCTGACTTTATCATTCTTTTTATATTAGATATTCCATGTGACTGATTTTGTTCATATCATGGAAACCACCAACACAAATGCTGGTGACCACTAGTGTACATAATTATATCAGCCTATAGCAACAGATTCCTACTATTCTGTTACCTAATGACCAAACAAGCTCCAGATAGTGAATAATACTAAGCATTCACTGTGTGAAAACTACTTAGAGTAGGCACTGCTCTAAACAAACATCAGAATGTTGATTCATTCATTTCTTAATAATAATCCTACGAGGCAAATGCTATCATTCTCCTCATTCTGCAGATGACTGAGCTGGAGTAAGAGTGCTTGCCCTGGGGAACATTGCTTAGAAAGCAATTTTAACCAATATATTAAATAATCTCTTTATAAGTCTTGCAAGGAACCAAAGCGAGAGACATGGAAATCCTCAGAACCTTCTCTGCTTCCCTCCACAGAGTTAGATGTCTCTTCTGTTCATTTCCCTGCCTTCCCACCCAGAAACTGCTGTGTCTGTCTCTCACTTACTATCCATCTTATTATCTGCGTAAGGCCCAGGTAAGGCCCTTTATTTGTAAGCACCACTACATACTGCAGTGCTTCACATATAATGGGCATTTGATTTCTATAAAATTATTTTTAAATATTTACTATAATATTTCATCTCATCATTAGTTTTACCAGCCTATATAAAAAATATTCTTATTGTAATGTAAATTAACACCAAAATAGCCATTTCCTTTGTCAGCCTTGCAAAATGATGTAAAATTACTTGGGTTTGGTCTTACCATGAACAATAACTTTCAGTTTTATAAGTTTAAATCTTTTGATATGCAAATTTTCAACAGGAAATTTTCAACACTGTTATATTTTAGTCAGAAAAATCATGTACATGTAAACTTGCATATATTACATATAGAGAGAAGTGGGGCTAGCTTTCCCCCACCTGGTAATGGTGGTAATTTTGTAGAATAGTATGGGAAGTTTAAAAGAAATATGTGTTCCCTTAAACTTTGTGAGTTATTTTATATGTTTTTTAAAAAAATAAAACCTACTAAGAAGCAGAACTTCCTTTCATGAAGAACAAAAGTATTTCAGAAGGGAATCTCTGCATTACATTATGAATATTATGAGAGTTGCCTCCTAAATGAGGGACTAAACTACCTCAGAGTGAGTCCAAGATGAACCTACTGGTGTCAAAGTCTGAAAAGATATCATATATTTCAAACACACTTTAAAGAAACTGCTTCTTTTAACCTATTGCTCACACACACTAAGGTCAAACAATAACATTAAATAATGTATTTAAATTAATTTTATTTTGGTTCATTTAAAAAATGTTAGTGAAAAGCCTCCTGAGATAATTTTCTTCCCAGTAATTTCCACAGCATTTATTTCTATACTCCAAACAGTGTTTTAGTATAGAAAACTATACAACAGTGTGTGTGTGTGTGTGTGTGTGTGTGTGTGTGTGTGTGTGTGTGTTTAGGCAGTATATACATATATTTTTTAAAAATCAATTTCTTTTGTGTTTACTTGTCAATTCTCCAGTCCAGTTCTGGGCTCTGTGTTTTCCTGAGACATCCAGGGGTTTATTGAATAACAGGATTTTTCTTCCCAATGGGCCATCTTTTGTTCAATACCCTGTCATGACTTCCCAAGGCCTTCAGAATGGTATTCTGCAATGACTCCTTAAGGAAGAAGGGCATTTGCAATCAAGTCTCAGACAAAAGTCCTTTCACTGGTTTGAGGATTTTTTTATTACTTATGTTATGCCTTACTAGAGGTGTACTATGTGGTTATGTAGCACCTTATGTGGTTTTCACCATTTATTTTATGAATTTTTACTGATATTTATAATCAAGCTATAAATAAAAACAGTTCCATTTATTATTTTGCCAAGTTTTATACAAACAATATTTTTATCCTTTTAAAGTCACAAAATAATCCATCTTCTACCCCAATTTCTAAAATCTTTTAATATAGTCTTAGAAAGCTTAACATAGTATCTTAGGGTTTTATTGCTGTGAAGAGACATTATGACCACAACAACTCCTATAAGGGAAACATTTAATTGGAGCTGATTTATAGGTTCAGAAGTTTAGTCCATTATCGTCATGGCAGGAAACATGGTGGCACACAGGCAGACATGGTGCTGGAGAAAGAGTCACAAGTTCTACATGCTGATCAGCAAGCAGCAAGCAGAGAGACACTGGACCTGGCTTGAGCATTTGAAACCTCAAAGCCCACTCCCAGTGACACACTGCCTCCACCAAGGTCATACCTAATAGTACCACTCCCTGTTGTCCAAGCATTCAAACACATTAGTCTATACGGACCATTCCTATTCAAACGACCACATATAGTATGAATGAAGTACACATACAATGAGAACGCACTGAATAGGAAGAGTAACTAAGTTCAGTAAGGAAAGAGTAAGGAAAACCTTACTCAAACAAACATTTGGAAAAATTGCACAGGAATCAGTGACAGCTACTGGCAGAAAGGAATGTCCTGAACGCATGTCCTTTCTCTAATAGAATTCATTCTCCTCTAAAAGAAACATTCAAAACCAGCTTAACCACAAGTACACACTTTTGAAGTGAAAATAACTTTAAAGCTAGGTTATCTGGTTTATATCCTTCTTATATCTTATTATATTTTTCTTCTTATATCCTTCTTAAATATGCAGTCAGCTTCTTAGGTCAGCAATGGGCTGAACACACAGAGCAGCAACACATTCTTGTAGTTAAGGCTTTTCCCAGAAAATCAACTAATCCTAAGGCTTCTGCCACTGTGCTTCCTGTCATGACACAAGCTTCTGGCTCTATACAGAGAACCCTGTGCTTCTCTTCTTGTATTGTACCAATTATGTGACGGATACTTGCCACATATCTTCCAGAAAGCCTATCAAATGCTAGGAATGTTCACTGTTTTGTGAGAATTGCATCAACATGGAAAGCCATATTTTTATAAGCTCATCTTGTAGTATATGCAATTAATATTTTCAAAATATAAACCATCTAGTATGATATATAAATCATAACTCATGGCAGCCATGGAGTATGAAATGAATATCTGAAAGCTGACCTTGGATATAGCTAAGGTGTAAGGTTCACTCCTTGAAATGCAAAAGACCCAGTATGAAAAGGATAGGCAACGTCATCTCTACAAGTGCTAATCCTTAAAAGTTCCTTGTAGATATGTCTAGTGAGAAGTCTAGACTAGACTGTCCCCACAACTCAGTCGTGTTAACAAAATGCCTTTCAATTCCAATCAAAGTCCTGTTAACAAACACAGAGAGAGTTAAGAACCTAACAGTTTTACTATGTCAGAGAGAATCGTTGCCTTGTTTGTTATTACATAAAGCTGTGAGTCTAGTGAAAAACATGGGACATAAGAATTTATGTCTGCTGTTTTCTATGTATCTAAAAGATGCAGACTTGATAACAGCAGAAACGTTGTTTAGGCTTTAAGTATTTGGCACCAAGAAAACAATTTCTTCAAAATTTTTCTAAGTTTGAGTCATACTTTCCAAATCATTGCCCACTCTTTGGATATATTTCACAGTGTATATTTCTAGATATTAATTCTGCTTTATAGTTTCCTCCACACAGGCCAGCTAAAAGGACATGTTTATCCCCATACAAATATCTCAGTCTTATAGCTTGCAAAACCTTCTCTACTGACTTCAGGTAACATATATTGGATAATTCAACAATGCCCATAGAAAAACAAACACCACAATTTCCTGAACTAGAAATCATATATCATAAGAGGTTGTCCAAAAGAACCCACCTCCATTCTAGGAGTAATGAATATGCATAATCTCATAAAGCTACTCTGGATCCAGATCTATCAACTCACAGAGGTCAACTCCCAGGCTGGTCAAAGCATGGTGGAAAAGTTAAAGGGGTATAATTCACTTTATTGTGATGGAATGGTTATACTATCACATATATTTAAAATTACATTTTACTGATGGGATATAGAATCTTAGCAAAAGAAATTGGTCAAAAATTATTTTTTCAGGTATTGACAATGAGCCAAGATTTTAATTTTATCAGGATAGAAGAAAAAGAAATGCCTATATAAAACAAAAAGAATGTCATGGATAAAATATTGTATGTACATAAGTAATTCAGAGATGGTACTTTGAGTGGTGATATGCTAAGTAACAAAGAGGTATGAGCCAGTTACTTTGCACTTGAGTGCATATGTTGTTTTCTTACTTTATCAAGCTAAGTAGTTCTAATTTGTTTTTTGTTTTTTGTTTTTTGTTTTTTCGAGACAAGGTTTCTCTGTGTAGCTTTGCACCTTTCCTGGAACTCGCTTTGGAGACCAGGCTGGCCTCGAACTCATAGAGATCCGCCTGCCTCTGCCTCCCGAATGCTGGGATTAAAGGCATGCGCCACCACGCCCGGCTCTAATTTTATTTTATGAACACCTAGAACAAAAAATGTTTCTGAATGTGTTAAGTCTTGTCTGGGCTTCTAGAAAAGCATTCTGGTAGTCTAAAAGAAAGACAGATTTGGTATTCAAGAGGCAAGAAGTAAGTGAGATTTATTCTGATGGTTAAAGATGAGAATGTATTAATGACAATAAGAACATAGATCATTAGTAGGTTTAGAAAAATAACTCAGTTGTCTTATTGATGAACCCATAAACTAAAACCTTAAAAATGAATTACAACCTTCTTTTACAAATATCAGAAGCCAGTATTAATCAAACTGATTTGATGCTGTGGATGTTGACTATGTACTGTATATTTCAGTAACTAAATAAAAACTTGTCATTATGTATGTGATTGCATAAGAGGTTACTAACCTTCCTTGTTTTGCAAAGATGTAGTTTAAATCAAAATAACTTGATTTTTTTCTCCCAATTGAGAAAGTTAGTGGCAATATGTCTAGCCAGAAATAAGGCCTATGAAAAGCTAAGTGTGATAATACACAGATGGTGTTGCAGCCAGACTTTCTCCTGTAGCCTTTCATGGCAGTGAAGGAAACTTTACCAAGAGGGTGAAGCACAAAGCATGCACAGAACTTTCTTTGGAGTATCTATTAATTCTCAGTCACTCACTTATTTGGCCATCAGTTATTGAGACCACTTTGTACCAGACAGAATGTGACGTTCTGGTGAATACAGACAAAGAGGAAAAATACTGTTCACCTCAAAGAATTCATCATGTTGCTGAAAAGAGGATTCAGAGGTGAAAAGCATGTATCATTCTTTCAGAGGATCCAAGTTAGCTTCCTAGTATCCACATCTGTAACTCCAGCTCAAGGAATGTTCAAGTTCTCTGTCCTCTGTGAGCACCGCACTCACTTCACAAACCCACATTCGCGTGTGCGCACGCGCGCACACACACACACACACACACACACATTCACACAAAATGCAAAAATGAATCCACATTTACACACTCATATACACATATGCATAAAAAATAAAATCAAAGAGCTCATCATCTAATAAGGATAAGAGTCAAGCAACCCAAGGCTACTGACTGCTCTGTTACAACAGAATAAGAGGCACATTGAATCAGAGGATATAGATATTACAAATATCAAGGAGGGATTGAGCAATGTGAAACGTATTCACAAAAAATGGGGCTACCCAAGTAGTGATTAAGGAGAAGCAACTCTCAGAGATAGAGGATATTCAGGGAGGGGAGCTATGCCATATGGAGACACGGACAAGCAAGACGGAGACTGGCCCCTTCAGGAAGCTGCAACATTTCAGAAAGGTTGGAGTTAAAGGAAAATATTAGGGAAAAGAAAAATAAAGCTATTAAGGGAAGAAGGGCAGTTAATATAAGAATCTGATGTATGTCATTAAACAGCATTGTAAATGCTTCAGCACATGCAGTGGAAATGCAAGTCAGCAAGGTTCTGCACTAAAGCATTGATATTACAGCTTTGCATTTAAAAAGGGACCAACTTTCACATTCCCAAATTTGACTCTACTTCAATAATATATGAATGCTGCCACAGTTTACAAAGGAATTCCTTGTATTCCAAAACCTTCATGTTTCTTAAAGAGTAATGAAACCCCTTCCTGGGTGTAGAGGACTTCAAATTCTTTGTTATTATAGTTGGAGCTGACTTCTCTAAGAATTTAATACAGCTATTGTAGCTAAAGATACACAATTTTTTTCAATGGCATACTGAAATTTTTGTCTTGTTATTATACTAAAATATTTTCTAACTAAACTTGAGTAAAAATTACTCATTATTAAAACATTTCAGGCCAGGTGGCAGTGGCACATGCCTTTAATCCCAGCACTCAGGAGGCAGAGCCAGGCAGATCTCTGTGAGTTCAAGACCTGCCTGGTCTACAGAACGAGACGCAGGACAGGCACCAAAACTACATAGAGAAACCCTGTCTTAGAGCATACCTTTAGACAAAGGTGAAGCCACTAATTTTTCTATAGTGTGTTGCAGTGGGAAAAAAAACAAAAACAAAAAAAATTTGCTTTACCCCAATGCAAAGAAAGATTGCCATACAGAGGACCACACAGTCTCTTCCCCACTCCTGATCTTTTTAACTTCATCATAGATTATGGTTTTCTGGGGGATTATTCAGGAACAAGTATGTACTTAATTAAGAATGTTTCTCTATTCAAAATTGTACTGTTGAAATATTTCCATGATCTATATAGAACAACTTGGCATGTTTAGCAGCTAAAGCTAAATTGAAGCTCTAAGTAATTAAATGATCTATATACGCACACATTCAGCCCTTTTAAGAACTAGGAATAAAATCCAATATCCTCAAAGAACAGTGTTTTCTTTACTGTTTAATTTGCTTTTCTTACTACTGTCTTATGATAATTGCTTGACAAAATCTTGGCACAACTTAATTTTGACAGCATCTTGAGCAAATCTACTATCTATGTTGCCAACATTTTTTTTATATTTTGGGTCTGAGTAGTTTATATTATTATAATATATGAGGTTATATTATTTCCTCTTACAATTAAGTCCTAGATCTGTCACCTTATTACTACTCTACCCAACTGTGACCTACATTGAGCAGCCTATTTTACCCTGATACTATTAAAATTGTCCTGGCTCCTTATCTCTTCCTCTCCTCCTTCAGTCTATCTTGCCTACTATTAGAATGAGCCTTTAAAACTTAAGTTCTGGCTAGTGAGATTGTTCAGCAGGTAAAGAAAGGTGCTTGCTGCACAAGCTGGACTCTCTGAGTTCTATCCCACATAGTAGAAGAAGAGATCAGACTCCTGTAATTAGTTTACAGGATCATTTTTGCCTCTGTAAAGGCCTGCAGTAGCAATTCACTGCCTTAGAATAAGAATCCAATACTCATGACACTACAGAATCAGGTTCTGATCATGTCTCCCATCCCCATGCTCTTGGCACTCAGAGTCCCTGAACTGGACATGCTGTTTCTTGTCTCTTTTGTTAGCTCTCCTTAGAATATCTTTCTCTCCCTTATCACATAACTAACTGACTCTCACCTCTCCATACGCCCTTGGGTAAATTTTCTCTGGCGTTCCTCCAACACCTGGAGGAATGAGGTGCCTCACTTTTAAGTTTCCAAAGTGCCTTGGGCTCAAATCAATCAAGGCAGTTTTCCAACTGCAATACAAATGTAAATTTACACTCCTATCTCTGCCACTAATCTTGAACTTTCTAGCTGTAGAAGCCAACTTTCATCTCTGCATCAATAGAGCTGCCAAGCACAGCCACTGAGACTTATGGCTGAATGGGTGAAGAAATGTTTTTAAATGAGTAAATGAAAGTATGAGTACATTAGAAAGACTTTTACTAAATTTGTTCTTTGAGAACTTCATACATGCATATAATGTGTTTCAATTACTGTCTCCCTTACATTCTCTGATCTACTTCCTACCCCAATTATGTATTCCCTCATCACAAGTCCCATTCCCACATTTGTGTCTTTTTGTTCATTAGAGTAGAATTTCTATAGAACTAATATATAATTAGTATGCAAGCAACAGAGAAAAGATTCTGTTACAGACAAAAGGCTTAACAGATAAAAGGAATACATACAACCTTGTGTCTATGCAATTGCTAAAGAAAAGTATGACTGGGCGGTGGTGGCGCATGCCTTTAATCCCAGCACTCAGGAGGCAGAGCCAGGTGGATCTCTGTGAGTTCGAGGGCAGCCTGGGCTACCAAGTGAGTTCCAGGAAAAAGGCGCAAAGCTACACAGAGAAACCCTGTCTCGAAAAAAAAAAAAAAAAAGTATGAATGAGCATTGTTTTGTTTTTCAGGTGTGTGTTGTACGTTGCAGTGAATTTCACCTGCATTTTGACTACTTTGCTCCTTTTGATGGTATTGTAATCCTCAACACAAAAATGTTCAGTTTTTTTTAACATGCAGCCATGAGATCTGACTTCCATCCTTGTGATCAGATATTGAGGTTCCTGTTCAAGCCAAACATTATATGAATAGACAATGCAGGAGTTTGTCTTCCACAGCTGTTGCTGTGTGCAAGAGCTATGACATTCGTGTGTAGAAAATATGAACTAATTCTGAAGATACTATGAGAATATGAATACAGTGGAGAAGTGATTCAATCAAAAGAAAAGGAAATGTCCCTTACCACTTCAATCTGTGGCTAAATGCCACAGAAAGCCTTCCTCTGATCTTTTCAGTGACCTTTTCAAATAGTAATTAGTTTTTTTAATGTTCTATGAATACAAATACGTTTGTCGTTGCCCTTCCTATGATGCATTATAAGGCATTAGCAAAGCAAAATAAATTTGATAGTGAAGGTTTAATTGCACAGCTTGTGCACACACTTCAATAGGCGATGCGAACCCTTCTCAGCAGGTGCACTATGAAACGAAGTGATTTTTCATGAATAATTCATTTTTATTACAAAAAAGCACTTCTGGTAAGATACAATTTGCAATTATGTTTTCCAAGATAGATCAGTGAAAATCTGAAGCTGTCATTGTCAATTTGTCTTAGTTCAGATTCGAAAGGTCACCTACTTGGCACAAAGCAAACGAAAAATGCCCTTTTCTGTTTTTCCATGTCAGCATTCCTTATTTTTCCTTTTGAGATATTCTTAAAACCATAACAGTAAAGAATTGTGCATTACCTAGTAAAAAAAATATGTTACCTCAAACAAAATAGAAATTTATAAAACTTCCCCAATAAGTTATGTTCAATACAGTTTTCTCAGAAAGTAGAAATCCTCCCAGGATCTCCTGCCATAAAGTAACCAGGAGAATGTATATAAAAATGCATCTGAATCTCCCCTGGGCCAGGTAGCTATGATTCAAATCATGGCCCAAAGAATGCTGTCTTTAAGACATACTTGAAATCCCAGCACTCAGAAGGTTGGGGCAGGAGGTTTACAATTTCAATGCCAGCTTAAAACTACACAATAAGACCTAGCCTCAAAACAAAAACAAAATACAAACAAACCAAAAGCATCATATGGGGGATTTTTTTCTGAGAGAAATGTAATAAACTTCCATAGAAATTTTGCACACAACATACTTAAGCACCCTGATTACTATTTAGAGAACTCAGAGCAAATAATGTAATTGTGGAGATGAGGACACTGGCAGCATAAAGATTCTGGACAATGCACTTAGAGCTTTACACTGAGCAAAGTACTGAAACCAAGAACTGTGTGTGAAATGCCTCCACCTACTGCTGGTGGCTGACTCAGGCGTCAGGGTGACTATCCTGTCATGTTTCCTTTCTTACAAAATGTATTTGGATTGCAGGTAATAGATTCCATGCTATGTGCCTAATGCAATAAGATATATGCTCTTTTCAAATTTTGCTTTTAGGGAAAAAAATGAAATACATATATTCTGAATTTTTTACTCCTAGATAGGAAGCACTGTGCTTCTTATCTCTACTCCTTATTAATACAAGAGCATTGTCTCAGAAAACTTTAAGTACTTCTAATCTCAGCTATGACTTAATAACAACATAAAAGAGTGGAGCCTTAATAGTTCTAAGCATAGTAGTATGGATTTAAACTTGAAAAAGGTGAAGAATCCTTTTCAGAATATCAAAACGGGAAAGGAAATGACCATTGTTTTCTGCCAATCAATGAGTTAAAAGAGTCTCAAATTACAGTATTCATTTCAGCTTTGCTTAATTGGCCTGACACAGCAACAACACATGAAATTCTGATGACATGGAAACATTTCTGAAGTTCTGCTTTCCTAACGGCCAGGAGGCTGTACTGGTTGCTGGTGTTGACTGCTCTAGTTAACTTGAACAGGAATACTCAGTTGAGGAACTGCCTGGGTCAGGTTGGCCTGTGGGGAAGTCTATAGGACACTGTTTTGATTGATGATTTATGTGGGAGGGGCAACCTACTGTGGGAAGCACCATTCCTAGGCAGGAAGACCTGTGCCGTTTGAGAATAGTAGCTAAGCTTAGGCCTGGGACCAAGTGAGAGAGCAAATCAGTAAGCAGCATTTCTCCATAGTTTCTGCTTCAGTTACTGATTGAGGTCCTGCCATAACTTTCCTCAATGACAGGTTGTAAACTGGATTTGTAAGCTGAAATAAACCTTTTCCTTCCCAAGTTGCTTTAGGTCATTGTATTTATCACAGCAACATTCTGAAACAAGGACAATGACTCAGGTGGAAGCAGCTAAGACTGTATTGTTTGTTTGCATACCATTCTCTGAATTTTTCATTATCAGCTCTATCACATGATCAGTAACCATCCATCTCTCTAGAAACAATTTCATCTTTCCCTTCGAATTCTAGGTCCTCTGTGTGATTGTCGTGGTTCATGTTCACATTTCTGATGGCTTGTCTAACATTGGTCACCAGTTTTCCTGTTCCATTTCAAGGGCATCATCTCAAGAACCATAAACAACTGGTATTTTGAAGCAGGATCTAGAAGTATGTCCCTCGTTTGCTAACATTTTTTTTTTTACTTCTGCTTCCTTGATACATTCTACCATATCCAGTTCATAAGAAACATAGGAGCAAAGAAAACTAACAGATCAATAAAGTATTTTGTGTGTCTTCAATTTTTTTCTACAGTCACTTCCCTTTTTACCCTTTATGTGTTCTGGCTTGGAAAATATATTTTTAAATCCTTTTTTATTGAAAATGATTTTTTCATACAATATATTATGATCTGGTTTTCCCTCCCACAATATCTCCCAGATATTCCCCACCTCTCTACCCACCCAACTCCATGCCCTGTCCCTCTCTCAAATAAACAAACATGTAAAACAGCAAGCAAACAAGAATAAAAATAATAATAACAAAGAGAGAGCACAAGAAATACAGATATACACACAAAAAAATCAATAAAAATACAAAATCATAAACCACAATATACAAGGAAAAGACTGGTGAGACCAAAAAATGCCCCGCATAGACTATATGAGACAAAAGTCTGCAAAAATGTAATTGAGCTCATTTTGTGTTGGTCATCTATTGCTAGGCATGGGGCCTTCCCTTAAGCGTAGTTAACATCCCCATTGAGGATCCACTGTAGAAAACTATTTTTTTTTTCCTTTTTGAGCAGATGTCAACTGGAGGTAGTTTCTTGGTGAGAAGTGGTAGCTCCTTCACTCTCTGTGCCCTGGGACCCAATCTGATTTGAACATGTACAGGCCCTGTGGATGCTGCTACAATCTTTGTGAGTTCATATGTGTGTCATGCCTATTGTGTCTGAAAGGCTTTGATGTTATTTATCACCTTTGGCTCTTAGACTCTTTCTGCCTTCTCTTCTACATAGGTCCCTGTAGCTAGAGTTTTCCTGCCTGGCCCACAGTCAGGACAAATCTTTGTCACCCACCAGTCCCACAGCTGCTCGGACCCAACCAAGTAAACACAGAGACTTATATTGCTTACAAACTGTATGGCCGTGGCAGGCTTTTTGCTAACTGTTCTTACAACTTAAATTAATCCATTTCTATAAATCTCATGGCTTACCGGCATCTTCACATGATGCTTGTCATCGTGGTGGCTGGCAGTGCCTCTGACTCAGCCTTCCACTTCCCAGCTTTATTCTCTTCCTTGTCCCGCCTATACTTCCTGCCTGGCCACTGGCCAATCAGTGATTTATTTATTGACCAATCAGCAACACACTTGACATACAGACCATCCCACAGCAGGTCTCTGATCCCTGAGGGAAGGAGTTTGATAATGACATCCCATTTAGTAATGAGCATTCTAAAGTGTCTCTAACTCTGTATATTGTTCAGTAGTAGGTCTCTGTATTAGTTCCCATCTTCAAGAGAAAGCTTCTCTGCGATGCCTGAGCAAGATGCTGATCTATGATGCTGTGCTCCTTTGACAAAATAATAGTATTTGGACTTCCCCTAGGCCCATGGCCTGTCTCATTTCATGATTTTGGCCGAGTGGCAACAGTCATGGGTTCTATCTCAGGAAGTGGACCTTAAATTCAATCAGGTAGTGGCCAGTTATTCCCATAGCTTTGTGCCACTATTGTACTGGTGTATCATGCAGGCAGGATAGTTCTGTAGATCACAGGATTTGTAGTTGGTTTGGTGTTTACCGCTTACTGGTAGCATGTAAGGTACTTTCCAACACGAATACTAGTCAGTAGGGGCAAAGGCTCTAGTTAAGCACCAGCTCAACTTCTCTGTCTCCAATGAGATATATAAGTGTTGTCTTCAGCAATAGAGCCCTACTATCAGTTTGTGGAAAGCAATCAATAGACTTGACAGTATCCTGAGATGTTTAGGGACTTCCCTGGGGACCCTTTTGCCAACAACACAACTAGATGTAACTCATTCCTGGCACTGTAGGTCTTACTTGGTAGTGAAAGATGTCTACTGGGGCATCATCTCCCCTGTTATTTGGTGAATCCACTTAGATTTACTTCACATATGTATATATTTTAAGGAGCTTCTACAGTAGTGTGTTACCATATGATCCCCTTAATGGCCCTCAGTGTTAGCTGTCTCTCCCCATTTTCCCTCCATTACCCTCTTTGCCTCCTTCTCCTCCTCATTTAATCCTCCTCTTCCAATCTCTCCCCTGTCTCTCCAAAATCATATATTCTATTTCTCCTTCCTTGGTAGATCCTCTCCTCTCTCTCCTAGTCTCTCATTCACTACATAACCTCTGTGGTTATATGGATTACAGTGTGCCTATCAAAGGCATCACATATAAGAAACACATATAATATTTATATTTTGAGGTCTATGTTACCTCATCCAGGACAATTTTTTCTAGCTTCTACATTTAACTGAAACTTCATGGTTTCAATTTTATAACAGCTGAATTATATGCTGTTGTGTAAATTCATGACATTTTCATTATCCATTAATCCATTGATGGATATGTAGGTTCTTCCAGTTTGTGCTACGATAAACAGAGCAGCAGTGAACATAGTTGATCAAGTATCTCTGTTGTAGGATGAAGCATTCTTTGGGTATATACCCAAGAGTGATGTGGTGGTTTGAATAAGAATGGCCCCCATAGCCTCATGGATTTGAATGCTTGGTCACCAGGGAGTAGCACTATTTGAAAGGATTAGAAGGAAGTGTTGGAGGAAGTGTGTCACTGCGGGTGGACCTTGAGGTTTCAAAAGCCCAAGCCAGTCCCAATGTCTTTCTCTTCCTGCTGCTCCAGATGTAGAACTCTCAGTTACCTCTGCAGAACCATGTCTTTATGTATTCTGCCATGCTCCCTGCTATAACAATAAGGGACTAACCCTCTGAAATTGTAAGCGAGCCCCAATTAAATGCTTTCTTTTATAAAAGTTGTTATGGTCATGGTGTCTCTTCATTGCAGTAGAACACTAAGGCAGTGGTACAACTGGATATTGAAATAAGTCTATTCTGAGCTTCCTGAGTAACTTCCACACTGATTTCCACAGTGGTTGTACAAGTTTGCATTCCCACCAGCAATGTTTGATTGTTCCCATTACTCTATAACCTCATGATCATGGGCTGTCATTTGTTTTATTGAACTTAGACATTCTGATTGGTGTAAGAAGAGAGATTTTATTAACTTTTTCAGTTATTTTACATACCAACCACAGTTTCTCCTCCTTCCTCTCCTCCCATTCCCTCCCCCTACCTTCCATCAACCCCCCATCTACTCCTCCTTCATTCTGAAAGGGACAGGCCTCCCATGGGAGTCAACAAAGCATGGCATATCTAGTTGAGGCAGGATCAAGCTCCTTCCCCTGCATCGAGGCTGGGCAAGGCATCCCAGCATTGGGAAGGGGTTCCCAAAAGCCAATTCTGATGCCAGGGACAGGTCCTGATAAGGTGAGATCTTAAAGTAGCTTTATTTAGCACTTCCATGTTGACTAAGGATATTGAACATTTCTTTAACTGTTTCTCAGTCATTTGTCTTTCATCTTTTAAGAACTCTGCTTAGTTCTATGCCCCATTTTTAGAGGGTTATTTGTTTTCTTGATGTCCATTTTTTAAGTACTCTATGTAATTTAAATATTAACCCTCTACTGGATGTGTAATTGGTAAAGGTCATTTCCCATTCCATAGCCTGCTTCTTTGTCTGAATGATGGTATCGTTTGACATAAAGAAGCTTTGTAGCTTCATGAGGTCCTATTTATTAATTATTGTTCTTAGTGCCTGTGTTATCAGCTCGGAAAGACATTTCCTGTGCCAGTGAGTTTAAGACTATTCCACACAATCTCTTCTATCAGAGTCAGGGTATCTGGCCTTATGTTGAGGTCTTTGATCCATTTGGAATTAAGTTTTGTGAAGGATGATAGGTATGAATCTATTTGCATTCTTCTACATGCAGACATCCAGTGTGTATTTCTGGCTTCTTTATCAAAAATCAAGTGTCCATAGGTGTGTGGACTTATGTCTGGGTCTGCAATTTTATTTTATTGATCAATGTGTCTGTTATGCTCTACAATGTTGCTTTTTATTTTTGTTTTATTATAGTTCTGTAGTACAATTTGAAATCAGGATTGGTGATACTTCTAGAAGTTCTTTTATTATTTAGAATTGCTTTTTAACTATCCTAAGTTTTCTGAAGCTGAAAATTAGTCTTTCAATTTCTGTGAATAATTGTGTTGTAGTTTTGATGGAGATTGGATTGAATCTGTAGATTGCTTTTGGTAGAATGGCCATTTTCATTATTTTAATCATAATCATAGGCAGATCTATGAGCAAAGGAGATCTTTACACCTTCTGATGTCTTCTGTGTGTCTTAAAATGTTTATTATACAGATTCTTTTACTTGTTTGGTGACAGTTATCCCAAGATATTTTTGGGTTTTGTTTTTGTTTTTAGGATATTGTGAAAAATATTGATTCCCTGGTTTCTTTTGCAATCTGTTTGTCATGTTTATACAAGAAGCCTACTGATTTTCATGTGTTAATTTTGTATCCTGCTATTCTGATGAAATTGCTTACCAACTGTAGAAGTTTCCTGGTGGGTTTTTTAGAGTATTTTGTGTATAAAATCATACCATCTGCTAATACAGATACTTTGGCTTTTTCTTTCCTATTATATCCCTGATATTTTTTAAGTTGTCTTATTGCCCAAGCTAAGACTTCAAGTACTGTATTGAATAAGTATGTAGACAGTGAATATCCTTGTCTTGTTTTTGACTTAAGGGGAAATGCTTTGAGTTTCTCTCCTTTTAAGTTGATTATTGCTGTGGTCTTGCTGTAAATTTTCTTTACTAAGTTGAGGTATGTTCCTTGTGTCCCTAGTCTCTTCAAGGATTTAATCATGAAAAAAAGTGATTTTTGTCAAAGACCTTTTCTGCATCTAATGAGATGATCATGCCTTTTTGTTTGTTTGTTTCTTTTGTTTTGTTTTTCAAGACAGGGTTTCTCTGTGTAATTTTAGTGACTGTCCTGGATCTTGCTCTGTAGACCAGGCTTGCCTCAAACTCTCAGAGATCCACCGGCTCTGCCTCCCAAGTGCTAGGATTAAAGGCATGCTCCACCACCACCCAGCTTGATCATGCCATTTTTATCTTTCAGTCTTCTTATGGGGGTACATTATGTTTATCAATTTATGTATGTTGAAACATCTCTACATCTCTGGGCTGAAGCCTACTTGATCATGATCATCTTTTTTATGTGTCTTTGGTCTTGGTTTGTGATCCTGCCAGGAGCCACAACAAACATTCCAATGATCTAAAAGTACTTTCTCCTGACCACTTTGGGCTTCTGATACCAACAGGCTAAGAAAGAAATAATAGTGCTCAGGAATGAGGTGATTGTTCCAAATTACCAGGGGGAAATTGGATTGCTTCTCCGCAATGGAGGAAAGAAAAATTATGTCTGGAGTGGAGGAGATCATTTAGAGTATCTCTTATTGCTACCATCTCCTTTTATTAAAATCAATAATAAATTGCAAAAATCTAATCCAAGGAGGATGACAATGAGCACAGATCCTTCAGGAATGAAGGTGTAGGTCACTCCTCCAGGAAAGGAGCCAAAACCTGCTGGGGTACTTAGGAAGGGTGAAAGATATGGAGAATGGGTAGTAGAGGAAAGTAGTAATAAATGTCAACTGAGGCCAAGTGACCAATTCTAAGAAATTAGGATTATAATTAACATGAATGTTTCATCATATTTTGTTAAGAATGTGTTTGTACACATATTTGTGTTTTCTTTCCTCAATTTCTTTATCATAAAATGTAAAATCAATTAAGAGAATATCAATGGTTATCATATTTAAATTTGATATGCTAAAAGAATGTTTCTCAATGGAAATTACCATATATTCTAAATTTATAATACATTTGCAAATGTGGTTGTTTGTATGTGGCATAGTTACACTGTGTTAAGCATAATTGTTACCTCATTACTGTTTTTATTTGGAAGTTAAGTATGACATAAGGAGACACAACTGTGTGTAAAGTTGAGAAGTGGTGGACTTGTGATGGCTATTGATAACTTGACTACATCTGGAAATATCTAAAACACAAGTGCTAGACACATATGTGAGGGATTTTTTTCTTAATTAAATCATTTAAAGTGGAAAGACCCATTTCTAATTTTGATCTTTGAGATGGGAGGGTCCACCTTTAATCTGAGCCACACCTTCTGCTGGCAACCTATATAAAAGACATGGAAGAAGGAGGCTTGCTCTATTTGCCTGCTTGCTCTCGCCCTTGTTAGCAAGTCCACTACTTTACTAGCATTAGAGTCTATTCTTCAGGATTTTGGAATATACTGAAGAGCAGCTGAGACATCCAGCCTCATTGACTGAACAACTATTGAATACTTGGACCTTCCATTGGCAGACAGCCATTGCTGGACTAGCTGAACCATAGTCTGTAAACCATTCTAATACATTTCCTTTCTCTATTAATATAGATTCATTCTATAAGTTCAGTTACTCTAGAAAACTCTGACTAATATAATTTGTAGGTATTTTATTAAGAACATATGTTCATAAGAGTTATTTGTAATTTTCTTTTATTGTTGGGTCTTTATATGGCTGAGGTATCAGAGTAACTGTGACCTCAAAAAGTTAGGCAATGTTCCTTCAGTTTCTACGTTAAAGAATAATTTGAGGAGTATTGGCCAAAATTCGTCTTTAATGTCTGGTAGAATTCTGAGCTGAATCTGTCTGGCTCTGAACCTTTTTTGCTTGGGAGACTTTTAATTACTGCTTCTATTTTATTGGGATTATGGGTATCTTTAAGTTGCTTATCTGATCTTGATTTAATTTTGACAGATCATCTATATCAAGAAATTTATCATTTTTTTAGGTTTTCCACTTTTGTGGAGTACAAATTTCTACAATATTTCCTTATGATTTTCTGTCCCATTTTTCATCTTGAATTTTATTCATATGGAAATTCTTGCTCCATCTTTTTGTTAATTTGGCTAAGGGTTTATCAATCTCAATTTTCTTAAGAAACCAACTCTTCCATTCATAGATGTTTTGTATTATTTGTTTGTTTGTATTTTATTGAATTTAGCTCTGAGTTTGGTTATTTCTTGCCATCTACTCCTTTTAGATGTCATTTCTTCTTTTTGTTCTAGATATTTCAGGTGTTCTGTTAAGTTACTAATATGAGATCTGTCCAATTTTTTATGTACACATTTAGTGCTGTGAACTTACCTCTTATATCTGCCTTCATCATTTCCATAGATTTAAATATGTTATGCTTTCATTTTCATTCAGTTCTATAAAGGTTCTAATTTCCATCTTGATTTCTGTCTTGATTCACTCAGTAGTTAGTTGTTTGGTTTCCATGAGTTTGTAAGCTTTCTGTTCTTTCTGCTATTGTTGATATCCTCTTTAATCCATGGTGGTCAGATAGGATGCAGGGTATCATTTCAATTTTCTTATATCTGTTGAGACTTGCTTTGTGTCTGAATATGTGGCCAATTTTAGGAAAAATTCCATAAGCTGCTGAGAAGATATATTCTTTTTTTAGGATGAAATGTTCTATAAATATCAGCTAGATTTATGCATTTAGCACCAGCATTTCTCTGTTTAATTTTTGTTTGGATGACTTGTCTATTGGAGACAATGGGGTATTTAAGTCACCCACTATTACTGTGTGAGGGTCAATATATGATTTTAGCTATAATAGTGTGTAGCTGGAAGTTTTCCTGTGTCCCGCCTGGTCCCACAGCTGCTTTCTCCCAAGAAAAAAACAGGGGCTTATATTAATTACAAACTGTATGGTCTATGGTTCAGGCTTCTTGGTAGCTAGTTCTTTCATCTTAAATTAACCCATTCCTATTAATCTCTATGTTGCCATATAACTATGGCATTACCAGTCTGCTGGCATTTTGTTGCTTCATGGGTATCTCTCCTGACTCTGCCCTTCTCTCTGTATCTCTGTTTGGCTTTTCCTCCTAGCTGTAAGCTTGCTTGCCATAGGCCAAAACAGCTTTATTTATTATCCATAGGAGCCACACATATTCACAGCATATGGAAAGACATCCCATAGCGCTTCCCCTTTTCTGTCTAATCAAAAAAGAAGGTTTTAACTTTAACATAGAAAATAATATATAGCAAAACAATTATCAAGCAAGAATTACAGTTGCAATATCTAGTCTATTTGTATTTGGCAAAATTGTATTTGACAAAATTAAAGAAAATATTTGTCATCTATCCTATTTTGTGAGTCTAAAGCTTTATATCTAATTTATCTTTTATCATGACTAAGGAAAACTATAATTATAACTATCTAGTCTTCAATGCCATCAAAGATCCCAGAAGGATATAATATTACTTGAGTAAAGAGGAAGTGCATTGCAAGCAACTTCCATAATTCTAGAAATGACAGAAACATCTGGCTGCCTAGACAGCCATCCAAAGTTCCTCTGTAACATTGGGGCATCTATCTTCAGCCTACAGACCTAGAGTCTCTGGAATAGCTTTCAGTAAAGCAGGAAATTTTAAAGACTGTTCCACCATTCAGGCAAAGTTCATCAGTCACTTCTCCCCATGTCCTGTAGAATGTCTGGCAGTTTCTTCTGTGAAGCAGGAACCTGAAGGACCATCTTGCCTTGCAAAGTTCAGTGATCACCTTCCTATGGGTCCTGCATGTCCAGTTTATACAGCATCCTGTCAAGCAGTCAAAGCAAGGGCACTTTTTTGTCCAGTGGCTAACTTTTGCCACAAAGAAAGCAAACTCCATAATGAGTTTCTTTGATGCCCATCATCCTCTTTGAAGTAACTGGTGCTGCCAGGAGCAGATGTGTCTCACTTTCCAGAAAATTCTAAGTTCTTAAAACATTTTAAATACTATAATCTGTAGGTCTTTGAAGTGTTTGAAGATTACTTACCTAATTGAAATATATCTTTGTATACCTAAAAAATTTAACTAACATGACTATAAGTTTGATTACCATAGATGACTATTAATCTGTATTTCTTAATTGTATTTCACAATTTTAAATGAATTTCATAAACACAGTACCTTAAACAAGAGTAGAAATATACATATAGTATAACAAAATTAACTTTAAATTTGTATCAATAAACTAAAATCTATAGCAATATAAAATATTCCAAATAAGCTGTTGCTTTTTAAAAGTAGATTCAATAATCTATCCTTTTATCCTACCATTATATCCTACATTTCTAGATCATATCCTCCTTTCTTCTTTGAGAAAGAGATTGACTATGGCCAATAACAATTTGTAACCAAACCCCTAAACAATGACAAACAGTATTGCCTCTTTTATTGGCATTGATGCCATTGGTTTTTGTTTTGTTTTGTTTATTTGTTTGTTTGTTTGTTTGTTTTTTGGTGCACAGATGTTAAGAATTTCAATGTCTTCTTGGTGGATTTTTGCCTTGATGAGTATTTAGTGCCCTTTTCTATTTCTTCTGATTGGTTTTGTTTTGAAGTCTATTTTGTCAAGTATTAAAGCCAGAACATGGAAACAACCTAGATGCCCTTCAACTGAAGAATGGATAAACAAAATGTGGTACATATACACAATGGAATACTACTCAGCAGAGAAAAACAATGACATCATGAGGTTTGCAGACAAATGGATGGATCTAGAAAAAATCATCCTGAGTGAGGTAACCCAGACTCAGAAAGACAAACATGGTATGTACTCACTCATAGGAGGATTCTAGATGTAAAGCAGGGATGACTGGACTGCTACTCACATCACCAGGCAGGCTACCTGGAAAACAGGACCCCAAGAAAGACATGGGGATAGCCCAATGACAGAGAAATGGAATGAGATCTACATGAACAGCCTGGACATGAGTGGGGGTAGTGAAGGGCAAGGGTCGAGGGAAAGAGAGCTTGGGGGAGCAGGAGATCCCAGCTGGATCAACAACAGAGAGGAAGAACAAGGAATAGGAGACCATGGTAAATGAAGACCACATGAGAATAGGAAGAAGCAAAGTGCTAGAGAGGCCCACAGAAATCCACAAAGATACCCCCACAACAGACTGCTGGCAATGGTTGAGAGACAGCCCGAACTGACCTACTCTGGTGATGGGATGGCCAAACACCCTAACTGTCGACTGAGGGATCTGGATGCAAAGATCCATGGCTAGGCCCCGGGTGGAGCTCTGGGAGTCCAATTAGTGAGAATGAGGAGGGTTTATATGAGTGAGAATTGTTGAGACCAAGGTTGGATAAAGCACAGGGACAAATAGCCAAACGGATGGAAACACATGAACTATGAACCAATGGCTGAGGGGTCACCAACTGTATCAGGCCCTCTGAATGGGTGAGAGAGTTGATTGGCTTGATCTGTTTGGGAGGCATCCAGGCAGTAGGACCGGGTCCTGTGCTCATTGCATGAGTTGGCTGTTTGAAAACTGGGGCCTATGCAGGATCGCTTGGCTCGGCCTGGGAGGAGGGGACTGGACCTACCTGGACTGAGTCTACCAGGTTGATCTCAGTCCGCAGGGGAGGCTTTGCCCTGGAGGAGGTGGGAATGGGGGGTGGGCTGGGGGGAAGGTGAGGGGGGCGGGAGGGGGGAGAACAAGGGAATCCGTGGCTGATATGTAGAACTGAATTGTATTGCAAAATAAAAATAAAAAAATTTTTAAAAAAATGGCTACACCAGCTTGCTTCTTAGGTCCATTTGCCTGGAATATCTTTTTTCATTCTTTTCCCTGAGGTGATATCTATACTTGATAGTAAGGTGTGTTTTTGGATGCAGCAAAAGGGTGAATCCTGTTTTCACATCCATTCTGTTAATCTGTGTCTTTTTATTTTGTAATTGAATGGATTGATAGAGAGTTATCAATGAGCAGTGTTTATTGATTCCTATTGTTTTGTTATTATGGTGTTGGTTTTTACCTCTCTTTTAAATTACTGGTGTGATATTGTTTATTTATTGTGTTTTCTTGAGTGTGATTAACCTCTTCAGATTGAAGTTTTCCTTCTAGAGCCTTCTTGAGAGCTGAATTTGTACATAGAAACTATTTAATTTGGATTTTATTATGTAATGTTTTTCTTTCTTTTTCTATTGTGATTGATAGTTTTTCTGAACATAGTAGTCTGGACTTGCATCTGTGGTCTCAGAGTTTGTAGAACATCTATCCAGGCCCTTCCAGATTTTAGAGTCTCCACTGAAATACTTGTTCTTTTCTCTTTGCAACTTTTAATATTCTCTCTTTGTTCTGTACAGTTAGTGTTTTGTTTATCAAGTGTCATGGGAAATTTCTTTTCTGGTCCAGTCTATTTAGTATTCTGTATGCTTCTTGTACATTGTAGACACCTTCTTGTTTAGGTTAGGGATATTTACTTCTATAATTTTGTTGAAAATATTTTCTGTGCATTTGGCTTGGGTTTCTCCTTCTTCATATATTCCTCTTATTTGTAGATTTTTGTCTTCCATAGTTGTAGCACAAATCTCTAAAGGGTTTTATTAATAAAAACAAACCTGGAGCCAGGTATTGAGGTGAATACTGGAATATTAGAGAAGCAGAACAAGCCACAGCCACCTCACCTTGCCAGTTCCTCAGCTGATCCTGTTTCCTCAGACTGGAGGCCTCTGAGTCCTTATCCAAATGGATCTCAGGTGAACTGCTTCTCGAAAGCCTGAAGCTTAACCAGGCTCCAGTTCCTGGTCCTCACACCTTATACACCTTTCTGCTTGCTGCCATCACTTCCTGGGATTAAAGGCATGAGTCACCATGCCTGGCTGTTTCCAGTGTGGCTTTAAACTCACAGAGATCCAGATGGATCTCTGCCTCCAAAGTGATAGGATTAAAGGCGTGTGTGCCACCATTTTCTGGCCTCTATATCTAGTGGCTGTTCTGTTCTTTGACCCCAGATAAGTTTATTAGGGTGCACAATATTTTGAGGAACACAATATCACCACACATAGTGTCCCAGATTTCCTGGATATTTTTATATTCAACATTTTATTTGTATCTATTTCTTCTCCATTTGTATTTTCTTTGCATTTTAGGTTCCATTTCTTCTCCCTTGTCTTCAATGCCTGAGATTCTCTCTTCCATATCTGTTATTCTTTTGGTGAGGCTTACCTTTGGGTTTTTTTATTTGTTTGTTTTCGTTTCTAAAATTTTTTATTTCCAGTTTTACCTGTCTGAGTTTTCTTTAGTAATTCTGTTATACTTTCATGTCTTGAACTGCTTTTATCACTTCATTATACTGTTTGTCTTTTCACAGACTTAATTATTCATATCCTCTTTAAAGTCCTTGAACATATTCATAATTGCTATTTTGAAGTCTTGTGTATCAGTTACATTGCATTTTTCAGGGCCTACTATAGTATTATTGCTGGGTTCTAGTGGAGACATATTGTCTTGACTGTTAATATTTGTCTTGTTTGGGGAGGCTGGTGTCTAGTCACCTGGAGTTAGGATGATTGAGGTGATTCTAGGTATTGATAACATTCTTGCCTTACTTGGGTGGGTGTTCCATTACTTGGTTTCTGTTGATGGTCTCTGGAACTTAAGAAAATGTAGTTGCTGTGGGTTGCCTGGTAGAGAGTGCTTCTGCATGTCAGTGGGTGTCAGAGAGGAATAGAAATGGGCTCATAGGGGGTCTGGAAAGAGCTAAAGAGATCCTGTCTACAACAAGAAGCCATGTCCCCAGGGAGTTGGAGGTATAATATGAGGAAGACCTCTGCATGTAGGTTGTAATAAGACAAAGAATAATCTGGAGAGACAGGCATGAAAGGGCTAGGATGACTGGGGGCCCATACCAAGTGTTGGGGTCTCCAGTGAATGGAGTTTAGGTGAAAAAAGGGGCATCCACAATCAGGTTGTTATGAGACTAAGATGATGGTAATGGAGGTCAGGAAGGAGAGTGAAAATCACCTACCTGAGTCCAGGTCTGGTGTGGCCACTGGGAGTCACGGGTAGGAAGTGTGTCTAGGTATGGACAGCTAACACAAAGGTGGTTTGAATGAGATGCCCCCAGTAAGTGTTGGGCATTTGAATAATTAGTCCCCAGTTGGTGGCTGTTTGGGAAGAGTTAAGAGGCATGGACTTACAGAAGGAAGTATGTCAATGTAGGTGGGCTGTGGTTTTTCGAAGACTTGTATCTTTCCTGGTATGCGTTCTGCCTCGGGCTTGCAGTTCAAGTGTGAGCTCTCAGCAGTTCCTGCCTCCATTACTTCACTCCACCATCATGAACTCTTACTTTCTGGAAAGTAACTAAGTTACTTTCTCATGGTGTTTTATCACAGCAATAAAAAGTAAATAATACAGTAATGTAGTGACTCACTTTTAAAAAAACACATAGCTTAGAGTGATCTCTTCTTTACATTCTAGACACTTCCTAAGCCAATTACATTTCTTATAAAATCAACATTAAGTTACCAGGGCTGGGGAAATAGGGCAGTTAATAAAATACATGTTGACCTGAGTTTGATTCTCCAGCATCCATATAGAAACCCTTGCATGGTGGCATGCACTTAAAATCCTAGGACTGGGGAGGCAGAAACACAGATCTGTGGGGATCAATGACCAGTCAGCCTAGCCTAATTGGTAAATGCCAAGTGTCAACAAGAGATCCAAGGTATAAAACATCTAAAGAATGATACCAAAGTTCACCTCTGGCTTCTACATGTGTGAATACACATTTTCACATGTAGCTGTGTACATACTTGAACCCACACACACAAAAGAAACTGCATACACAGTCACACAATTAATTTGACCTCTAGCATATACCCATAGAACCTGAAAAAAAATTAACCTACAAAGGAAAGGACAGGCATGTGTCAAACATTCTGCAGCAGTTCTTCCTAACTTATTATAGCATATTTTCCTGAGAACCTATGTACAGATTCCAAGCCTTCAACTAAGAGCTCCAGGGAGATGCTAGTCATTGAAAAGTCATAGATACTACTTGGCATGAAGTACATTGATCCTCTCTATCCTAAAGTAAATAGACAGGATAACCTCTTATTTGACAAGAAATAAACCCATAAAATAGCCAGTAACAAGCAACAACAGTAAACATCAACAAAATTTGTACACTGATCTGGGCATAGTAGTGCATGCATATAATCCCAGAACTTGGAAGGCAGAAGAGGGTAAGTCATGAGTTCAAGGCCAGTCTGAGACATGTAACAAGTTAAAAGTCTACATGGGTTAAATAGCAAGGCCATGACTCAAAAAATACAAAAACAAAATCAAATACAAATTTAAGCACAGATTAATGCTATATTTTAGGCTTGAAGATTCATGTTTCTTGAACCAGCATGAGAGTCAAATAATTTCAATCTCTTATTTCTCAAATCATACTCAGTCTAATCTAATTTATGTAGAGTATTTGTGTTATTAGTGACTCTCATATAAGGTTTTTATTTTTATTAGCATGCATTAATTAATGTTTTAAATTAATTAAATTAAACAATATGTTTAATTATTATATTGTCATTTGTATATCTATAATATACTTTATTTTTTATTATATGTATGAGTTTTTGCCTGAGTATGTCTGCATATCACAGAGAGACCAGAAGAAGGTGTCAGATATCCTGGATTGGAGTCACAGCTATTGTGACCTGCCATATGCATGCTGAGAATTAAAGATAGCTCCTATGGAAGAGGAGCCAGTGCTCTCAACCACTGAGCCATCTCTCCCACCTCTATAATATGGTTTGAACACATTCATCCTCCATTACTTTCCCTTGTTACCTCCCCACTGTGGGAGCCCACAGGGGTTTCCTAGTGAGATCTGAGCTTGCTTTACCCAGCAGGGCTGCATAAGTGGATGGACTGACCACATGCGTGGTTACCAGGTATTTGGAAGGGTCTGTACTTGGCTGTGCTAGGGGGAGGTCTTTTGCTCCACCCCTTGACAATCCTTTAAAACGCCTTTAGAAGAGACAGAAGGGGCTGGTGGATTAGGATCCAGGTCCTCCAGAGGCTATCCTGTGTTTCTCTCTGTTTCTCTCTCTCCCCTCTATATTTCTATCTAAATCTCTTATCCCTCACTCCTCAAGAGTACCCTGGGGGAAAAAAGTGGGTGTGGGTTCTCCACACCCAACTCCTGTTATCTCCCTTCTTTTCAAATAGTATTCCTACCTTCAGTATCTTTCTTTTTGAACCTAGACTCTCCATAGATAATACAATATGTCAACAGTGCTGTGATAAATGGGGATATACAAGTATCCCTATCATCATATGCTGACCTTGATATCATATGAAAAGCTTTGACACATTCACACATGTATGTAATGTATTCTTATTGTTCTCTCCACTCTCACTCTCTCATATCTATCTTCCATCCCTATAAGCTCGACCCCACATCCCAACTAGTCCCTCTCCCAAATTCATGACTTTTAACTTTGTTTTCTGAGCCATTTAGTTTAACCAGAACCATTTGTATGAGCATTAGAGTGAACTATCCTTCAGAGCCTGGTGGGAACCAGTTGGTATATAACTAAAAGGAATGACCCCCATCCTCCCTAAATCTACAAATAGCAAGTATTTCTGCAGTTAGGCCCCTGAGCCCTCCCTTGGTCTGTGCCTGACTGTTTACAGACCCATTCTCATTTGTCATCTCATGTGCAGGCTTCCACAGCTACAGTGAGTTCATAGTTACAATGACTTTGTCTTGCCCAGAATATGGCATTTCACAACACTTCTCCCTACCTTCTGGCTCTTACATTCTTTTCTTGCCCTCTTCTACAATGTCTCTGAGTCTTACAAAGTATAGTATAAATGTCTTGTTTAGGGATAAACACTCATCTGTCACTTATCCTCAGCACCTTGTGCAACCATGAGTCTATATTTACTGCTATTCACTTAAAAGAGGCTTCTCTGACTAAGGCTGAGAGTGGCATTGCAATACATATTTTTGAAGGAGGCAAGTGTAATACAGACTATGATATATCAATGTTTAATTGATTTAAATAAATTTTTATTTACTATTGAGCTTCTACTTTGGTGTACCTTTTAGATACTGTGGTGTTAATTATAAGAAGAACTAATAAATCCAAGAACTAGGTGGTAAAATCCTGGCCTCCACCATTTGTTAGCTTTTCAGTCTTGGAGAAAGTAAATTCCCCAAGGCTGATATTTATCCATTTATAAAATGAGCAATAGCTATGTCATTGTGAAATGCATTTACTAATGATATATGATGGTGTGGTAATATTATGCCATTTATATGTAGGAATTGTTCAATGAGTCTTAGAGGCAATTGTTTTTATTACTATTGCCATTGTAGCACAAAGATAAGTATTACTCATTATTCATTTAAATTCTGCTTTAAGATGTTAGAAGTGCAGGGCAACAAAGATATAAAGAGGGAAGATGAGAACAGAAAGTAAATATAAAGAATGAAATGATATACAGAACAAAATTATATTTCTATATGACATAGAATTATATTAGTACATTGATTTTGAAGCTGTTATGTCAATAAACTATTGCTAGATTCAAGATCAGGTGAAAAGATAGACATGAAATCTGAGGAGACTTGAGATACTGTACATGATTACAAAAACAAAAAGGTCAACATGAGCAAGTTGCAAAGAAAGCTGAGGACATATTTGGAGACTAAAGAGTCAGGAGTAGTAGCAATAAGTAAGGAAAATTATGACTTAAAAGATAAATTGAACCATATTTTGAGTGATCTAGAAGATTATGTTTAGATTATTGTTAGGGTTTATGCTGGTTAAGTAAGTTAGTGGTTGTGGATTCTCCTCCAATATCCATGACTTCACTAACACTGAATAGTTAGCTAGGATTCCAGTACCAGGTATGGTCTCCCTCTTGTTGAGCAGGTCTTAAGTCCAATTAGAAAGTTGTTGGTTACCCACAGATAAGTGTAGTCTTCGCTACTCATCAAAGAAAGTTCTCTTTGCAATGGAAGAGAGAAGAAGCCACTGTAGAAAACCACAGTCAATCAAAATGCAGAGTTGCATAACCCAGTCCTAATGGATAAATCTACAAAACACTCCCACACCTAAGACTCAGGAAACATTACACAAAAGCAGGTAGAAAGATATTAAGAGCCAGATCAGGGAGTCTGGTGTAAGATTTTGTCTCCTAGTAATGTCAGGAGCTATATCTATAAAGTTTCACCAACATGACTGCTTAAACATGAGCGGAACAAGGACAACAATGATTGATATGACAAAGTGGACAAGGGAAGATACTTCAACCCTATACAAAGAACTACAAGCAACAAAGGAATACCAAAAATGGAAGAAGTATTCTTCCCCAGTAAAGACCACATCAACTGGTTATCCAACACCAAATGGTCAGCCTTGAAAACATACATAAAGTAACATTGTACAGACTGAGCAGGTAATATTTTCGAATAAGTATGTATATACATATATTCATGTAATTGTAATAAACAAAGAAAGGGCCATGAATTTGAAAGAGACCAAAAAAAAGCAAAGAGTGTAAAAAGACACCAACATCCTGCAATGGCCTCTAAATGTACATATGCACTCATATGCATCATAAATATACAGCACATACATACACATAAATAGTAAAATAATTTTTTTATATCCTGGGGCATATGCAGCCATTGAGGACAAATTTTATATGCCTACCACACATGTAGTGGCATACTAAGTCTATGTCTAGAGAGCAAGCCCACCTGCATGAAGCTTAGGGAGACACAGAAGTGTCTCATTTGGTATTGTAAAGATTAATTCTAAGTTGCACAGCCTAGGCACCATGTGTTTACAGATTCAAACTACAAACATATTGTTACACAAAATTTTAAAAATTCCACTCTCAGTGGCATCATCCTGGGAACTGGAGTCAGGTTCTGTTGAGACTCACCTCTAACTCAAAATTAAATAATATAAGTAATATATTAGAAGTAATAATAATACTTCTAATAATAATAATCAGAAATATGTTTCACAATATCTTTGTGTGCTTCAAGGCTGCTGCTTGTGCCCATTTCACAACCTTATTTAGTGATATTCCCAAACTTCTAAATGTTCAGACAAAACCCTGCAATTGTGGTTCTCCACTTTGTTCCTATTATCTCATTGATCAAAATAACTGGCCAACTTTACTTTCAAAATATTTTCAGGATTCATCTGCTTCCCACACTTTTTGGCACTGATTCCATGAAATACGTTGCCACAACCCCTTCTCTTCTCATGACTGCTACTGCCCCCACCCTTATCTAGTCTCAAAGACAACCCTACTCCCACTGTTAGGAGTCCCACAAAAACATCAAGCTAACACCCATAGCATTTTTGCAGATTATCTATCACAGACCCATGCAGGCTCCCTGATTGTCGTTTCTGTCTCTGTAAGCTCTCATGAGCCCTGCTTTGCTGGGGATGCTATGAATGTGTTGCTCTGATTGATTGATAAATAAAATGTTGATTGGCCAAAATAGCCAGACAGGAAGTATAGTGTAGGTGGGATAAGGAGAGAGGAGAATTCTGGGAGGTAGAAGGCTGAGGCAGAGAGATGCTGCCAGCTGCCACGAGGAGAAGCATGATGTAAAATACCAGTAAGCCACGAGCCATGTGGCAAAGTATAGATTTATAGAAATGGATTAATTTAAGATATAAGAACAGATAGTAAGAAGCCTGCCATGGCCATACAGTTTATAAGTAATATAAGTCTCTGTGTATTTACTTGGGGGACACAAGTGGGAGAGATTTGTTCCGACTGCCAGCAGGCCGGGACACATAAAACTTCAGCTACAATGCTTAGTTAATAATGTGGTCTGTGTTCTCCTGGTCTCCTTGACACCTCTGGCTCCTATAATTCTTCCTCCTCATCTTCTGAGGGGTCCAACCCAATAGAGATCTCCATTTAGGCTCTCCCTCTGCCTAATGTTTGGCTGTGGGTCTCTGCATCTGTTCAGCATCACTTGCTATAGGAAGACTCTTTGATGGTGATTGGGCTAGGTACAGATCTGTGAGTATAGCAGAATATCATTAGGACTCAGTTTACTGATTATTTTTCTATCCTAGGTCTCTGGGCTATACAGCCTCCAGTTCCTGGTCACCTAGGCAGTGTCAGGTATGGACTCCCTTTTGTGGGTTGAGCATCAAATTAGACCAGTCTTTGGTTGGCCACTCCCACAAGTTCTGTGCCTCCATTGCCCCCAGAACATCTTGCAGGCAGGATATTTTGTAGGTTAAAGGTTTGTGACTGGGTTGGTGTTCCAGTACCACCACTGGAAGTTGCCTGGATATAGAAGATAACAGGTTGAGGCTCTGTATCCTCCAATACTAGGAGTCCTCATTAGGGTCACCTTCGTAGAATCCTGGGAGTTTCTACTGAAATCACCAGTTTCTAACATTTAAAAATGTTGAGAAAGTGAGTTTGGAAGACAAAAGAAAAAATAGTGTCTGTTCTTGACTATATCCGTGTGACACCGAGTTGTGATAATAACACCAATACTTGACCATGTTTGGCCTCTTGGTAACTCCTCTGAGGTCTTTTGAGTCTTTCAGATACTTGGAATTATTACGATGACTTTTCTCAAGAAACTAGTTAGAATAATCAAACTAGTTTTAAAAAACCCAAATATGAATGTACTGAGTTCTCACTGGCCAGGAGCTAGCCTGTGAATTCCCTTATTGGCTCACATATGTGACCTAAGATGTAGTGTTCAGAGACATAAAAACAATTGGGTAGGATGGTTCACTAGATTACAGCTCAACTCTACAGTAGGCTAGCTTAAAAACTACTTACATATGTGTCATCATGTTTAGGTGACACAGAATTTTGCCTTCAGCATAATAGTAAGGAAAAAAATCAACCTAAATTATTTGGCAATAAAGAATAGGTTATATACCAAGATTAATAGTTAAACCTAAGCAGCCAGTAAGAATCCATTAAGAGAGAACTGTGCTTCTCAATGTGAATCTTAAATAGAATGCCATATAAATGTAGTTTTCAGTTGTACATTACAAAATTATTGAAATGTCCTATAAATACATAATACAGTCATTTGTGGGGCTTCCATTTATTTACAAAATATGAATTAAACTAGTGCAGTCTAGGCAGACAAATGTCACTTCTCTCACCTCAGTGGTTATGCCCTGGAAGTACCATATAAATGAGATGTGAATTGGATCCCATAACTTCCCTCCATACTCAAGGATTTGCTTCTCTGAAGACGACTCTTTTTATGATGCAACCATTGGACTAATTTATTCCTTATTCATACTTACCTTTCAGGCTTCTTCATCCAGTCTTTAGATTCCAAAATTTTTATCTGAGGCTTAGACTGCATTCATGATCCTAAGCCATATGCCTATACCTACTTAGCTACTGTACTTGGATGTCTAGTAGAGATCTAAACATGTCAAATATAAAACAAAGACCCTGATCTCCCCCTTCTTAAACCTAAAACACCATACAATAAAGAACCCTTTGCAAAGCAAGATGGCTGGTGATGAGGATGGAGTGACTCCCAGGCAGCCACATCTTTCCCGATAGGATCTTGACACATTGGATGTCAACAAGTTGACACACTTTCACATGAAATTATCAGCAGACAAGCTACAATTAATATTGGTACAAATGGTCACATAGCTCATGGAAAGTCCACTGTGGTAAAGTCTATTTCTGGAGTTCACACTGTCAGATTCAAAAACAAACTAGAAAGTAATATTACCATCAAGTTTGGACATGCTAATGCTAACATTTATAAACTTGATCACCCAAGTTGTCCTAGACCAGAATGTTATAGTTCATGTGGAAGTAGTACACCAGATGAGTTTCCTACAGACATCCAAGGACCAAAGGGAACTTCAAATTAGTCAGACATGTTTCCTTTGTTGACTGTCCTGGCCATGGTATTTTGATGGCTATGATGCTGAATCGCACAGCAGTAATGGATGCAGCTCTTCCGTTGATAGCTGATAATGAATCGTCCTCAGCCTCAGACTTCTGAACACCTGACTGCCACAGAAATCATGAAACTCATTTAAAGAATAAAACTGATCTGGTAAAAGAAAGTCAGTCTAAGGAGCAATATGAGAATATTCTTGCATTTGTACAAGGAACAGTAGCAGAAGGAGCACCAATTATTCCAATTTCTGCTCAGCTGAAATACAATATTGAAGTTGTCTGTGAGTACATAGTGAAGAAAATACCAGTGCCCCCTAGAGACTTTACTTCAGAACCCTGTCTCATTATTATCAGGTCATTTGATGTCAACAAATATGGCTACGAAGCTGATGACCTTAAGGGAGGTGTAGCTGGTGGTAGTATTCTAAAAGTAGTGTTAAGAGTTAGGTCAGGAGATAGAAGTGAGATCTGGTATTGTGTCCAAAGATAGTGAAGGAAAACTCATGTGTAAACCAATCTTTTCCAAAATTGTATCACTTTTTGCAGAACATAATGGTCTTCAGTATGCTTACTGTCCCAGGTGGTCTCATTGAAGTTGGAACAAATATTGACCCCACTTTGTGTAGAGCTGACAGAATGGTGGGACAAGTGCTTGGTGCAGTTGGAACTTTACCTGAAATATTCACAGAACTGGAAATTTCCTATTTCCTGCTTAGATGTCTTCTGGGCATACAAACTGAAGGAGACAAGAAAGAGCAAAGGTCCAAAAGCTGTCTAAGAATGAAGTGCTGATGGTCAACATAGGATCCCTGTCAACAGGAGGAAGAGTTAGTGCTGTCAAGGCTGAGTTGAGCAAAATTGTTTTGACTAATCCTGTGTGCACAGAAGTAATAGAATAAATTACCCTTAGCCAAAGAGTTAAGAAACGTTGGTGTGTAATTGGTTGGGATCAGATAAGAAGAGGGGTGACCATTAAGAATATTCTCATATTTTGGTGATGAAAATTTAACCTTGACTTCTAATATAGGGCCTACAAGTAAATGTCAAAAGTGGTATACTATATACTAGATTGGATTAAATCTACATTTTAGCAGAAGTTAAACATTCCAAAATAATGTCTGATTTGTCAATAAGTGAAAGTTTGAAGTGAAACTTCGCTACAACCAGATTTTGCTATAGCACACATATCATGAACCTATCTAAAATGAAAATGATCTCTTTTTTTCTTGATTCATCTGTGAGTGGCTCCATGGTGAAGGACAGTTGTTCCTGTCAAAACCAAGGACCCACACTTTCCTTGGCCCATTCCCTTTATTTGGCTTTCTATTATCTGAAATTTGAAGGGGAAGAAAGACCAATGGCTCAAATGAGCAAGGCTCTTAGAAATTGAGTGCTCATTCTCTTGCCACAGGTAACCCTTTGCTCTTAGTTTTTTCCTGGATGGGACCAGAGGAATCCAGCACCAGAATGTCTCACCCTCTTCCAGTGCCCTGAGACTATGACTCTCTTATTTATGGCTAAAATCTGAGTCTTCCTTCACTGACAAATAGTATTATAATGATGGATGACTAATGAGAGTTGACAAAGTTCTGTCCGGGTTGTGTTTTCTGGGGTCTTTGTTTTAGTAACAGAGTCTCCTGCATGATGAACAAGCACTCTACTGCTGACTACTGCCTCTAGCTGTTGTATTTGGTAGGATTATGGTGTAAACTGTGCTATTAGTAATCTTCGAGCCTTGGAAGAAATAAAGACTATTCAAAAGCAGAGTGTGTTAGTTCTAAGTCTATTCTCCACATTCCTGCAATCTTCCTGTGCTGTGCTTTTGAATTAATCATGGTTTTGCTTAATCAGATACTCCGTTAGAGCAGTGATTTTCAACTCTAGCTGACATGAGAACTGCTGGGGAATTTTTAAAAAAGGCCAGGCAATGGTAGTGCATGCCTTTAATCCTAGCACTATGGAGACAGAGGCAGGAGGATCTCTGAGTTCCAGGCCAGCCTTGTCTGTAGAATGAGTTCCAGGATGGCCAGGGCTACACAGAGAAATCTGTCTTGAAAAACTGGGGGGGGGGGGGGGGGGGAGCAACTCCTCAGTGTTGAGAAAGTTTAGGGAGTTGAGAAATATGCATACTGAATAATGATGTCACTAGCTTTTGGTAGTTTGATACTCTTGTTTGCTTTTCTTTTGATTTGCATAAAAATGGGGTTTAATTCCACAATTACTGTGTAGTGATATTTTGGATACTAAAGCTGCCTTATAGAGGTTTAGAACTGTGGCTGGGAGTCTTTAAGAGTATTGAGGAAACTATTGACATTACATATTTGATTGACTCTGAAGGTTGTATTGTAGCATGAAGAACACATTTAAATAAAACAAGGTTCTGAATTTAAAAAAAAAGAACCCTTTGCATCTTTAACTCCTTCCCATCTACCTCTATCCAGTTTGTCTAGAATATTCTGTTTTATTTGGATTTAAGATAGATCCAGAATTAAACAATTTCTCACTGCCTCCACTGCTACATCACCCTTATGCACTTCCACATCCCTTTAATTTTATTTATTAGCTTTTAAATTACTGTATAGGATTGTGTTTATAGGCTGCTTTGGACTATTGGAAAATAAGGTCCATGAAGAAGTGACTTTTTTTATGGGCTTTGTTCATCCATACACCCTGAACAGTGGCCGATATATAATGGCACTCTATAATTACTCTTTACATGAATGCATTATGTTATGTCTCCCCTCTCCTAGAATATCTTTACTGGATCATTCTCATATACAAACTCAAGGTCAAAAGGGTTGAATTTTTATTCCAAATGGGATTGTCAATGATTAAAACAAGCAAGGTTGTGACATGAGCAGATCTAAGTTTTAAATACATTGTTTAAATACTTGTTTACAGAGAAGAGATTGGAAAGGAACTGGTCTCAAAATGGGAAGATGAAGCCAGAAGTCCTCATTAAAAATAAGCAAAAGAGCTCTGAATTTAGAGCCAAAATCATTTGTAAAATATGTTAACAAATGATACAGTACAAAAAATGACTATGGGATTTTATTGATATTTAATATTCTGTAAACTTTAGCCATTTTAACAAGAATATTAGTACTACATATATTCTTGTATTTGAACACTCCCCAATTATATATGAGCATATGACCTTGTATATACTCTGTAAACTTATCACACAAAAGCGAATGAATCCCAAATATGTGCAACTAAAAATGGACATGTGTTACTTTCAATTACTGATGACAATTTATTTCAAGTATCATCTATTGCATGCTCATGTGCCACTGTCAATCTATGAAAAAATAACTCAGAACATTTAAAATTTTCTGGCTTCTCAAATGATAAAAATGTTTGGAAAAGGATAAAGCATAGTGTATTTTCTTTCATAATAACAAGTCTCTCTGCTTCCTGAGCAGGGATGATTTGTCATATTATACAGCTAACTATGATTGCCTGAGAAGTAGATCAAAGTGGTCAAAACTTAAATTTCTACACACAGACTGTGTTAAAAACAAAATTCTCTAACATTATCCAAAATGTTTTCTCTGAAAGAAAAAAGCATCTTTTTAAATTAAAACTTAAAGTGCAGAAATAAAAGAGCAAGAAATAATTAATATATTTGTAGTTTCTTCATTTAATCTTTTGTTCAAATTGCAGGCTAGAACAGGTATTTTAACTTTTTAATTATTCAAGCATAAAATGATCAATATCATTTTTGTAATGATATTGATTGCTATTATAAAATTATGATAAGGAATATAATTTATAGAATGAACTTGGATTATTTCCTAATCTAAAGATTTCTGTGAGATGGAAAAGGATCAGAAGGGTTTCACAGGCTTTTGTGTATTTTTCCTCACTCACTTCATTGAATTGTAAACAAAACCAATGAAAAAGGGAAATAAATATGGAAATGACCCTTGGGACATAAATAAAACCCCTGTATGATCTTTAGATAGGCAAGTAACTTCCAATCTTCAAGCACAAGAAGAATAATAAAACACACCCCTGTGCAACTGTATCAGTTAGCTGTCAAACACATGTGTGCCTAATTCACCTAAACAAAGCAGGCAAAGCACATGAAAGAAATGGTTCATGGGAACTGTATTAGTCAGGGTTCTCTAAAGGAACACAACTTAGGGTGTGTGTGTGTGTGTGTGTATGTGTGTGTGTGTGTGTTCATCTTATATATAAAGGAGATATAATGTCTGAGGCCCAACCTGTCCAGCAATACCTGTTTATTAAGAGAAGATCCAAGAATACAGTAATTGTTCAGGCCACAAGGCTGAATGTCTCAGCTGGTCTTCAGTGTATGCCAGAATCCTGAAGAAGTAGGCTC
The DNA here is from genome assembly GCF_949786415.1 of Peromyscus eremicus. Classification (NCBI taxonomy): domain Eukaryota; kingdom Metazoa; phylum Chordata; class Mammalia; order Rodentia; family Cricetidae; genus Peromyscus; species Peromyscus eremicus. The sequence continues at coordinate 63,029,633 of NC_081424.1, forward strand.
TAATGTCAGTGAAGGAATGGACTTGTCAGCAAGAGCAAGGGCAAGCTGGCAAAGAGAGAAATCTTCCTTCTTCTGTGTCCTTTATATACACTGCTATCAGAAAGTATGGTCCAGATTAAAGGTGGATCTTCCCACCTCAAAAGATCTAGATTTAAAGTGCATCCTTCTACTTCAAATTATATAATTAAGAAAATCAGTGGAAGTGAATTGAAGACCCAGATGTAAAGCCATGTACCTATGGACACCTGATTTCCAACAAAGAAGCCAAAATTATACAATGGAAAAAAGAAAGCACCTTCAACAAATGTGTTGATCCAACTGGATGTTGGCATGTAGAAGAATGCAAATAAATCCATGTCTATCACCTTACACAAAACTCAAGTGTATCAAAGACCTCAACATAAATTCAGATACACTGAACCTGATAGAAGAGAAAGTGGGAAATAATCTTGAATGCATTGGCACAGGAGACCACTTCCTGAACAGAACACTAATAGCACAGACACTAAGATTGACAATTAATAAATGGGACCTCTTGAAATTGAAAAGTTTCTGTAAGACAAAGGACACAATCAATAGGACAAAATGGCAGCCTACAGAATAGGAAAAGATCTTGACCAACCCCACATCTAACAGAGGACTGATCTCCAAAATATGATACTCAATAAACTAAACATCAAGAAACCAAATAATCCAATTAAAAAATGTGGTGCAGACCTAAACAGAATTCTTAACAGAAGAATCTCAAATGACTGAGAAACACTTAAGGAGATGTTCATCCTTGGCCATCAGAGAAATGCAAATCAAAAAGACTCTGAGATTCCATCTTATACCTGTCATAATGACTAAGCTCAAAAACACAAGTGACAGCTCATGCTGAACAGGTTAATGAGCAAAGTGAACATTCCTCCATTGCTGGTGGGAGAGCAAACCTGTACAGCCACTTTGGAAGTGAGTTATAATATAATATTAATTATAACTGCTTGGTCATTAGCTCAAGCTTATTATTGACTAGCTCTTACACTTAAATTAACCCATAATTCTTATCTATATTTAACCATGTGTCTTGGTACCTTTTCTCAGTTCTACCTTGTCATCTTGCTTCCTCTGTGTCTGGCTGGTGACTTCTAACTCAGCCCCTCTTCTTCCCAGAATTCTCCTCATCTGCTTGCCCTGCCTATACTTCCTACCTGGCTACTGGCCAATCAGTGTCTTATTTAACCAGTATATAAAAGCATTATCTTACAGCATTTCCCCTTTTCTCTCCAATAAAAAAGGAAGTTTTAACTTTAACATAGTAAAAATTACATATAATAGAACAGTTATCAAGCAAGATTTACAGTTACAATATCTAGTCTATTTGTATTTGGCAAAACTAAAGAAAATATTCTATCATCACTCCTATATTTGTGAGTCTAAAGTTTTATATCTAATTTATCTGTTATCATGGCCAAGGAAAATTGTAACTATCTAGTCAACTACATCAAAGACCTCAGAAGGATACAATATTACCTAAGTAAACAGGAAGAGCTTTGTAAGCAACTTCCAAAATTCTGGAAATGACAGAGACAGCTGCCTGCCTGGACAATCATCCAAAGTTCCTCTGTAACGTTGGGGCATCTGTCTTCAGCCCACAGGCCTAGAATCTTTTAGTCACTTCTTCCTGTGTCCTGTAGAATATTTGGCAGTTTCCTCTGCGAAGCAGGAACCTGAAGGACCATCTCAACTTGCAAAGTTCAGTAGTCACCTTCCTATAGGTCCTGCATGTCCAGTTTATACAACATATTGTCAATCAGTCGACATAAGGGCACTTTTTTGCCCAGTGGCTAAAGAGCAATAACTTGTGTAAAATGTTTTAAATTTCTATAGATTTTAGTTTATTACAATTTTAAAGTTAATTTTGTTATGCTGTATGTATATTTCTACTCTTGTTTAAGGTATTATATTTGTGAAACTCATTTAAAATTGTAATGTATAATTAAGAAATACAGATTAATAATTAGTCATCCATGATAAACTTATAGTCATGTTAGTTAAGTTTTTTAGGTATACATAGATATATTTCAATTAGGTAGGTAATCTTCAAACACTTAAAAGGCCTACGGAATATAGCATTTAAAATGTTTTAAGAACTTTGACTTTCTGAACATTGAGACATGTCTGCTCCTGGCAGCATCAATCTACTTTAAAGAAGATAATGGGCATTGAAGAAACTCATTATGGAGTTTGCTTTCTTTGTGGGAAAAGTTAGCCACTGGGCAAAAAAGTGCCCTTGCACACATCCTACTTCACAAATGAGTCTGTCAGATATGCTAAGCTTGTAGGCCCCAACATTGCAGAGAAACCTCAGGTGACTGTCCAGGAAGCTGGCTGTTTCTGTCATAACTCACATTTTTTTGGAAGTCACTTGTTTGCACTTCCTCTTTTATTAGGTAATATTATTTCCTTCTCAGTTCTCTGAGGAAGTTGAAGATTAAATAGTTATAGTTTTCCTTGTTAAGAAATTCAGAAAAAACTCACTAAGAGGTGTTAAGTGTATAAGTTTAAAAGACATCATAAGATAGTTTTCTGGCCGGGCGGTGGTGGCGCACGCCTTTAATCCCAGCACTCGGGAGGCAGAGCCAGGCGGATCTCTGTGAGTTCGAGGCCAGCCTGGGCTACCAAGTGAGTTCCAGGAAAGACGCAAAACTACACAGAGAAACCCTGCCTCGAAAAACCGGAAAAAAAAAAAAAGATAGTTTTCTGTTGGTAATATAAATTAGGATAGAAAGTGAATTAAGTACACTATAAACTCACCAAAATAGGATAGATAATGGAATATTTCCACTGAATTTGTCAAATGCAAATGGACTAGACATTGTTGATGTATTTATTGATTGTGTATGTTGTGTATAGTTATTGTACTTATTGTATATAGTCTTTCTTATATTAGTTTTAACTTTTTATTTTTTTATTAGACAAAAAAGGGGAAATGTGGTGATATTTTATTTGTGCTGAAATGTGATATTTTATTTGTGCTTTAATAAATAAAGCTTGGTTGGAGATCAGAGGAAAAAGCCCAGCCATTATAAGTAAACAAAGAAGTCAGGCAGTGGTAACACATGCCCTTAATCCTATCATTTAGCAGGCAGGATCTCTGTGTGTTCAAGGCCACACTGGAAACAGAGCCAGGTGTGGTAGCACACCTTAAATTCCAAAACTAGTTAACCATGGGGGTCTGGAGGTCTATACAGACAGAGAAGAAGTGACAGAGCTGTGTAGGAAGAGGAAGTGATGTAGCTGAACCGAGATATCAAATAAGATGGCAGAACAGCAAGGCCTATAGACGTGGGTAGGCAAGAAGTAACCTGCATTTGGAAACTGCAGAGTTGGTGAGGTAAAGTTGGCTGGTGGCTTTCCCTATTTCCCTGATCTCTCTCTCTCTAAGGCTTTCACCCCTATATTTGGCTCCATGGTTTTTTTTATTTAATAAGACCATTTAGAAATTCATCTACAATACTACTCTTGGGCATATACCCAAAGAATGCTCAATCAAACCACAAGGACACTTGCTCATCTACGTTCATAGCCACTTTATTTGTAATAGCCAGAACCTGGAAACAACCTAGATGTCCCTCAACCAAGCAATGAATAAAGAAAATGTGGTACATATACACAATGGAGCATCACTCAGCTTTTAAAAACAAGAACACTAGGAAATTTGAAGGCAAATGGATGGAACTAGAAAAAAAATCATCCTGAGTGGGGTAACCCAGACAGAGAAAGACAAACAAGGTATTTACTTACTCATAAGTGGATATTAGCTATAAAATAAAGGATAACTATCCTACAATCCACAGACCCAGAAAGACTAGGTAACAAAGAAGGTTCATGGAGGGAATGCCTGGATCTCCCTGGAAAGGGGAAATAAAAGAGATTTCATGAGTGGTCTTTGGATGAGTGGGAATGAGAACATGGGCAATCAGGGTAGGGAGGATGGAGGAGAAAGAGTACTGAAAGGCACTACTGGAAAGGGAGGAGCATTTTGGGGTCAGATTAAAAACCTGGCACAAAAGACTCTCCCAGGAAATCTACAAGGATGAGCCCAGCTGAAACTCCTAACAATAGCAGACATGTACTCTGAACTGGCCATCTCCTCTGACAGATTGATACCTAGCTCAATGGTCATCAGAGAGGCTTCACCCAGCAACCGATGGAAACAAATACAGACTCGCAGCCAAACATTAGGCAGAGTTCGAAGAATCCTGCAGGAGAGGAGAAGAAAGAATTGTAGGAGCAAGGGAGTCAAGAACAGCACAAGAAAACTCACAGAGTCAACTAACCTGAGCTCATAGGGGCTCACAGAGACTGAACTGACAACCAGGGACCCTGCATGGGACTGACCTAGGCACTCTGCATATGTTACAGTTGTGTAGCTTGGTCCTCTTGTGGGACTCCTAACAGTGGGAGCAGGGGCTGCCTCTGACTCTTTTACTGGCTTTTGGGACCTTACACCTCATACTGGGTCACCTTGCCCTGTCTTAATACATGAGGAGGTGCTTGGTCTTACTGCAACTTGCTATGCCATGTTTTGTGTATATTCATGGGAGACCTTCCCTTTCCTAAACAGAAATGGAGGAGGAGTGGTTTGGGGGTGGGAACAGACGGGGAGTTGGTGGAAGGACCGAGAGAAAGAAACAGAAGGGATCCAATCTAAATCAACCAAATTTAAGGTGTGGCCAGAACATTTTTATATGATTAAGACTAATCTTTTATGAAAATAATAATCATTTTATAAATCATACTTACTAGGACAGTATTTTCTGCCATGATATACAGATGTCACTGTTAGTGTCATTTTAAACATTAATGAATGAATTAAAAAGTTAAAACTAATTAAAAAATCAACCAAGCTATATTTTTGTTCTTTTAACCTATGCATCAGAAATTCTTCAGAAAATGGAGTGTTCCAATTTAAAGCTAAAGAAATTAGAAGAGTCAACATTAATGTGCTTATTTCTGTGATTTTGTGTTTCTGAGTGATTCTTTTCATATAAATTATGTAACAATCTCCTGGAGAGGGTATGGTGCACTTTCACAAGATATGTGCTACTAGGAAACACATTTCCACATCAAAGATTACAACTATTCATCCTAGAAATAAAATGAGGTCTCAGTCTCTTTCCTGGACCATCACGAAGCCACCTTATTGATCACCGTAACTTTAATCTTCTTTCTAAATTTATATTTCACATTGCCTTTCCACACAGTCAAGTCAAATCAAAAGCTTATTACAACTTTGTCCATATTGATGCCAAATTTCTTGAGCTTTTTTATTTTTTTGAATGACTTTGAAATTTGTTTCCATTTAAAATGTTTGGTGAATGAGAATTATGTCATCACAGCATGAGGTTAGCAGGCAATGAATTCACAAGAAACTACCAAGCCCTAAATGGACAAAGGCACATGGCAACTGAATGTAATGCGTGAGTCATTATCTTCTCTTGTTATAATGAGCATAATGAGACTACTGTGAAAAATCTGAATATTTTCTAAAGATTATATAGTATTGTTCCAATATTAATTTCATGACCTTGAGAAATGTACCACAGTCATAAAATAAAGTGGCCTTGTTTTATGAAATTCATGCTGAAATATTTTGTGATAATAAAAAAACAAAGCTATACATGATCATGAGTGCCTATTTAGAGAAAACATATCATAAAATTAGTTTTCTTCCTAGGTTATCACTTACTGTCCATATATATGCATCCCATAAAATATTTTATCTCAGAAGTAAAGCATCCATGTCCAATATTCCCAGAGCTAATCAAATCTTACTTTGTTTGCCTCCAAAAATGGAAATATACACAAAGGTCGAATTGCTAAAAAAAAAAAAAAATCTATGGTAATATGGTATTTTCAAAAGAAACATAATATCTTATAATGCCAAAATAATTTGTTAAAGCTACCATTATGCAAGTACATTAATTGCTAAATATTATGTTTCCTATTTGATTTGTTGCTTCTTAAGTATACTTTGGTTATACCTGCTAATGTATAGCCAGTCATTATCTCTAATAATAATTTCCATTTAAGGAACATCATAAGTACCATCTTATTTATGCTTCCAAAGAAAGTAGAGTAACTTGATATTTCTTTTCCTCCTCATAGATCACAAAATTATTCCCAAGAAATACGTATGAAATAGAAAATAGCCTACATGGTACAACAGAAAATATCAATTTATTCATCTTGTTAGAATTAATTTTCTATAATGATATGCAGTATTTTATATATCTTTTAAGCATAAAGTATAAATACCTCCATTCAAAAGCAAAGCATTGCTTTAGAATGAATTTGTTCTTAACTACATAACACCTGTTTCATTCTGTCATTACCCTTGGCCTCCTAACAGCCTCTTCTACCTCTCTCATGTAAGATTGAAGGGTCCACATTCAGCACCTTACCAAGATAGTACTATAAGCCCTGAATGTTCTTCACAAAAAAATTTCTTTTCTCTGAGGAATATTTCACCACCAAAGTCAACCAGAGTTCCAGAATGCCTTATATTAAGTATCCCAGTGCCATCTTTAAACTACTTCAATGTTGTATGGTACCTTTAGATTGAAAGTCAGGGCTTCAAAGACATAAAAACTCATGTACAATTGGTTCCCAGCCATATTCTCACTACATCTCTGAACTTAGTCAGTTAGTCCAACTATATCACTTCCCAAACACAGCTCTGCCTGTTTCTTTTTTGTAAGCTTTGTTTGTATTAACTTCATTAAATATACATATGAATGAGGTTCAGTAATGCATTTCAATACATGATTAAAATGCATAATAACCAAATACAAGCTTTCATTATCTACAACCTCCCATTTCCCAACCTAATAATCACTATTCTACATTCAGGTTAACTTTCCTTGTTCATTTCTATGGCAAAAATGTTGTACAAGTGACTTCATTCATATTGTTTGTCCCACTGTTTTAGTCTGTAGTCTCGTGAGCCTCTATTCAGTCAAGTCTTGAAAAATGTACCCATCTTTCAAGGCCCAATTCAAATGCCTGTCCCATGAGTGTAACTTAGTCCTTCCTTCAGTCTTCCCTTTTCTGATCTTACAGAATCGTTTTCATAACACATTCTGCTTCTCAACGTCCAAATTATATTTTAATTTTTATTTAGAACAAAACAACTACAGAACTTTACATAAAATAGATCCTTATAAATGCTACGTCCTAATTAGGCAAACTGAAAACAATCACACACTCTAAAGATAAAAAGTATCCAAAAATTTTTGTAGTAGAAATTCCTATCATTTAGGCTGATGAGTGCTTTTTGTGTGTAGAGGAATGCTTGCATTGTGCATGGAAGTCCTTGGGTTGAGTCACAACACTGAAAAAAATAAAAAAGATCTTTTATAAGACAGATTCTAATAAAAATGCAACTTTCACTTCTCATTTTTAAGTGTCATAACCAAGAGTTAGGAAGTTGATTATTTGATTCTAAGTTTAATACAAAAATACAAATTAAGTCCACATTATTTTTGAGATTCTTTTCCTGTTGTATTTTGTTCAAGGTATTTTCCCCAAAATAGGTTGAGAACCATAGTGTTGAGAAGAGACCTCAAAAACAGGGCTACTGAGCACAAGAGGGATTGGGGAGGGCGAATGACTGAAACTTGCTCCCAGGGACTGGAGAAAATTAAAAAATAAAAAGAAAATAAAAAAGGTTAGAATCCATTAGTCTTCTGTGCTAGTCATCCTCGCCTTTATCCTTCTCTCCTTCCTCCCCTTCATCATCATCTCCATCTTCTTCACCTTCATCTTCATCCCCTTCCTCATCAATATCTTCCAAGACTTCTTCTTCATCATCATCATCATCATCATCATCGTCATCATCATCATCATCATCTGCCTCTCCTTCTTCATCATCCAAATAGTACTGCAAGGGGTTTGGCCAAATATCATCTTTGATGACCTCTCCTAACTCATCTGCACCTGCATCAGAATGGTCATTGAACCAGGTGAAGAAGCTCTCTGGCTCTTCATGCTGCCTCTTCCTGTTGGCCTTATTCTGTGTTTGACTTGAGTGTTTTGTCATATCCTTTCCAGATTTCCATTTGATTTCAGTGGACTTTGAAGATGGGTCACTGTAGCTAGAGTTTTCCTGCCTGGCCCACAGTCAGGACAAATCTCTGTCATCCGCCTGTCCCACAGCTGCTCAAACCCAACCAAGTAAACATAGAGACTTATATTGCTTACAAACTGTATGGCCATGGCAGGCTTCTTGCTAACTGTTCTTATATCTTAAATTAATCCATTTCTATAAATCTATACCTTGCCATGTGGCTCGAGGCTTACTGGCATCTTCACATGCTGCTTGTCATGGCGGTGGCTGGCAGTGTCTCCTTCCACCTTCCTCTTCTCTCAATTCTCCTCTCTGTTAGTCCCACCTATACTTCCTTCCTGGCCCCTGGCCAATCAGTGTTTGATTTATTTACCAATCAGAGCACATACAGGCCATCCCACAGCAGGTCACCACTCCGTTACTGAAATTTAATAGGATTTTGTTCTAAAAAATAGCAACTTGTTTCAGGTGCTAGGACTGAACTCTGGGCCTAGTGTACAGTGGCTACAACAAGAGCACACATGATTTGTGTGGGCATGTGGATGTGTAGTGTATGGGAATGAATCCTGGTTGGGACATATGCTACACAAGTGATCTATTATTGAACTCTACTCTCAACTCAAAAGCAGCAGTTTTGAATTTAAAAAAAATTGCATCCCACTTCTAGAGCTTCTGCTGCTATGACTACATTTTACCTTTGTAAAGAATGGTAACATACAAAGATCAAGTGATAATAGAAATATCATTATAAGACCACACATAAAAATTAACCCATTACAAAGAATTAAACTTTAATTAGATGAATAAAATTCCTTACACTTCAATTTTATCTAACAGGAAATATATAAAAATCTCTGAAAGAAGAAAAGTGGAATATTTTAAGTCATTTTTAGATAATATTAATAATCTTCTTTAACTAGAATAGTCTGATAGTGGCCACAATATAATAACTACTACTAATATTTTTTTCATATTTCATTTGGGTAACAACATCTTGCCATGGGCTTCAAATCTGAAGGTTTCCATAGCTAAATTCATGATTTTCATTTCTGCCTTTAACCTATATCTTGTGATATCTGTCAGAGTTAACTGTATAGGTGCGTATTATTCTCCTAACCTATAAACTTCACAGCATTCCTGAAAAACACCTTCCCAAGTGTCCCACAAGCCAGTATGCCCTGTCAATTCTATGTCATTTCTTTCCTACCTGGCCAAGCTTGCCTCTATGTTCTCTGTACTTGTTTTATTGTCTCTCAAGTAGACTTATGCATAGATTGAACACACTGCTGACCTCATCCCACCAGCTTTCACTTTGGTACAAATACCTATACTACTCTAAGAATTATCTCTATAATGGGGTTGGATGCTTAAGTGGAGAGGGGATGGGAAAGTAGGGTAGAGGAGGGGCAAAGGAAGGGATAATTAGAACTAAGGATATTTGGAAAAAGCTATATAGAAACATTGTTTTATAAGCTTCCTAAAGATACATTTTTCATATAAAAGAATTTATTACTCCATATAGGGCATAGTGCTCCTCTAAGAAGCCATAGGTTTCCCAGTGCCAGATATAGGATACCTTTCTTTGGAGTTGTTGGTCAGGGGTATCCAGAAGACACCATAACAACAAAGGTTATTGTTACTGCTTTTGGCTGCCCATCAGATATTGATGGTAAGACTTTATTATAGAAGATGTCTCATACTTTGGTCATGGGACATGGATAAATCAACTTGATACTAACCAGTATGAAGGCCCACAAAGGTTTCCTAGTGAAAGTTGAGCTTGCTTTACCCAGCAGAGCTATATTAGAGGATTGCTTGACCATGTGCATGGTTTCTAGGTGATTGGAAGGGTCTACACTTGGCTGAGCTAGGGGGAGATCTTTTGCTCCAGCCCTTGGTATTCCTGTAAATATCACTTTAGAAGAGACAGAAGGGGCCAGTGGATAAGGATCCAGGTCCTCCCAAGGTTATCTTGTGTTTCAATCTGTTTCTCTCCCCCTCTATCTTCCTATCTAAATCTCTTATCCCTCACTCTCAAGAGTACCCTGGGGTAAAATGTGGGAACCAGTCTCTAGGCTGGCCTTCCACAAACCAGGGAGCTTCCTCCATGATGTCTAGCTTTTTCATGGTACCTGAAGGTACTGTGCAATTTGCTGGGGGAGAAAATTCCTCCATCACATTGGCCTGTAGGTAAGGCTTTAGGAACATTTTCTTTATTAATAATTGATGTGGGAACACTAGCCAGCTGGAGACGGTGCCACCCCTGGGCAGGAGGTTACAATTTATTTAAAAAGCAAGCTGAACAGGTCATGGAAAGTGAGCAAATAAGCAGTCTTCCTATGCTTCAAATCCTTGAACTTCTGCCCTAACTTCCTTCATGATGGTGTGCAAGCTGCAAAATGAAATAAACCTTTCCTTCCCATGCTGTTTTTTGGTCATACTATTTATCACAGCAATAGAGAAACGAACTAGGACACTAATTCATGAAAGAAGAACTGAGGGGTTGGGGATTTAGCTCAGTGGTAGAGCGCTTACTTAGCAAGTGCAAGGCCCTGGGTTCAGTCCTCAGCTCTGAGAGAAGAAGAAGAAGAAGAAGGAGGAGGAGGAGGAGGAGGAGGAGGAGGAGGAGGAGGAGGAGGAGGAGGAGGAGGAGAAGGAGGAGGAGGAGGAGGAGGAGGAGAAGGAGGAGGAGGAGGAGGAGAAGGAGAAGGAGAAGGAGAAGGAGAAGGAGAAGGAGAAGGAGAAGGAGAAGGAGAAGGAGAAGGAGAAGGAGAAGGAGAAGGAGAAGAAAACTGAACAGGCATACTACAGAATCACCTGTCAAGTTCTAAGAATAAATTCAGAATCCTGGTTCATCAGAAGAGTTCAGAGAGTTTTTACTGTCATTTCTAAAGAAAAATACACTGTTGTTGGATTTAAATTCTAGTTGGATAAAGCATGGCTTAGATGTTGTGTACAACTACATCCGATCTAAAGATCATGTTTGTTTTCTACATCCTTAGAGAATTCTATTTTTATTTCAGCTTTTAAATCATAAAATATTTGAAAAATATAAGCAAGAATTTTAGTATAATGCTATGGTGGTGTCTCCCAAAGGGAGTGGTACTATTGGGAGGTCTGGTCTTGTGGGAAGAAGAGGGCTTTGAAGTTTCATATATGCTCAAGCCTCCCTCAGTGTGACATGGAGTCCAATTCCTGTTGCCTTCTGATCAAGATGTAGCCAGTACCATGTCTGCCTGCACAATACGATGCTCCCCACCATGATGATAATGGATTTAACCTCTGAAACTGTAAGCTGCCACCTCAATTAAATGTTTTCCTTTATAATAGTTGCCATGGTCATGGCGTCTATTCACAACAATAGAAACCCTAAGACAAATGCCATGTTTTCAATGAATTTTTTTACCACATGGTATGTAAATTTGCTCTAATCTCCTTGTAGATCCTTAGACATTCACGTGCTTAAGATTCACTCCCTGAAAAGTACAGGGTTAATTCTTTTACCTAATTAAAATCTTCCATGGCTAGGGTCATTGGCTGAGCCAAGTGGCATCATGCTTATAATCCCAGCACTCAAGAGACTGAGCCATGGACCAACAAGATAATTAACAAGCAAAAGCACTAGCTCCAAAGTTCGATTATCTGAATTCAATCCCTAGCACCCACATGGTGGAAAGGGTGGTCCAGCTCCCCAGGTTTTCCTCTACCTCACATATGCACTGTAATACATGCTCCTCATACATACATGCATGTAGGCATGAATAAGTAAAAGCATGCATGCATACATACTTACATATGTGCATACCAAAAAGGCCATAAAAGAAGGTGCAATGAATGAGAAATTTTAAATGAAGTAAACAAGGAAAACCAGTAAGGAATGGAAACATACCCCAAGTGAATCAAGATTATAAAGATACTCCTGTCCCTAGGCTGGAAAAACAAAAATAGTTCTTGGTTCCCGATAGAATTCTGGCTCCTGGAGGAGACTATGTGAGACTATCTGTATCCTTTTAGATGGTTTATGGATTTGTATATAGATACATAAAGTCATACAAATATATGACATGACATGAAAGTAGAAGTAAAACTGGAGATTAAAAAGTACAATTGGAAATGGGAGGAGCAAGAAAAGGGAAAGTAGGAAGATAATTGGATATATATCTCAAAGTACAAGAACTTCAGAAGTTCACATTCATGTCTCTGATTTACTAGACATAGATCTCTATAATAACTTGATTACACATTTACATCATTGGTACATTTTCTACCAAGTTACCCCAGATGCAAAAATTTATTCCTTTAGAGACTCAATTAACTGGGTTAACATATTAACTGAAATAAAATGGATACAATCATATCAATTAATCAAAAGATATAACTTATAGTTAAATATTTCTTGGAAATATTAACAAATAATGTCAAAAGCCATTTTTTCTGCTTGCAAAATTTTATCATTCCAAACTTGTAGCTCATAACATAATAGTGAGACTTACAGTGCCTTCCCTTTAGACATGTTCATATGCAGGTATGGAGTTCCTAGTCAATGAAATATTTATTTTAAGAATTATATGTTGATTAAAATAATTTTGAAAGCTGAGCTAAAACTGTCTTTCTTTGGAGGTTTTCATTCTTTACATGTAAAATTCAACAAAATCAATACACAAAACATTATTGCTATAAAGCAAGTTTACCCAGGTCAGTAAGATAATTGTCAGATTATTATAAAGCAGAACTAGTGCATTAGGAAATATAATATCAGCTTATGAATATGGGGAAAGACCCTAGATGCAGCTGTTGTAGTTTTCATACTATGGGCACAGTGGTAAGAGACAAAAGCCCTGCTTTCTTGAAGCATGCATTCCAATGGGAGGGGAGACAGGGTAAATGATAATGAAAAGAAATTATCTGATCCATTTTAGTAACAAAAATTGGGGTATCTAGACAGATCCAACAAAATACTTGTGTAATTTTGTTGATGAAAATTATGGAATGTTATTAAAAACCACAGCATCTAAATAAGGAACTGTGTTGATTGATGCTTTATAGTGAAGCCAGTTCATCTTAAATGAAATACAACTTCAACCAACATATGGTAAAGGAGACAACAGTAAAATCAGCATGTACAGTTCAAAGGGGCCAATAATGAAAGATTTGGAGAAAGAGTGCACCTTAAGAAATCAAGATTTTATTGATAAAGTAAGTCAGATATTGTTGCTTTAATCAAAGATAAAAAAAAATCAATGGAGTATACTACAAAGTCCAAACTATGTCTGAGCACATTTAACATAAGACTGAGGCCATATAAGAATCCAGGACTGAGACAGAGAGATGGCTCAGCACATACAAAGTGTTTGCCACCAAGCCTGACAACCTGAGTTCAGTCCCCAGAATCAAAACAGAAGGAGAGGACAGCCTCACACAGTTGCCCTCTAACCCCCTCATGTGCCATGGTATACACAGGCCCACATATGCACACACGATAATGATAGTAATCAATTTTAAAATTAAGGACACGAGATTTCCCATTATACAAATAGATCCCAGTGAGATACTTATTTACATGGGGGAAAATGACCAGAAGCATCAAATGTTTGTACTCTAAGAACACATTTTATCTATTTGCTTTTTTGTTGCTGTGACCAAATACTTGACAAGAATAAATTAAGAAAGAACAGTTTCTTTTTGCTACAGTTCAAGGGGATGCAGCCCATCATTGTGGGGAAGGCATTGTAGCAAGATGGCGAGGAAGCAGGTAACACAGTAATAGAAGGGAGTGGAGAGCAGCCCTATGGTTCAATGACCCTCACATTTAAGGTGGGTCTTTCCACTTAAGTGAAACTTTCTGGAGGCATTCTTATAGACATACTGACAGATGTGTTTCCATGGTGAGTCTGAAACTACTCAAATTGATAATAAAGATTAACCACAGCAGGGTAGGAAAAGACTTCTTACAAAAAAAATATTAAATAAACACAAAGGAAAATGCTTGATACATTTGACTTCATTAAAATTACAAGCCTATGCATGACAACAGACATTATAAAAAGGTAAAATGACAAGACCACCTGCCAAGAGAATATTTACAAGATAAAGAAGCTTCAGATCATTCCCACGCAGGATACATAAGCATGCACAGCAATCAACATAATAAACAATCCTATGGGGGGGAAAGTAAATGAGGTAAACTGGCAATTTTCAAATGAAGAAACATGAATGAAGAAAAGATGTTCATATTCACCATAGTCAGAGGAACTCAAAATAAAACAACCACCCAATAAAATAATTTAAATATATCCCAATAACAAGTGTAAGTAAAAACAAATCATTAAAAGTACTTGGAGATAAATTTAGTATTGCCCATTAAACTTAAAAATATTCTGTTTGGGTGGGAGCTCCACCTCAATCCCCTGCACCCTGGCATCCCTATACCCAAAGAGTCTGGAATGTTTGGAAGGAGTCTGGTGGAAGATTCACCTCAGCTCCCTTCCCCATCTCTTTCCCTAAACCTGCCCCTTCAAAGCCTGCCAAACACAGCTCCTCCTCCAGAGAGGCTCAGGACGACTCCCACAGGGGATACATAAGTGGTATCCCTGAAAACAGACTTGTGGTTCTTCCAGTCTCCGTCCCCTTCTCCTCTCTGCAGGGCTGGGGAATCACCCAGGAGTGCTTTACTCATTAAACCTGCACTTTTCCTGATTTGGTTTGTTGCGACGCTGGAGAGGCCTCAGAAAGCCTAAAACTCATCATATGTATCACTCATGACAATGGATTTACATTTTATTGTTAGAAAAAAACTCAGAGCACATAATTGAAAATACTTTTGTGGAGCACTACAGTTTTTAATATTACTTTTATAAAAGGTAAAATCAGAAGATTTACCATGAAATAATAAAATGGGATCTTAAAAACCTTTGAAAATAATAAATAGAGATCAATGAAAGCAACCAATTTAGAGCAAAGCATGAGACTTGCTCCTGTAGTCCCAACACTGGGAGAGTGGACTGGAGGATTGCTATGAGTTTAAGACCAACATGGGACACATGTGGACTATAGGTTAGTTTAGTCTGGACTACAGAGTCAGATCATATCTCAACAAATAAATCAAAAGCTATTTGGGCAGTCCATGCTAGCCATTTGAAGTTTCATTTTCACCATTCCCTCCATCTGGAAAAGAAACAAGTCACCATTCTTTTTTTTCTTTAATAATTTTTTTAGATAATAATATAACAACATCAATTCCCTACAAACCTTCTCTGTGTCTCACTTTCTCTCTTACAAGTTGTAACCCACAAAACAGATAGATAAACAGATAGATAGATGATAGATAGATGATAGATAGATAGATGATAGATAATAGATGATAGACAGATGATAGCTATATTAAATGATATATAGATGATTTATATAAGATAGATGATAGATTGCTTGATGATAGATGATAATAGATGATGATAGATGATAGATACATAGATGTGTATATGTGTGTAGGTGTGTGTATAACATAGTCAGTCTATATAATATTACTTGTACGTATATGTTTTCAAGGCTGATCATCTGATATGGGATAACCAATTGCTGTGAAATAATCCTTCTGTACACTGTAAATTATTCTGTGATTGGTTTAATAAAGAATCTGAATTACCAATAGCTGGACAGGATAAGGTTAGTTGGGAAATCAGACTAAGGATACTGGGAAGAAGAAGGCCTGAGTCAGAGGAGTCACCAGGAGATGCAGAGGAAACAAGACATGCTGGAGGACAGGTAAAGACATGAGCCACATGGCAATATGTAGATTAACAGAAATTAGTTAATTTAAATTGTTAAGAGCTAGTTAGTAACAAGCCTAAGCTACAGCTGTGCATTTATAATTAATATTAAGTCTCCATGTTGGTTATTTGGAAACTGGCAGGCAGCAAAGAAAAGTCTGCCTATAACCAATTGGTGCATTCTTCCCTGGGGAAGACTATTTCTCCTGCTCACAGCATTCCTTAGTGGCTTTTAGCTCTTTGTGTAGAGTTGAGGCCTCCTGGGCTTTTCCCTTTCCACATTAGTATGTCTATTGGTACTGTCTTTGTTCAGGTCATGTTTAGGTTGAGATGTTAATGAGACCTCATGTATGTAGATTCTCTGACATTTCTAGGAGATACAATCTCACAACAAACTTCCAGTTCCTCTGCCTTCTACAGTCTTCCCATGCCCTCTTCTACAATGTTCTCTGAGCTTTAGTTATTGGAGTTGTAGATGTATCAATTGGGACTGTGCTTCACAATTCTGCATTTTGATCTGTTGTGGTTTTCTATAATGGCCTCCATCTGTTGCAAAGAAGGGTTTTCTTGATGAGGAGTAAGAACTAAATGTATCTGTAGGTATAAGATAAATATTTATAGTGTAGTTGGGACTTACTCTGATTATGTAAAATGGTAGCTGTAGGTTCTCCTCCAATAGCTTCACTAGCCCTGAGTGGTTGGCTACGCTTCCAATAATAGACATGATTTCTCTTTTGTTGAGTGAGCCTCAAGTCCAATTAGAAATCTGTTGCTCACTGCCAAGGTATGTTTGCCACTACTGCACCTGTAGGTTTATTGCGCTGTGGTTGTTGTTGTGGTCACAGGCATCATAGATTGGTAAGACTATTGGTTGCTACCCTCCTTTGGAAGCTTGCATGGTGCCTTCTAGACCATGAAAGCTAGTTCTCAGATTATACATAATTTTCTTCTTCTGTTTGTGAACACCCAGTTTTTCTAGCACTATTTCTCTTCAGTGTATGTTTTTGGCATTTTTTTTCAATACCAAATGGCTGAAACTATGTGTACTCATGTTTTGTCTCAGCCAGCACAGCTGTGGGTGCTGTGGGATGTTCTGTATGGCAAATGTGTTGTTGATTAGTCAATAAATAAAACACTGATTGGCCATTGGCTAGGCAGGAAGTGTAGGCGGGACAAGGAGGAGAATAAAGCTGGGAAGTGGAAGGCTGAGTCAGAGAGACACTGCCAGCCGCCATGATGACAAACAGCATGTAATGATGCCGGTAAGCCATGAGCCATGTGGCAAGGTATAAATTTATAGAAATGGATTAATTTAAGCTGTAAGAACAGTTAGCAAGAAGCCTGCCACTGCCATACAGTTTGCGACCAATATAAGTCTCTGTGTTTACTTGGCTGGGTCTGAGCTGCTGTGGGACTAGCAGGTGATAGAGATTTGTCCTGACTGTGGGCCAGGCAGGAAAACTTCAGCTACATGTGGGCATCATGGGAACCTGGAAAAGAAGACAGTACTAGACAAAAACATAAGACTCTAGGTTTAGAGCCGGGCGGCGCACGCCTTTAATCCAGGCACTCGGGAGGCAGAGCCAGGCGGATCTCTGTGAGTTCGAGGCCAGCCTGGTCTCCCAAGCGAGTTCCAGGAAAGGCGCAAAGCTGCACAGAGAAACCCTGTCTCGAAAAACCAAAAAAAAAAAAAAAAAAAAAAAAAAAAAAAAAAAAGACTCTAGGTTTACTTGAAGAATGAACTTTTTTTTAATTTTTTTCCTACTACTGTTTATATATTGTCTTTCTGGCTCCTAGAGATTTCATTTCAAGCAAAACTCCAGCAAACAGTTATCTTTACCCCCCTTATTATTATTATTCTGTACTTCCCTGCCTTTGTGGGCTTGTTTTGCCCCTGGGGACATTTCTCTGAGTCTTTATTTTGTGCCTGGGTCCGTGTTTGTCCCTGAGAAAGAACCACAAATCATCAAACCCCAACAATGTTTGATATTAGATTTTGTTTCATTGGTCGACATGTCTGTTTTTGTGCCAGTTCCATAGTTTTTATTACTACAGCTCTGTAATGTATCTTGAGATCTGGAATGATAATACTCCAGGATTGTTTTGGGGTTTTTTTTGTTATTATTGCTGTTGTTTTGCTCAGGATTAGATATCTAAAGTCCCTCAGGTTTCCATAAAAATTTTAGGATAGTTATTTCTATTTCTGTGAAGAATAAGATGGGGATTTTCATTGGGGTTGCACTGAATCTGTAAAAGGCTTTTGGTAGAATTGCTCAAAAACCACTCAGTGAGTCTGTGCATCTCAGATATATGGACAGTGATAAAAACCAAACTGTCTGAGGTCAGCCATCCATGTGTTTTTCTGCTCTTGTTCACCTCAAACAAGTTACTGAACTTCTCAGAGCCTTGGTTTCCTCTTCTGTAAAATTAGGACAACAATAATCATGCTTAAAAGCAGCCGGTGGTGTTTTTGCCCATAATATCCAACCAGGAAATATGATCTATGTATCGCTCCTTATTCCCAACAGTAAGCACTAGAAGATCTGAGTTAGATGCATATTTACATTGTCTCAAATACACAGAACAGAATGAATCATGGCTGCCCTCTGTCCCCTGCTGGTGATAAATTACAGAAGTGATTTAGGTTGGTTTGTGTCTTATCTTTAGTCTTCAACTACAAAATAAGTAAATGAGCCAGGATAAACTGGAAGCACACTGTAACACTTAACACTTTTACTGTCCTTATGTTTGTCTTTATATTTTAAGTGTACGGTGTGTGAGTGTGTGTGTATATGTATGTGTGTGTGTGTGTGAGTGTGTGTATGTATGTGTGTGTGAGTGTGTATGTATGTGTGAGTGTGTGTGAGTGTGTGTATGTATGTGTGTATGTATGTGTGTATGTGTGTATGTATGTGTGTGTATTTAAATGTATATATGTGTGTATGTATGTATGTGTGTGTGAGTGTGTATGTATGTGTGTATGTATGTATGTGTGTGTATGTATGTGTGTGAGTGTGTGTGTATGTAAATGTGTGTATGTATGTGTGTGTGTATGTATGTATGTGTGTGAGTGTGTGTGTATGTATGTGTGTATGTATGTGTGTGAGTGTGTGTATGTATGTGGGTGAGTGTGTGTATGTATGTGGGTGAGTGTGTGTGTATGTAAATGTGTGTATGTATGTGTGTGTATGTATGTGTGTGTGAGTGTGAGTGTGTGTATGTATGTGTGTGAGTGTGTGTGTGTGAGTGTGTGTGTAGGTTTGTGCACATGAATGAAGTGCCAGAAAGGGGCATTGGATCCTTAAAGCTTCAGTTACAAGTGGTTGTGAGCTGTCTAGTATGGTGCTAGTAGCCAACACACAACCACTAAGCCATCTCTCCAGAATTATAATTTGACTCTTGAAAAATCAAAGACTTACTGAAGGTATCTATAAGTAGTATTTTTTTCTTTGTAGTGCTGGGAATCAAACTCAGGGCCTCATTCATACTAGACAAGTACTCAACCACTGAGCTAAAAACTCAAACCCTTGTTAATTTTTTAGTTCATTTGTGTTTTGGCTTTTGGGGTGGGGTTTTACTCTGTACTCCATGTGGGCTTGGAATTCATTATCTGTGTGCAGGCGTCACTGAAACTCACAGGACCCTTCAATCTCCCTAGCACCTATAACACAGGCCTGACCACTAATGGTAACTTATACAGAAACAGTTAAAGCACACATTTGAAACATCAATGGCAGATGAGAAACCTGAAAGAACTAGAGGTCTGTCAACATAATGTCTCTATTTAACAAGGAGAAAACAGAAGGTCAAGTGGAAAAGCCATACTTGTGTCTCATCCTAGTTGATGGCATGTCAGGTTTTCATGGGGCATAGGCTTTGTGCCCAATTTGATGCTGGATGGTGAGAAGTGAAACAATGCTCACTTTCAAGGAAACTGTAGTCTGGTTCTTGGGAAACACAGGAGCCCACACAAGCCATGAATTCTAGTTGTGCATTATAAAAGCTAGAAAACTTGCTACAGTGGTTCCTAAGGAAGCATAAGTGATAAGCCTTTGGCATTGTTCATTGAAATGACCCCCTGACTAAGTTTGGATCTAAATGTATAGATAGAATTCACAAAGGTGAAATAATCTAATTCTAAAATAGATATACCAACCTCTGTTCTAAAGCACATGAAATAGCTGAATTATATATAACTCATGTATGAATTACTGAAATTTTAAATTACAGATCTCACTCTGTGTTTGAGTCCTTAATTATTAGTATAATCTTACCCTTTTTAAATTGGTAGCAAAACTTGTGTAAAATCGTTGCATTTTCCAGCTCATTTTTAGAAATAAATTTCAACCACATAAAACCTTACTTACATCTCTTATTCTGAGTTTTCTGGAAAGCAAGATCTCTGATTTTATTGTCTTAATTATTTTTATTGTTAATAACACATTTCTGATAAAAGTAGAAATGGTTATTGAGTATAAATCCTGTCTTTATATTCTTCAGTTTATTTTTTCAAAAAGAAAGACAGCAACATAAAAATAAACTTTAAAAACAATACATGGCCCTACCATAGCTGGGACCTGTGTTGATATCCTTGGCTTGTGTTACCACCAAGGGCCATTTGGATGCCCATGGTCTGGGCTGCCACCTGAAGCCATGTTGATGTCTGAGGGCCATGCTGTTGCCAAGGCATACTAATCTGGGTGGCCTGCACTGCAACGAGCCTGAGGTGTGGCTGAGCGCCATGTCTGAGTTCATGGTCCTACTGCAGCTGGGGTCTGTGTTGATGTCCGTGGCCTGTGTTACCACCAGGGGCTGTGGAAGAGCTGGCCCTAGTGTCCTGGGCACCATAGAAATCATTGCTCCCACCCCACTGGTGCCTCAGTGGGAGAGTTGTCACCCCCTATCCAGGGAGAACTAGTCCCAATGACATGGGCATGGGAGAGCTGGCCCAACCTTTGATGGCTCTGGGAGAACTGCCCCCCACCCCTGACTCCACTCCTCCCCGTCTCCCTACTCTTCCTCCCCATCCCACCCCATCCCTGCTCACCAGCTGCCACAAAGGAAGAGCAGGGCCCCAACCCCCACCACGCATGGGAGAGCTAGCTCCCCCGACCACGGCTTGGGCTCAGCAGAGCTGACTCTGACCCTTGACTGAGTCCAGGTCCTGGTGGAGGCCTGGACTGACCAACTCAGCTACCACCTAGGCCCACATTCAGGACTATGAGTTGGCCCACCCCAATATCTACCCCATCTATGGCCTGCTGGAGTGCGTGAAGGGACAGGTCCTGCAGAACCATAGCCACAGGATTTCCATGACTCAGGGCCACAGCAGGATACTGGAGAAAAGTTTTGGTGAGAATCCAGTATTGACGGTATACCAGAAGCCAGAGGTCTTCAACCAGACCAACAATTAAATTGCAATGAACATTTGCAAGTAAAGCTATTTGAACAAAAGAGTATACTGCATGACACACCACAGGTCCTAAGACCACTATGACAAAGGAATATGTGAGGGAGAGGCAGGAAGATGGAGAAGTGAAATGATTTTCTTTTTTTCTTTTCTTTTCTTTTTGGGGAAGAGGGCTACAAGGGGGGAGGAGGCTACAAGGGTGGAGGATGGACATAGAAGGACTGGGAAACTAGTGGGATTAAGGTATATGGTGTGAAATTTCTAAGAAATCAATGAAAAGAATTATGTTAACTGAAAAAGAGAGAAATAATCACTACATATAAGAAAACCCAGCATAATCCTTTGGAGAATGAGATCTAAACCAGAACTGCCAGGATGAAATTGGTGGCCATCTTTCTGGGTTGAGAGAAATGTTCCTTATTAGCAGGGTCCTGGAGTCATGCTGGTGGCATGTTGGTGGCATCTGGAGTTTCCTGAAAGAACATGAAAACAGCTGGGCTGGACAGTCCCCAAGGGCCACCACTGCTGAAGCCCTGACTTTGGAAGAGGAACACAAGCTTGCACCCGTGTCTCAGAGTCCTATGGTCTCCTGCCCAGACAATGACACAGTGTAGTTTCAGTCTGACATTTTTGAAACATGTGCTCAGCATTTTTTAGGGATGGAGAGAAGTGTGTTTGCTATTAATAAAAGCCAAACACTGTTTTCTTTAAAAAATAATAATATGATTATAGAAAATATACCAGAAATCTGAGCACAGTGGCACATGCCTGTCATCCCAACACTGGGGAGGCTGAAGCGGGGATCCAAAGTTCAAGGTCAGCCTGGACTATGTGGCAAGACCTTGGCTTAAAAACAAAGAAAGGAGAGGAGAGGGAGGAAGAGTTAGAGCAAAAGATGGAGAGTAAATACACCACAAAAGCAGAAAAAAAGTGTCATATACTGATAATGATTTGTGGAGCTATGACGCCGTCTTTAACAAACCTTTGTCATATGTTCAAAGGTGAATTTAGTCATAGTAAAACTGTAAATAATGAATTGGAGCAGACAATGAGACAAGCAGCACCAACCATGGAAGGGCTAGGGTGGGCAGCTTTCATAAAGAGTTCCTAAACTTGTAGCTGAAGTTTTCTCCAGTCTTGCCTGGCCCACAGTCAGGACAAATCTCTCTCACCCGCCAGTTCTGCAGCCGCTTAGACCCAACGGAGTAAACACACAGAGACTTATATTGTTTACAAACTGTATGGCTGCCACAGGCTTCTTGCCAGTTCTTATATCTTAAATTAACCCATTTTTATTAGTCTATAAGTTGCCACGTGGCTCATAGCTTATCAGTACCTTATATCTCATTTTTTTCATGGCGGTGGCTCGCAGCGTCTCTCTGGCTCAGCATTCCTGTTCCCAGAAAAAAAAAAAAAAAAGCATCATTATTTAAAATGGAAACGTAACTTTTTTGTCCTGGTTTGAGGCTGGTTGGTGGTTTCTGAGTAAGACAGCCTCAGCTTCACATTCCTAGAATTTAAGTTCAATTCCTGCTCTGAATTGGTTTCAGCTTGGTTAGGAAGGGCTCAGGGTAGTAGAATGCCCTCTAATTGATTTTAATTTTAATAAGAGCTAGACTGAGAAAACTGTAGAGTTTATATTTGATTAATACGATGCTTTCCCTTCAAAATGTATTTCCATAAAAATTATTTTTTGAGTTCCATGTAATTACATACTTAGTAAAACTGAACAATCAAAATAACAAACAAGGGCTTAGGGTCCTCAATATTTTCATACATTTTCTAAGTTAAACCAGTAGGTGAAGGATTTTTGTATTTGCTCAAAATCCTTTGTTTAAAATAATTAAAAACATAAGTTTGATTTATATATTTTCAGAAATTTAAATCATTCCAACTGTCAGGCTACTTATAAAGAAATTGTTAGACTATTTTAAAAGTCAAAATTAATGAAGTCACTAAAATATCTCCCAAAAATATAAAATAAGCTACTTAAAGTCACTACTCATAATATACTTAAAATATCATTGTAAAAAATAATAGAAATTTTTAACATGCTTCTAATAATAAAATCTTACCTTAAAATAAATTTTCTCAAAATAAAATTGACCAGAAATCTAATCATGGTAGCCACCAAGTGGACAAAGCCTGGTATTACATCTCAGTCTGTTCACACGAGCCTTGTCTACTGTGGGTGTCATGAAAAAATGTATCTAAGAGTTTAGTAATTAAATAATACACCTTATGTAATTAACACATATACTGTCACTGAAGAATAGAGAAAATAGCTATCAATTTGGAACCCATCAAAGTTCAGGACCCACATGAATGAATTAAATAACATTATAAAATAAGTACTCTTTAAATCAGTTCTCAACCTGTGGGTTGCAACTCCTTTGGCAAACCTCTCCAAAAAATATTTACATTACCTTGTTCTCCCACATAGTTCCCATTCAAGCTCAAACCTCCCACTCCCCTAAGCTCTCATTCCCCTGTCCCTTGCCCTCCATTACCCTCCTCACCCCCAGTTTGCTCATGTAGATCTCATCCCTTTCTCCATTGCTGGGCGATCCATGCATCCTTCCTAGGGTCCTCCTTACTAGCTATCATCCCTGGAGCTGTGTTTTGCAGTCTGGTTATTCTTTGCTTTACATCTAGTATCCACTTATGAGTGCATACCATGTTTGTCCTTCTGAGTCTGGGTTACCTCACTCAGGATGATATTTTCTAGTTCCATCCATTTGCTTGCAAACCTCATGATGTCATTGTTTTTCTCTGCTGAGTAGTACTCCATTGTGTATATGTACCACATTTTCTTTATCCATTCTTCAGTTGAGGGGCATCTAGGTTGTTTCCAGGTTCTGGCTATTATAAATAATGCTGCTATGAACATAGTTGAGCATGTGTCCTTATGGTATGATTGAGCATTCCTTGGGTATATGCCCAAGAGTGGTATAGCTGGGTCTTGAGAAAGATTGATTTCCCAATTTTCTGTGAAACTGCCATACTGATTTCTAAAGTGGCTGTACAAGTTTGCATTCCCACCAACAGTGTAGGAGTGTTCCCCTTGCTCCACATCTTCTCCAACATAAGCTGTCTTCAGTGTTTTTGATCTTAGCCACTCTGACAGGTGTAAGATGGTATCTCAGAGTCATTTTGATTTGCATTTCCTTGATGACTAAGGATGTTGAGCAATTCCTTAAATGTCTTTTGGCCATTTGAGATTCTTCTGTTGAGAATTCTCTGTTTAGCTCTTGTGGTGGTATTGTGTTCCCCAAAATATTGTGCACCCTAATAAACTTATCTGGGGTCAGAGAACAGGACAGCCACAATATTAAACATAGAGGATAGGCAGTGGTAGCACACACCTTTAATCCCAGCATACCAGAGGCAGAGATCCCTCTGAATCTCTGTGAGTTCAAGGCCACATTGGAAACAGCCAGGCATGATGACACAAGCCTTTAATCCCAAGAAGTGAGCCTTTAACCCCAGGGAGTGATGGCAAAAACAGAAAGTATATAAGGCATGGAGACCAGAAACTAGAAGCATTCAGCTGGTTAAGCTTTTAGCTGGTTAAGCTTTTAGGCTTTTGAGCACCAGTTCAGCTGAGGCCCATTTTGGATAAGGACTTAGAGGCTTCCAGTCTGAGGAAACAGGATCAGCTGAGGAACTGGCAAGATGAGGTAGCTGTGGCTTGTTCTGCTTCTCTGATCTTCCCGCATTCACCCCAATACCTGGCCCTGGATTTGATTTTATTAATAAGACCATTTAAGATTCATGCTACAAGCTCTGGAGTCCAATTGATGAGAGAGAGGAGGTATTCTATGAGCAAGAGATATTGAGACCATGATTGGAAAAAGTACAGAGACAACTAGCCAAATTAGTGGAAACACATGAACTGTGGACCAATAGCTGAGGAGCCCTCATGGTACTGGACTAGGCCTCTGGATAAGCAAGACAGTTGTTTAGCTTGAACTGTTTATGGGGCCCCCAGGCAGTGGGATCAGGACCTGTCCCTAGTACATGAGCTGGCTTTTTGGAGCCTAGTGCCTATGGCGAGATACTTTGCTCAGCCTTGGTGCAGGGAGAAGGGGCTTGGACCTGCCTCAACTGAATGTACCAGCTCTGCTGACTCCCCATTAGAGACCTTGCCTTGGAGGAGGTGGGAATGGGGGGTGGGTTGGGGGGGAAGGCAGAGGGGTGGGAGGAGGGAGGACAGGGGAATCTGTGGTTGGTATGTAAAAGAAGAGCCAACATGATTAGAGGATTTCTCTAATCACTTTCTCTACTAGGGAAGTGTAGCTGGAATTTTCTCCAGTCCCTCCTGGGCCTGTAGCCATTCAGACCCAACACTTGGAAGGCTGGGGCAAGAGAATCAAGAGCTCAAGGCCAACCTAGGCTACATAGTGAGTTCTAGGCTTATATGAAATACATGATACCCTGTATCAAATATAAACAAGCAAAAATACATTTGTATTTGAATTATTAGACTGAGTAAATAGTATCTGCCCTCATTAGTGTGGGAAACATCATTCTAATCATTGAAAGATGCCAGAGAAAACAAAAAGATAGAGGAAATTCCTCTCTTCTTGACCTGAGATGTCCATCTTCACCTGGCCATATATATCAGTACTCCTGATTCTCTGACTGTTACAGTCTGCCCACAGCTTTTGCCATGATCTCCTCCAGTTTGGACTGAAATCATGTCATGGATTCTCTGCCTTATTCTCTGTTATGGCAAACATAATATTTCTTAGCCAATATAGTACTGTGAATCAGTCCAGCATAAAACATTTATTTCTGTTTATCATCTTTCTATTGTATATTTGTCTGTCTACCTTTTCATCTATCTTTTTGTCTATAGGTCTCTCTACCACCTTCCTTTTTATTTATTTATCTTTTTTTCTATCCACCCATCTATCTTCTATTGCTTCTGTGTTCCCAGGAAGCCTTGACCAATATATTTACAAATATAAAAAATAAAGCAAACTTTTTAAATCTTTATTGTTGTATGTTTTCATTACACTGGAATAATTAAAATAGACTACAGAAATGCTTACAATGTTATCTTCTCATATTGTCCCAGTTAATCTTTTCTTTTTCTTAAAATTTAATATAAATGTTCTTCTAAGCACTATAACATGTTAAAGTGATATAATGCACTAGAATTTCCAATTCATACTTTCTAGGTAAAACTTTCCTTAAATTTCTATGAAAAAGGGAAGGAAGGAAGGAAGGAAGGAAAGAAGGAAGGAAGGAAAGGATAAAAGAAGGAAGGAAGGAAAAGGAAAGAGAAAAAGAAAATAGGAAGTAAGCAAATTTAGCAGACAAAGTAATTTTTAGATAACCAATTATGTATAAAACTGCCATTCTGCAATTAAATATAGAAATTTTTAATGTAAAGTAATATTTTCATTGGAGTGATTTTTTAGCTCTACAATACTTAACTTCTCTCTCAGATAATTTAACTTTGAGCTAAGTGTAACTCTCAGCCAGTCATATATTTGCAATAGATTTTGCAACTAAGCCAATAAAAGATAGTCAAAGACAATATTCATAATTGAAGTGGTGAGCACAGAGTGTAGCAAACACAGCCTAAGAATATGACCAACTTGGCTAAATAGATTGGTTAAGTGCCAAAGTAGAACAGAACCCAAAGCTGGACTCACTGGTCAGAAGAGCCATATTGGGTGTGAAGGAGACAAATTGGAGGCTTATGGTGACTTGAGCAGCCCTGGATATCCCTCCCCTCTATTTAAGAAGGAATGTTTTTTCCCATCCACAGATGAATCTGGGTTAGACAGCAGGCATGTGTCATTTAAACATTATATAGACTAATTGCTAGTCAACCTCTTTTAGAAAGAATGGTATGTTTGTAGTATATTAATTTCAAACCTATCAAAATACGTCAGTAATTCTAAAAAGTCATATAAGAGTTAAAGTTAAACCATTTACTCATTAGTAACATCCTCACATCTGCCTGTTATGTACTTCCCATCAAAATAATTTATGATTTAAAGTTATTCTTTTCCCCTAGTACAATGGCTTAATGATGCCACATAAATCTCACACTAATTTCAGCTACACACCTTTGCAGAATATAAAGGCAAGCTCCAGTTCATGTGGAATACAAACCAATATTGAATTAAGAGTTTAACTTAAAGAAGTGTCATATATATATTATTTTCATATCAAAAACTATATTTTCAAACATGACTTCTTGCAGCAATACTGTTTGGTGTTGAGTGATATTTGACCCCACTGTGCAACCTGAGACTGTGTTAATAAAATCAACCTTGAATCAGGGGTTGGAGCCAGCAACTAGTTGACAGGAACTAGCCATAGAGAGTACAGAGGAACCAGGAAGATGGATAGAGAGATGCACAGGAAGGAGTAGAGAAGGACTTAGAGTCTCACACTCTTTTTGGTTTGGGACCACTGAAGATGCTCTCTTGTTGGGTCTCTGGTAAGAAAGGAATATTGGCTGATTGTTTCTCAGTCTCTCTGAGCTAACAGGTTTTCACCTAAACATCTGACTCCCGAGTCTTTTTTTTGTTTTGTTTTGTTTTGTTTTGTTTTTGTAAATGGAAAA
The DNA here is from genome assembly GCF_949786415.1 of Peromyscus eremicus. NCBI lineage: Eukaryota > Metazoa > Chordata > Mammalia > Rodentia > Cricetidae > Peromyscus > Peromyscus eremicus. The sequence goes on from NC_081424.1 coordinate 63,057,511, forward strand.
ATTGAGATTTATTTAAAAACTACTTTTAGCAGCAGCAGCAGCAGCAGCAGCAGCAGCAGCAGCAGAGCTGCTGCCAGCAGGACTAGAAATCCCACCAGACCATGGTCTGAGCAGCAAGGCACTGACTGTAGGGATTCAGGGCCACAGACGGTAAAGTATCAGTAGATTCAGGTGTAGTCACTAAACCAATGGAAAAACAACATCTGGCACCCAACATGGGGCACCAAATGTAGTCCGCCTTTCTTTGGACTGTCAGCTCCCAAATAATGACAGAGAGACTTATTAAGTTTGGGAGCTTAGCCTTAGCTCAGGCTTGCTCCCAACTAGCTCTTAAAACTTAAATTAACCTGTTTATATTAATCTGTGTTCTGCCAAGTGGTTTGTCCCTCTCATCCATACTATACATCTGACTTCCTCCACATCTCATTGTGGAAACCCCACCTCTCTGACTCTTCCTCTGAGTTTTTCTCTCTCCCCTGAAGTCCTGCCTATCCTCTCCTGCCTAGCTATTGGCCATTTATTCTTTAGTAAACCAATCAGAAGGCATCTTAGGCAGGTGAGGTAAAGCAGAGAAATCTTTACACAGTGTGATCAAGCATCCTGCAACACAGATGGAAGGTGATGATACTACCAGCATATCTTTTCTCATTCACTATTGTTTTAGCTAGCCTGGGTTTCTTGTGTTTCCATATGAAATTGAAATTGTCTTTTTAATTTCTGTGAAGAATTGTTTTGGAATTTCCATGAGGATTATGTTGAATCTGTAAATTACTTTTGGTTGAATAGCCATTTTCACTACATTAATCCTACCAATCTATGAGCATGAGAGGTTTTTCTATTTTCTGTATCTTCAATTTCTTTCTTCAATGTCTTAAAGTTTTTATTATATAAGTGTTTCACTGGCTTGGTTAGAGACACCCTAATATATTTTTGAGGTTATTGTGAAAACTATTTTTCCCTGATTTTTTTCTCAGTCTGTCATTTTTATATAGGATAGCTACTGATTTTATTGTGTACATTGATTTTGCATCCTACTATTTTGGTGAACGTGTTTATCAGTTGTAGCAGTTTCTGGGTGGAGTTGTAATACCCTAGAACTCTTAAGGCTAAGATAAGAAGAGTATGAGTTTGAGGCCAGGATGAGCTATAGAGTAAGGCCTTGCAGAATAAATAAATGTTAATTACGCTGAATTTTAAAATCAAACACAGGTGCTGCAGAAATGGCTCAGTCTTTAAGAGTGCATACCAACATTGTGGAAGACCCACGTTCTATTCCTAATATATACGCCACAGCTCAAAAATACATAACTCCATCTCCAGGAAAATATGATGCACTCACTTGAACACACACACACCACACACACACACACACACACACACACACACACACACACACAGAGTTGAAATAAAAAATAAATCTTTAAAGTTTAACACACAATTTTTGAATTGTGACTCTAACAATATGAATTTAGGTAAATTTCCTAGTTTCTAAGTCATAAGTCTTTTATCTATCAAGTTGGAATAACAAAAATAATTCCTCATGGTTTATTGTGAAGATTAATGACTCACTTAAGGGCTTAGTGCAATTTCTAGCGCAGAGTTGATGCTCAATTAATATGTGCTAATAATACTGATATTCCTCCTCTAGTTTACAACATGGAGTTCACAAGGGGGACCCTGAGAATCCTCTCCAGGTACCTCATTTATGGTGGTGTCTGTGAGATAGAACCTACGTCATATGTGAGAGTGTTTCAGGGAAGATAGCATGTATCTCAAACTTTTACATACATATGCACACACAGAAAGATACACACACACACACACACACACACACACACACACACACACTCATGCACATACACACTCAGCTCTAAAAATCTAAGCAGATTTCAAATTGCTTAAATGGCTTTCCTGGCCAAGAGTCACATAAGTTGCCAACTGGCAATGAAATGATTTTCCACTCAAATCTGGCAGCAAAAAGATTTAAAAGAAAAGCTAGGAAAAGGGCAGAGGAAGTAATGCTTCCTTCCTCAAGGGCAGTTTTTAAACTCTTTGGCACCAAGGAGAAAAAAATGTAAAGAGGTAAATTATGTATGAACTTCAATATTTATTTTTATCAAAAGTAAGAAGTTGCTAGTTAATATCAGAGGGAAAAAAGCATGTCCTTTCTACCACCTCTTTCACGTGCTGTGAAGTCCCTTTTTGAAGCTATTAAGATTTCTCCATTTGGGTGCTCTCTTGGCCAGGGGCAGAGGGAAGGGCATTTGACTTCAGTGAAACCATCAGAAGTTCTCTCTTTAACATACAAAATAAAAATCATAAAAAAAACCCTCACTTGATACTATTCTCACTCCTGAGAGTCAGAGAAGAGGAACTGATTTTATTTTTAATCTTCCCTGAGCAGAATCACAACTGAAAGTATTCTGATAATTTTTAACCAAACTAAGAAACTTGCAGGGATGAAAATAGCATATGTCTCATCAGAAAACAATACTCAAAAGCACTAACAGGAAATGTTTCCTTATTTATGTGAACATGGCTTAATTCCCAAACTGATTTTATATGTCATAAAATACACTAAAATGGGTCCCTTTGTGTCCACCAGCAATATGTGGGAAAACTCTCAACCTGGAAAACTGCTGGCCACAGTGGCCTGGGAATCAGGATGGTGATTTGTACTCTTTCCTGTCCTCCACTGAAAATTCCTTACTCTCATCTCCAAGCTCTGTAGCAGACCTCCTGAAGCTGAGTTGTCCTCCATTGACCTCACAATTAACAAAGCTGTCCTCCTCCCCATGGACCCTATGCTCATGCCCTTCCAAACCACTCCCATTCTTTTCTGTCAAACACCAACACCTAGAAACACTCTGTACCTAGGATTTCCAGTAGACATCACATCTGGACTCAGGTAGGTGATTTCCACTCTCCTCCTTTCCTCCAGTATAATTATTCAGTCTCATCCCAGCTCTTTAGGAGACTGCACACAGAGGCTTGTCCCCTCTGCCTACCTCCAATCCCTGGTGACTCTGAAAAACCTTCTGTCTGACCAAGATTTTCTTCATCCTGAGGACCTTCTCAGTTGCCCCTTCTGGTCCATCCCCATTCCTTTGTGTTAGTCCCAAATATACAAAAACACATTCTACCCCAGACACCAAGTGGCCACAAATGGGAGGGACTCAGAAGCACTCTCTACCAGACCACCCAAGTCACTACACATTCTTAAGATTCAGAGATGGCAAAAGAAAGCAAGAAATGGAATACCCACCAAACAAAGACAAAGAGAAGACCAGATATTAACACCTACAATCACAATCATCCCAAACCCAGATTCCTAGACACCATAAAACAAAAACCACAATCTTTAACACTCAAGAAAATATGTCTCCACCAAAACCCAACAACCCTACAGCAAGCCCTGAGAAATGCAGTATATAGCTGACACACAAGACAAGGACTTCAAAAAAAAAAACTATCATGAATATGTTCGGGGACCTTAAAGAGGATAAGACAGTGAAGTCTGTGAAAACACACACATACACACAAAAAAAAATAGTGCAATGAAATGACAAAAACATTTTAAAACATAAAAATAGAAATAGAGTCTTGAAAGCTTACCATAATTCTAAATAATTCCAGACAATTTTCTCTTATATGATACTGAATTAATCTATATTCATCCTCAGGTTTATGAATAACACACAATTTGGAGAGGTATTTTGCCACCAATGAAAAACAGTTATAATTATATGCTTTCTTATAATCCCTTCTTAGTTTACTTTCTGTTGCTTTGATAAAACACTGACTAAAACCAACTTGGAAAGGAAAGGGTTTCTTTGGCTTACAGGTCATAGTCCCTCATCAAGGGAAACCAAGGAGGAACCTAGAGCCAGGAACTGAAGCAGTGACCACTGGGAAACATTGCTTGCTGGCTTGTTCCCAGGCTTGTTCAGCTACCTCAGACAACCCAAGACCTCCTGGCCCAGAGGTGGCACCACCCAGTGTGCCCAGATCCCTCCATAAATTATCAAGCAGGAATGCCCCACATCAGGAATGCTGACAGGCCAGTCTGAGAGGGCAATTTTTTTTTTTTTTTTTTTTTTTTGGTTTTTCGAGACAGGGTTTCTCTGTGTAGCTTTGTGCCTTTCCTGGGACTCACTTGGTAGTCCAGGCTGGCCTCGAACTCACAGAGATCCGCCTGGCTCTGCCTCCCGAGTGCTGGGATTAAAGGCGTGCACCACCACCGCCCGGCTGAGAGGGCAATTCTTTAACTGATGGTTCCCTCTTCCCAGGTGTCTCTAGTTGTGTAAAGTTAACAGAAACTAACCAGCACAGCCTCTCCATATAAAAGTTAGCTACCAGCTATCAGTAATCAGACTAAATATGCATCAATTTTATTTTGTTTAAAAGCATACTTAGTTTCACTTAGTATCATCGTTTAAAAGCATTTCCATTTAATAAAAAGTTTGAACAGAAACACAATAAAAACAGCCCTGGAAACTCAAATAATATACTGCAACCTGGAATATTTAAAATAAAATTACCTAAACAAACGACTTTTTTTTTTTTATAGCTCGACAAGCAAGTGTATTTGTGAAAAGAAAACTTCAGGAAATTAAATAAAAGGAATGAACTCTATTACAATTGCAAATTACTTTTCCAAAAGTATTGTGGTCATGATGCTGAAATAATGATTAGATGGTTTCAATAAAAATACTGTAATTGTTAATTTAATAGAATTATGTTTCTTATAACCAGCTTTGCTTTAATGTCAGATCTTATATTGCATTAGTTATCTTAGTACACAAAGAGGAAGCACTGCCACTGATTATGGAAGCTGTTAAAAGATAATATCATGTAATTTAAGCATCATTTTCGGAGAATCTATTAGCAACCAACACAGTTACTTCTCACTATGTAATTGGCATTGTACTAAAGATGAAAAATGTACTCCTACTCCTAAAATACCCTGAGTACTGAGGAGCTAGATAATGCTGCTGAATTTGTATTTTTTAATGTGTTCACTTGAAGGAAATTATCCGTGTTTTAAATTTTAGGCCAATAAAACTATATTAATTCCAAAATTACTCATTGGAAGAAACTGGGAGCATTAGGCATAATTTCCTCAAAACTAAAGTTTTTGAAGAAAATGGATCATATCTACAAACCTTCTGATTTCAATGTGTTCTGTAAATAAATTAAAACATAAGGATACATTCCATGAACTTTCCTTGGGTAGGTCCCTCCACCTCTCAGCTGTTCTCTTGGAGAGAAGTCTCGGTGCCATTAAACAAACCTTTCTTGAATAATATCCTTTTGGAATATTTTAAATTGAAAATGTATCATATATGCAAAGAATAACTTCGCTTCATTTCTATTTAGACACTTGCCATGCTGATTCCCCCAACTAATTAGACATTCCCACTTGTCTTAGTTAGGATTTCTATTGTTGTGATGTAACACCATGACCAAAAAGCAAGTTGGAGAGGAAAGAGTTTATTTGGCTTACACTTCCATATTGCTTGCTGCTCATCGCTGAAGGAAGTCAGGACAAAAACTCAAACAGGGCATAATCCTGGAGGCAGGAGCTGATACAGAGGCCATGGAGGGGAGCTGCTTACTGGCTTGCTTCCCATGCCTTGCTCAGCCTCCTTTCTTATAGAAGCCAGGACCACCAGCCCAGGGATGGCACCACCTGCCATGGGCTTCCCCTCTCCCACATTGATCACTAATTGAGAAAATGCCTTACAGCTAGATCTCATGGAGGCATTTCTTCAAGTGTGGCTCCTTCCTCTCGGATGACTCTAGCTTGGGTCAAGTTGACACACAAAACTAGCCAGTACACCACTACAAAATATTTAGGGTTTCAGTTCAATTTTTGTGCAGCTGTTTTAATCCATATTCAGGTGTTTTCCAGAGACTCAAACAACTAAAACTCATTCTTAAACTAATTACCCTGTTTTACACTGAAAGATGGAGAAACCCCACCTGCTTACAAAATGAGAATTATCTTCATTAACAAAGCTTTTTAAACAAATTAAACTTAATTGTATTGTTCTAGTAATTCTAAAACTGAGTGCTTAAATTTCTGTGCTTTGTAATGTAAACATTAGTGTGAGTTCATCAAACTACCCCAGCCTCCTTTTCATAGGGTTAGGTTCTCTTCTCTCCTGTACATGAGCTTCTCGTCACTTCTCAAAGGCCTTGAGATACTCCAGCTTGGATTACTGTGTCACAGACCTGCCACCACCATGACTACAGAACAGTACTGTAATAGCACTGTAATGTCTGTCAGCTTATTTGTGCTTCCAGAATGTCAGTCCCTGAAAGACAGGAACCTTATTTGTCTCTTAATGCATTTGGTAAGCAGATTTGGGAGAATGGGAGAGAAAGTCAGCAGCAGCTCTCTCTTTTGGTTTTCTTCTATCTCCTGTTTTGAACAATTCAGGACATTATTTGTGACATGGTAAGAGAGATAGATATCTAGATACAACATCAGAAGATTGAGGATGTGTCCAGGTAGGAAGGATATTCAGCATGCTTTGTAAGTACTTGAGGGGAGAGAGTAGAGAGTTATGTGAGAAGCCAACTTGGTACAGGAAGTCAAAATCCAAGTGAGAGTGATGCAGAGGACACACCCCAGAGCCAGAGCAGGGAGAAGGAGATCCTGGATTATGTTAGCCTAATGTAGAGAGTCAGAGTCAGAATACAGAGACCATCCAGACATGGAGGTGACTCTGCTAGTGATTCCAGAGCCCTAGTTAGCTGTGAAGAGGATCCAAGTGTGGAAAGGGCCTAGAATAGGAAGCTAGAATCCACAATCTGAGGCATTTGTCCATATGGGAAGACACCCTATCATGAGGCATGAGAGCCCAATCAGAATGTGATAACATACCCACAAAGGATCTGAGGAACTGTGCATCAGTCTAGGCATCCAAGCAAGATAGATAGCCCCTTGTGAGATAAGGATGGTAAGATGGGCCACTAGGAACAGCAAGACTGATGGATATTAGGTACAGGGAGTTTGAACATAAGCAAAGGGAGAAATGACTTCCACGCAGCAGAGAGCCTCATGCAAAGTACTGACTGAATTCAGTGAGAAGGGCTTTTGCAGGGAGACAAAGGGGGCACTGGCCAAGTCCAGGGTGTGAGTGCTGTGCAATAAGCTCCATCATCAAATATTTATACATTGTCAGCAAGGCACCCACATAGACAACCATAACACTGATTATAGCCAGGGATATAGAACAAACAACTAACTTAAGCAGAGATAGAAAGCTCCGAAACAATCAGTGAGAAAGGGGGCAATCTCACCTTCAGTGGTTGGTTCTGCCTCCTTTCAACTCCCTCTTTCAACTGGCCCACTCCTTCTAATAAAAACAAAATTTATTAAAAGGACTTACACGCTGTGGTCTGACTATTCCAATATTTGCTGTCTCCTGACAGAAAGTCTAAGAATCAAACAGTTGTTTGGTCCACAGGCTGGTTGTCTCAGCTGGTCTTCAGTATATGTCAGAATCCTGAGGAAGTAGTCTCTAATGCCAGGGAAGGAATGATCTTACCAGTTAGAGTGCAGAGATGCATATAAATAGCAATGGCTTCCTTTTTCCATGTCCTTTATATGGGCTGCCACCAGAGGTGTGGCAAGATTTTAAGGGGTATCTTCCCACTTCAAAAGATACAGATTTAAAGTGGATCTTCCTACTTCAAATGATCCAATCAAGAAAAGTACCTCACTGGTGTACTCAGCAGCTTGGGTTTTGGTTAATGACAATTGTAGTCAAGTTAACCAAGAAAAGACAACACAATCTATCAGGTGCATCCTCAACATGTCTCCAACTATAGGGCTCCCCTCACCCAGAGAACCACCTCTAATATAGAACATACAGGAGAGAGACAGCCCATTACCAGTCATGGTGTCCACTGTGGGAGTTGAGGCATTCCTACCTTACCAAACCACCAGAATGTAAACTGACCTCTGCAGTCTCCTGCCTCATTCTCACTTGTATTTAAACTGACATGGAGCAGATGAAAATTCCATTGCATTAAGCATATTCCAATCTACTCTTGCAGTGATTCCCACTTCCTATTAAGTAATTCATTTCACTCTCTACAAATAATTCACCTAGAAACGAATATATACTTTCCTATCCTTGATCTCTCTTTTTTTTTTTTATAGTGTTTTCCCATGCAGGAGTTTTGGGTTGTTGTTTTTTGTTTGTTTGTTTGTTTGTTTGTTTGTTTTAATACTGAATGCTGTTTAATGAAGGAGGGAAGAGGTCTTAAATACAGGCTTACAGCACAATGGGAGAACCCCAGAGGGCAGAAGTTCGCTACCAATGTTTTACAATCTTGCATCTAAGCTGTTAACACCCATTATGCAGGATACACAGACAAGGAACTTCCCTTAAGCATTCAGGAGGGTGGAACTTGGCAGGGAATTAGCATAGGGAGGATATCAAGGTCAAGGTCAGCAAGCAAGGCAACAGTTACCCAAAACGGGGGCCAGGGCTCTACAGGTCCCTACAGTCCCCCTTTTACTAAAAAATGAGCTTCTGACTTAGGTTGCGTGGGACGTCAGCAGGTCACCTTACTGGTCATGGAGACACCTGCCCAGGCCACCGCTGCTACTATTTCTGGGATTACCATTTCATAATTGCTTACTACAGCTAGCACAGAGGAGACCCTGGCAGAAAAAGTAGCTACAACAGTTAATTAATTTTTCATTCTATTGGGCATGATAAATTTAATTCAATAGTTATATACACTTCGATTGGCTTTGAAAATTATAAATTTATAAACTCAAGTTCCATTTGCTTTTGGGATACCATTTTACAAGGACTCCAATTTGCAGTAAGGCTTGTTAAGGAAGGGAATGGCTCAGTTGTCTTTATCCTACTGGCTATGGGTGGGATAGGACCTCTGTTGGTCTTTTCTGTGTCGAACACACAGATTGCAAGCCCAGTGCCACTTTGAGATCTTTGGCAGCAGTTAACTCTGCAACTCACACACGATTGAACCTGTACGATAATGAGTATTCAGAGACGGGTAATGATCTCTCTTTTCTCCCTCCCTCCTTATCTCCTTCCTACATCTTTATGGTAGCTAATTCTGTGTGTGTGTCTCTGTGTGTATCTACATGTCTCTCTCTCTCTCTTTGTATCTGTCTCTCTCTCTGCATGTCTCTGTCTCTCTCTGTGTCTGTCTCTTTGTGTCTCTGTGTGTGTGTCTGTGTGTCTCTGTGTGTGTCTGTGTGTCTCTCTCTGTCCCTCTCCCTGAGTGTGTTTCTCTCTGTTTCTGTCTCTCTGTGTCTATCTCTGTCTCTCTGTGTCTCTGTCTTTCTCTCTATCTCTCTGTGTGTATTATGTACATGTATATGTATCTGTGTATGTTTGTATGTGATTCCAGGAACGTATGCCACATCATGTACATGGAAGTCCAAGGACAAGCTCCTGTGTCATCCCCCATCTCCTACTTTGAGGGGCAGGATGTCTCATAATTTGCATATATCAGAGAGGCTGGTCCAAGAGCTTCCACAGAAGCTCTTGTCTCTGGCTCCCATCTCCTTGTAGAAGTATGAGGATTACAGACATGGGCTACCCTGTCTGGTTTTTACTTGGGTTCTGGGATTCAAGCTCAGATCTTTACAATTTTAGTCATCGCTGTAGTCCTGTGATGTAACCATCTTGATTGTTGGTTTGACTGGATTGAGAAGTTATTAAAGCACATCTCTAAATGTCTTAGGGTGTTTCCAGAGAAGATTAACTAATAGGCATTATCATCCATTGTCTAGACTCTCTGAAAGAAATAAGAATGGAAAGAACCTGTGAGTTCTAACTCTCTCTCTCTCTCTCCCCCCATCCTTCTATCCTGGCCACCATGAGGCAAGGTTCCCGGTGCCATCATGCCCTCTCCACCATGAATAATCCAAAATTCTGAAACTGTAAGCAAAAATCACTTTTCCATTCAAGTTCAAAATACCTTAGTATTTTGTCACAATGAAGAAACGTTTAACCAGGCCAAACCCTCCCCCCCACCACACACACACCTTCCTAGAACTCTTTTGTGTGTACATTGGAGGAGCCTATAGTTACCTATAGCTGGTGTGTGGTAAAGAATTGCAGATCTTGATTTCTTCCTAGAGGGACTGTCACACTCCATTTAGAACAGGAAGTTCTGGCTGCCCCAAAGGTCCTAAATTTTGGCCTTTACCCCAGAGCAATAAAGTCTTATATAATACCATATATATATATATATATATATATATATATATATATATATATATATATATATATAAATGCAAAGAGAAAAGCTGAAAAGCATATAAAACCCATGACCATGCTCAATATCAGGGTGGGGGCTTCTATGGAAATTGGAAAGAAAGGAACATACAATGATGTACTGAATCTTTCTTCTCATTATGTATATTTGTGTGATATAAAGTAAATCAAAAGAAAATTTCAAAAGGAATGAAAATTTTTTTAACCAAACTTATAATAGCTTAAAAGAACATATTACTGGATGTAAATCACATAACAAATGAACCACATAGGCAGATAATTATTTATTCAGATTCAGGCAAATGAACATTTATAAATAACATCTAGGGAAAAATATAAGCAATAAAAGGCAGATGGAGCACACAGGGCCACACAATTGTCCCCCACATCTAGAAGGCCTAGTTTGGTCCCATGCAGGTTCCCCAGCTGTCAGTCCAGAGTCCATGAGCCCCCACTAGCTTGGGTCAGCTGTCTCAAATCTTAAAAAGAAAGTCCTTCTCATCACTAGTCTTTCTCCTCCAAGAAAATCGTGTACATGTTTGTAGACCAAAGTTGCGTCTTAATGTTGGTAAAATTTATGGATACAATTATATAAACTCAGGGATATGGAGAGATGACTCAATAGTTAAGAGGAACAACAGCTCAGTTCCCAGCATCCATTTCAAGAGACTCACAACTGTCTATATAATTTCAGTTCCAAGGAATGGGGTACCCTATTCTAGCCTCCATGGGCATTAACACACATGTAAAGACACAAATCAGACATACACCCATACACATAAATAATTAAAACAACAACAACTTAGGTGTGATAGCGTATGAATATAGTCCCAGCATTTGAAGGACTAAAGTTAGATTCTAAAGGAAGGAAGGAAGGAAGGAAGGAAGGAAGAAAGAAAGAGAGAGAATGAGAGAGAGGGGGAGGGAGGGAAGAAGGAAGGAAAGAAAGAAAAGAGGAAGGAAGGAAGGAAGGAAGGAAGGAAGGAAGGAAGGAAGGAAGGAAAGCTCAAAGAAAATTAAAAGTAAATATAAAAACTCAGGCCTTATTAAGAAAACAGGTTTAGTAATCTGATAGTTTATCTTTTGTTTCTTTTTCAAAAAAAGGTTTAAGCAACCACTTAATAAACAAATTTTTCAAGAAATATCAACATAAATTTTAAAATGTTTGTGCTAATAAGTATGTAACTACTTTATTTCATGTAATTTAATAGCAATCTCTCTCTCTCTCTCTCTCTCTCTCGTGTGTGGGGGGTGGGGGGGAATGCATGTGTGCTTTCAGAGGAAGCATACTAAAAATCTTAATGAAAAATAAAATTTTTTCTTCTGGAATTCATTAATTCTGATATCTAACATAACTTTTTTAATTTTGAGACATTATATACTTTATTTACGTTCAATCAATTTGTATTTCGGAACACAGGCCACTAAATCCAAAGATATCATAAATTTCACAACTAAAATGTCAATCAACATGATGCTATCTCAGTATATTTATTATGGTCCTGAAATGTAAAATCCCTTATGCAATATACCTCCCTCAAGAATATGAGAACTGTACACTTGTTTAAAGCTTATACAATACTTTTAAAGAGAAAAATGCAGTAAACTTGTAGAACTAGCCTATGTCTAAAATTAACCTGTGAATCCCAAATACATAAATATAGTCTATAGATGATAGCTAGATGATAGATAGATAGATAGATGATAAATAGATGATAGATATAGATAGATGATAGATAGATAGATAGATAGATAGATAGATAGATAGATAGATGATAGATAGATATAGATGATAGATAGATACAGATATATAGATCCATAATAGATCCTTCATTAATAAAACAAGCCCCTTGGATCATCTCTGCCATTGCCTTGCTCTAAACGAAGAAAACAAGGAGGAGGCGACAATCAAACTGAAAGAATGGAAGTGCTCTGTGGGTGACAGGTGAATTCTAAATTACTCCCAAAAGATTCCTTTGAAAATTCAAGAATACAGGATCTGTCAGTTGATTAACCTTTCTATCCTTATAGCTGTGTGGCACACTGTCAACCAGAAAAGGAACTGTAAATATTATCCCTTAAGCAAAGAAGAAAAACTCACATGATGTGATGTAGTTTAATAGCTTAAGCCAACTTTGGGTTACCCTCATAAATTAAACCAAAAGAAAATGAGATTATTTTCTTACAATATTTTCTTTCACAAAAGTGAAGTTAAATTATGTTGGCATGTTTTTTATTAAAATTGTTCTTGGACATTTTTAAAGAGTTTGAAATTTTACTAATTTCTTATTATGTTTGTTACATTATGCTAGCATGGGTCAATAGTAAGTGAAATACTTAAAAAAAAAAAAAAAAAAAAAAAAGCTAAGTGTCTCTTATCCAGTCCTACTTAAAGCCTATTAAATGTGAGCTGTCTGTGTAGCAAGCTAAAAGTTCACCATATAGAAATAGTAGACAGCACCTTACTCTTTTTTTTTATTTTATATAAGAGATTTTCTAGTCGTTTTACATATCAGCCACAGATTCCCCTGTCCTCCCTCCTCCCACACCCCAGCCTTCCCCCCCCCAATTACTCCCCCATTCCCACCTCCTCCAAGGCAAGGTCTCCCCTGGGGTGTCAGCCAAGCCTGGTACATTCAGTTGAGGCAACCTTGCACAGTTAACACTAGTAAGCAGCATGCCTCAGATCACAGCAGGAAGGTTCTTGGACATGACACTTTCAGTGACAAAGCAGAGCCTCTAATTAGCAAAAGTTTCTGGTCTGAAAGTAAAGAACTTAACCTTCCTCAGGAAATAGTGAGCCAGACAATGTGTAAACTCTCCATGGACGGTTTCAAGCATAATGTGGTTGCTGAGAACTCCTTACATCTGCAAACTGACAGACACTGGTGACAGAACAATGAACTGTAAACTTGGCAGAGAATAAAAAACATTTGATATATGATAGTTTTCTCCAAAGTAGCATTCCTATTTTGGCCCTGAATTAAGACAAAGCAAATTCATAGGGCATATTATTTAGTTGAGTTGCTTTAATTGAAAAAAAAAATCTGAAGGTTTTTTTTCTTAAAACTTTCTTACATATTAGTTTTTGTATTAAGACATCCGGGAACTTAAGTAAACATCAGAGACAAAGCTTACATTAAAGGCTAAAGTTTAGTAGAAAACACAAAATTCAATGGTGAGAATTGTCTAGAATTACATATAAAGCAAGAATCTAAAAATGAAATAAATGAGAACCTAGCCTTTTTGTCTTCTGATGTAAAAGAGTTACTAATGCTCCCAAGTTGTTTGTTTGCATACATAAATTTTCTTTCTTCCTTCTTTTCTTTCTCTTTTTCTTTTAACTTTATAATCTCATGAGTAAGAAAGGAAATGAATTTTTTATTAAATTGAATTGAATTTGGAAAAGTACTTATTTTGATTGTTTATCAAAACAATATACATTTTTTAACAAATAAAGTAAATAAATATTAAATCAATTGTTCATTTTTCCTACTTTACATATTCAATGTGTTTGTTAAATCACAATAGCTACTTTCCAGGATATTTATAAATAAACTGACATATATACTGTTTCTGAAAATACTAATCCTTTTAAACATTCTGGTGATGCTGAACTGTGATCCAATATTTGTTTAGGAGCAATAAAGATTTTTGGCTCAGCAATAAAATAGAAGTTGTGTTTATTGAACTGTCCACATTCAAAATTACAAACCTCAAGTAAAACAAGTTAGTAGGTCACCAATAACAGTCTTCAAGTGCAAGAGTTGGGGTTCAAATTTCAAGTGAAGATTACTGTAAAACAAACATCTGATCTGAGTACATCAAGCATCATCCATACAAATGCTAAAAAATCCTGAATTATGAAATGTGTCTGTCCTCCAGGATTTTATCTTAATGGAAATAAGAGACTGTGAAGTCTTAACAATCAGGACTTCAAGAATCAGGCTTGTTATTCTCTTTAATATAAATATTTGAAGCATAATGTGCACTGCAAAAAATATACTATTTCCTTTCCTTCCCTTGTAACAGGCAACACTCTCCTCTTGCGGTAGAATAGTGAAACTCTGCTTTACTGAAATCCAGTAAAAGCAAAGGCACTTTATCTGCCACATCTCTTACAAGTTGATGAGTAAATTACACACTGACACATGTTCAGCAGTACCCTGAGACTTCAAGCAGGAAAACATGTTCAACATGGAACAAGGGTTCTGAATAACCAATGTGTTGGGTAAATAACCTGATAATTTAAAAAAAAAATTAGCTAGTGGGTGTAAGCTACATTACTCAGGAGGAAATTACTGAATTTGACAAACAATTGCTTACAGATACTAAATATAAGCATTGTAGAACATCAAGTTTCAGTTCTTCGTGATTACACAAATAGTTGCTATATCTTATTTCATGCCTGTTATTTGCTAACATACTCCTCTAAAACAAGTTATATATCTGAAAGATGGTACTGTACCTGATTTTGATCAAAGAATGGTGCTAGTCTTTATTACATTATTTCTTACCCTAGTGTGTGCATATGTTACTGTGGTGTGTGCATATGAGGGAGATGCATGTGTGAAGGCCAGGGGCCACTTCAGGCGTCATCCTCAAGAACACTGTCCACCTCCTTTGAGACCAACTCTCTCATTGACCAGAGACAGAAATCCCTGGATCTTCCCTCATCTAACCTCAACCCTCAACCCTCAATCACCAATTATGGGTAGTAATTCCATACTCATCTGATACTTTTCCTTTACATCAACCTCACAATGAAATTTATACTGCCAGATAATCAAAGAAAAACCATGGGCTAACTATCAAAAGTCATAGAAAGGTATTTGAATAGAAGTGGGTTGAAACCAAGGATTTCTATTATTCTCTCTGCTTATCCAAGCATTGAATTCTGGAGTAAGCACCAAGGAGCACAGATGCAGTTCTTGCATAACTGTGATTTGATCTTTAAATATTATTTAAAATATGAACTAAAGCTTACTGAAATCTAAGGCTGTCCAAAATGTTTGCTAAATCATACATCTAAATAAGTATTACACTTAAGGTTCTCCTTACTTTTCTGAGGGATAATACCAGATTTTTTTCTTCCTAATTATATCCCTTCACTTAAAAACCCATTGGCTATGACTCCCATCATTCTCTCACACAGTACAAGGAAGTGATAGTGTTTTCCTATTGTGTCTTTTTGTCACCACAAAGGTTTTTTAATGTATCTCTTTTATAATCCAAAATACCCATTGTAATGAAACTTCTTATTGTTCTATCTAGTAATTTCTCTATTCATAGCAACCTTAGTAAACTAGGTTTGTAGGAAACTTAAAGGAAATATACATTATGGACTGAGATGCATCTTCAAAACTTAAATGTTGAAGTCCTAACCCTAATCCTTGAAATCTTAAAAACTGCTGAAAGTAAAGCATTGTCAGTATGGTACACCTTAACCAATAAGAATTATAAGAAGAAATTGGAACACAGTAACATACAGATGAAAGAAGTAGGAAAAAAACATATTTTTAAGCCAAAGTGGAAAACAACACTGGGAATTCCATGCTCTCGTTCTTTATTATGGATCTCTAGCTCCTAGAACAAAATCATTTTGTTTCTTAAGCAATATAGTGTGTGGTTTGGTATTATAGCAGCCTTAACAATTACAGTTAATGTGACATCAATACCATTATTTAATCCATCAGGTTAACTAATGATCTTGACCTCTGGGCACAGTAAATATCATTTTCTGTAAGCAGAGGTTTCTCTGTCCCACCCTCTCCCACAAATGCTTCCAAATAATCATTCAGAAGCTTATATTAATTGCAAATACTCAGCCAGTAGCTCGGGCTTATTACTAGCCAGCTCTTACATTAGCATTTATGTATCTGTACTGGCCTGCCCTTAAGGTCTTGACAGGATATACCTCAGCTGCAGCCACTAAGAGCACCTCCTGTGAGCATTCGCTACATTTCCTTATAAAAGGTGGACTTTGTGTACACACACACACACACACACACACACACACACACACACACGGATATATATATATATATATATATATATATATATATATATCCATAACTTTAACACTAACCGATAAAATTCTGATAGCAGAGTACTAAACACTATAATATCATAGCTACAATCTTAGAACTTTAAATTCCCTTTGGTTGCTGCCTAATACGTCTAAAATTTGTCTCCTTCATAAACTTAAAAATTCTTGTGAGCTCCAGGGAGTAAGCTTGGACCCATCAGATCCACTTCAGCTTGTCGGGTCCAAGCTATCAGATTGAAGCCGTCAGATCCAAGCAGTGCTGGACAATTCCACAGGGCTCAAAACAGCAGCAAAGACAATCAGCTACCTCAGAACGTCCAGCTACCTCAAGGAAAGCCCCTTCCCACCTTCCAAAAAAATTAACTAACACCCACCAAGTCAGCTGGAAGCAGTTCTGAGAGACACAGCACCCCCATTCCCATTCACCCGCCACCCGTAACCCCTTACTTTTTATAATAACAAAAAAGGTGGAATATTGTTTTTCCTAGCCACTTCTGGAGTCACACGACCGTGCATGCACTGTCAGCAGTCGGGTAAAATACTTAGTCACTCCAGGGCTTACGTCCTACATAATTCATGCACAGCATGGTCACATAATCTGAACTCAGCATGATCATGTAATCTATGTGCATGCATGGCGTAGCTATGTAAGCCCATATATGCATACATGAGGTGACCTATAAACATAGGTTCTACCCGCTCGCCGCTCTCTGTCCCTCTCGCCAGAGGTAGCAAGCACCCTCCCCCCCCCCTCCTAGCACCTTTCTTTTCAGGCCTACCCACCTCCACCCTTTCCCTTCCCAAATAAAAACTCTTATAGTGGGTTCCGTTGTACCTTGTGTTTTCTCGCGCCCAGTAAATAATGTTGCCAAATAAATAAATTGGTTCCATGATCAAACAGGCCCTCCTGGCACCCTGTGCCGGGATCCTGAACCGAGGTTGGTTCATTTGCAACTGCCCACTTTCTATCTGCCCAGCCGCCGGATTGCTTTGCACAACATGGGCTACTTTGTGTTTTCTCTTAACCAGTCAGCACAAACAGTTCCCTGGATCCATGGGAATGACTGTCGATCATTCAGCATCCCTCTGGTGTCCTTGGAACTGAAGGTTTCTCCATCCATGGTCTTCAGCAGCTACAGTCAGCCTCCATCACTATCACTTCTGACCATTCCCCACGACTGCAGTCTGAGGCCTCATTTTCATTCATTTCTTGTCTCATGGACCCTCATCCTCAGGGTACCGCACTGGCCCTCACTCTGCTTGACAGAACACTGAGCGACTTGTGCCATTATCAATCCTCACTTAATCTCTAGGGTGCCTGAGATATTATAGCCATTAGATCTCGTTTATTTTTTATTTTATTTTTCTTTTTTCTCTCTGCCACAGCTATGGGAAATAAGGCCTCCAATCCCATAAGCTCCACATCTCTTCTAGGATGCCTTTAAGAAACCCTCAAACCTTTCAGCTTAATGCCCTACTTACAGACTTCTAAGCTTATCTGCTTCTGCACTTAAAAAAAATGGCCTAAATATCCCTTAGACAACAATAAAAAATGGCCACCTAATGGCTCCTTGGACCCCGATATTTTACGAGAGTTATCTAACTTCTGTCAGTGAATGGGCAAATGGAAAGAGTTACCACATATCCAAGCTTTTTTCTATCTCAGCTCCAAACCCTCTCTCCTTGATTTCTACTCACCTGCCCATGTGCTCCTAGCTATGCAACCCAAACCAGAGGAACCTCTCACAACTACTCTAGACCCTGCTAATGAATCCCCACCTTTCCAACTTCCCACTCCTTCCTCTCCTCCAGCAACTGTTCCTTTGGCTCCTCCAGCCCCTTTCCCTTCTCTGCTACCAGGCCACTCCAACCACCCAACTCTGGCTCCCAACTTTACTGCTCCTGTCACGAGTTCTCAAGCTGCTAAGGAACCCCAATCCAGTCAAACCAAACCTGCAGCCATCCTCCCTTTACGAGGTAGCCGGGGTGGATGGACTGGTTAAGGTACATATCCCTTTCTCGCTGTCAGAACTCTCTCAGATAGAAAAGAAACTGGGTTCTTATACATCCAACTCTACCTCTTTTATTAAACAATTCCAATAAATCACCTAATCCTATAGTCTCACCTTTCAAGATACATACAACCTACTTTCTAAGAAGCACAGACAGGTCTGGGAACAGGCTAGAATACATGCAGATGAGGTCCACTGGACTAACGCAGCACATCTTCCCAGAGTTAAGGTGGTCCCTAACTAGGATACATGGTGGGACTGTAACACCCCAGGTGGCTCCCTAGCTAGGAATCAGTTTACGACCTGCCTCCTAGCAGCTCTTCATAAGGCTGCCCTCAAACCAGTAAAGTATGAAAATCTTCAAGACATAGTTCAGGACAGACAAGAGAATCCATCTCAATTTCTACAACGACTTACAAAGACCCTCTTACAGTATACTAATCCAGATTCTGACAGCCCAGAGGGCAGACAGCTCCTTATGACCCATTTCTTTTTGCAGAGCTTCCCTGACATTAGGGATAAACTTAAGCATCTGGAGAGAGGGCCCCTGACCCCATAGACAGAAGTCTTAGTGCTGGCTTTTAAGGTGTACCATGGGAGATGAGAAAGCCCATAAACAGGAATACCAAATGCTGGCCAAGGCCATGTGACCTGGCTGCCTGAGGTCCCCTAGGTCCTTGTTTTAAATGTGGCTGAGAAAGTCATTGGGTTTGTACTCGCCCTGCCCCGCATGAGCCACCAGGGCCATGTCCAAAGTGCCACAAATGCCACAAGTGCCCAAGAGGGACATTGGTCAGTTGACTGCCCCCATGCACCACATGGCATGGGGGACATCAAATGCAGACCACCCTCCAGCCAACCTTCTAGGCTTAGCTATGGATGATTGAAGGCTCTGGTCCAAAAACTGTCATCTCCCACAGGGAGCTTTGGGTAGCCATTATAGTATCAGGGTGATCCATTTCCTTTCTCATGGACACTGGGGCCACTTACTCGATCCTGAAGGAGTTTTGGGGACCCACTTCTCCTTCTTGTCTCCCTATTGTTGGGGTAGGGGGACAGCCTTACCTACCTTATCAGACCCCACTACTTAATTGTATTTTCAGGGGGATCCCTCTTACTCACACATTTTTGGTCATACTAACTTGTCCTGCGCCCCTAATGAGAAGAGATTTTTTTTTAGCCAAGGTAGGAGCTTCCATTTCATTTGCTCCCCCCATTGCCTGACCCCAGACTCACCAGCAGCTCCTCTCCTCCTCCTCTTCCTCCTCCTCCTCCTCCTCCTGCTCCTCCTCCTGCTCCTCCTCCTGCTCCTCCTCCTCGTACTACTACTACTACTACTACTACTACTACTACTACTACTTCTACTACTAGCCTTTTACCCCACCCCCAACCCAGGGGAATTCCTCCTCATACACAGTAACACAAACAGAGCCCTGCTCTCCTAAGTTCCAGAGGATACTGAGATCAATTGCTTTGTTTCCAATTCCAGAAGAATGAGGTTTCATCCCACAACCGTACTCAATCCCACTGGGTTGGGAATGCCATATGTTTTTCTTCCTGATTCCCCCTCTGTGTTCTCCTGTCTTTACCAAGCACATTCTGCTACATCAGTTTTCCTCTGTGTCTCTAATAACATATTCAAATTTCTAATTAACTGCTCAGCTCTGTTACATGAATACCATCAGCCATAGAGCCAGAAGTGCAAGGATCATCAAATACACTCAGGCAGTAAGAAACAGTAACACTCCAGAGATATTCACACCCCTAGACACAAAAGGGTCTGGACTCTGCAAAACAGACTTTAATACAACAGTTCATTACTGTTAAATGCCCTCAGCGATCAATCACCTGTGTCTCTTGGATGCTGAAGTGATACTGCAATAACAAAAGGAAACAGGTGCCTTAATGTTTGTCTCAGATGAAGACAGGAAGCCTAATTGATAGAAAAAATAAAGCATGTTACAAATTTCTCTCTCTTTCTCTCTTTCTCTTCCTTCACTCTCATCCCCAGGAACTGGTCCCTGCCCCTTCTCTCTCCCTTTCCCCTCAATAAACCTTCTACATGGGCCCTGTTGTATGGTGTGACTCCTTCCTGCTGTTTTTCAAATACAACATCTTATACTTAAATTAACCCTTAATTCTTATCTGTGTTTAGCCACAATGGCTTGATACCTTTTCTCAGTATAGGATTCTCATCTTGCTTCCTCTGACTCTGGCAGGCGACTCCCAACTCTGCCCTTCCCCTTCCCAGCAGCTTTAGTTTGGTTGCCATGCCTATACTTCCTGCCTGGCTACTAGCCGATCACTATTTTATTAAACCAATTTGAATTACAAATCTTTACACTGTACAAGAGGATTATTCCACAGCAGTTTTCATTTTGGGATTTGTATTAGTTTTCTTGTTGCTATCACCAAACACCTTTTAAGAAGCAACTCAAGGAAAGACAGGTTTGTTCAGGCTTATAGTTTGAAGCAATACAGCCTGTCATGGTAGGCGAAGCATGATAGCAGGAGCTTGAGGCAGCTAGTCACACTGCATCTACACCCAGGAATGTTGGACACAACTATGAAATCTTAAGACCTTCCATTAAGGACCCACTTCTTCCAGTTAGGCTCTACCTCCCAAAAGTTATGCAACCTTCTAGAACATTTTAAGCAACTTCTCAATCACGATTCTCTATGAAATTAAAAACATAACTTCTAAGATACAATGACATAAAATGAACATTCCTATTTAAAACATGAGCAACAAGATGCAGCAAATAAAGGCTGAGCCATAAAAAGAGTGATAGCTCAGAGCTTGCTACACTTCCAGAGGTCTGGAGTTCAATTCCCAGTGCCCATATTAGGTGACTCTTAACCACCTACAACTCCAACTCTAAAGAATCCAACACTCTTCTGGGTTCTGCAGGTCCCTTCACACATATGACATTCGCTAACAAAGACACACATGCACACACATAAATAAAATAAAATTTTTAAGGAAAGATAGGGCTAAAGTAAGACAGAAATCTAGCAGAGCAAGCACCAAACCTACCACATTGTTTCCAGCATCTGGAGCTTGGGTAGTTTCAGATCTTCATCTCTGCTATCTGTAAAACATGGGACCTCTCAATGATCTTTGGAGGTTCTTTGTCTCATAATGTTGTGTCAGGGCTTTTTTTAACCTTACAGGTGTGTGTGTGTGTGTGTGTGTGTGTGTGTGTGTGTGTGTGTGTGTGTATTATGTCTTCCAGTTTTGTGTTTTTTATGGTTTCTGCATCTATGTGTTTCTTGTGCTTTTTCTTTGTCTCTTTTCCTTCTGTTTGTTTTGTCCTATTCTGATTTGTTTGTTTTTGTTTTATCTTACTTTACTTTATTATTTCTTAAATGCCTATATGTTTTCTAACTGAAAACAAAAATGGCTCTCTAGCCAAGTTCTCAGTGGGGTCCTTGTTCCTCTATTAAACCTTATAAGCCAGGGCTAATGTCTACATTTCTCTCAGCATTCTAGTCTTATAAAAGCTATGCTAACAACATCAAATTGGTTTTCTTATCCATTCTTTAAATTTTCCACTTAAAAACCAGTTCAAAAATTTATGAACCACATTGTCAGATTTATAAAAGAAAACGTCCCACTCCTGGTACCTATTTTCTGATTAGTTAAATTTCTTATTACTATGACCAAATAACTGACAAGAAGCAACTTGATGTAAGAAGAGGTTTTTTATTTCATTTTTGTTGTTGTTGTTTTGTCACAGTTTGAGGGTATACAATACAACAATTGAGGAAGGCATGACAACAGCAGTGGAAGTTGTTCATCATACTGAGCCTGAAATCAAGAAGCAGAACAGACAGTACTTCATGCTAATCTCTAGAGCCTCAAGGCCTGAACCCAGTGAGCCACTTCTTTCACAGAGGATCTATCTTCTAAGGATTCTCCTTTCAAAATAGTTCCACAATCCTGAGAACAAGTATGCAAGCACAAAAGCCTATGCAAACTGTTTCATATTCAAACCAAAAGACCAATTTAACCCTTATACACAATTTCCT
The DNA here is from genome assembly GCF_949786415.1 of Peromyscus eremicus. NCBI lineage: Eukaryota > Metazoa > Chordata > Mammalia > Rodentia > Cricetidae > Peromyscus > Peromyscus eremicus. The sequence continues at coordinate 63,079,881 of NC_081424.1, forward strand.
GAACTGAAAGGCACACATTAGGTGCCATTTCTTCTCAGCCCCTTCCTACCCTTTGCATGGCTTTATTGACACCCATTAGCTCAAGATATTTTGCACATATTCCCCTTCAATCATGCCGCTTAAATCAAGAGATTTTATCTTTAAGTTAAAACATTCTTGCAATTTAAAAAAAATTGCTTTCTTTTATTTTGTACCTTAAAAATCCTTTTCAATCAACTTGTATTCTACTTCCTTTTATAGGGATAGTCAAACTTCATTTTGAAAGTTATATACAGAAAACATTTTGAAGATTATATACAGAAAACATGTATTTATTATGCTGGTCATTGTCTCTATATTCTTTTCTTTGGAAATCTCAACATACATTAAAATGTCATAATGAAGCCCTGTATTTTATACAGTTAGCATATGCAAATAAAAAATAAATCTCAAGAAAACTCTAAATCATCCATATTCATCCCCTACCTTTAAATATTTATAGAATGGAAGTATTTTTCTGTGCATTAATTTCAGGTAAACTCTAACATTCTAAGATACTAATATTTAAGATAATCTTAGCAAAGGGTTATCCCAGGTAGAACTAACATAAGAGCAGTCAGGTCTACCATCATGACAACATTTGGGGGAAAAATATGTCTATAGGTAAAAGAAAAGTCCTTTAAGGTAAAATAAGCAAACAAAAACTTTTAATACAAACACTCACACATATACTTTAAACACATTTTAAAGGTATTTTAAAATATTTAAAAAGCTTTCTAGAATTGGAGAAATGGACTCAGCGGTTATCAATTGCTCTTCTAGAAAACCTGACTTTGGTTCCTAGCACCCATGTCAAGCAGCTGACAACCAATGTAACTTCACTTCCCCAGAAATCAGACACTTCTAGCCCCTGCAGCCACCCGCACTCAAGTGCAGTTACCCACACACAGGCACACCATACATACAGACATAATTAAAAATAATAAAAACAAATCTTTTTAAAAGGCTTGTTATTATAGACTATTCATCTCTACTGATAAGATTATTATTATAAACAAACACTTGAAAAAAATTTAACAATACTAATTGTTTTCATCTTTACACAAGACAAATCTTATTTTTTTACACATTACTAACTCCAGCATGTCTCTATTGACAGAATTATAGACAATTACAGTGTCAATTACTGAAAACTGGATAGTTTGTTTTCACTATCTTGAAACAAAACCTTTAAAAATTGTTTACACTCTACTGACAGAATTTCTAGTAAATAAATAGTAATTTCAAAGCCATTTCAGCAGATGTAGGAACTATTAGGAGGAGGAAGAGAAACTAGCAAGACAGGGGCAAAAGGCACAAGAAAAGGCAGTGAGGCAGGGGCAAATAAAAACAAATGATGCCAGTACATACACACAAAACTACAACAAACCCCATAACTTTGCATATAACTTTTAAAAATTAATTGCAAAATGGAAAAAATGTTAAATAAAACCAATAATATGTGTTCTTCAAGTATATGTCATCATGAAAACCATAATTCAGATTTTCATGGACTGTTCCATCATGTTGTAATAATAATAAAAATTTTAACATTCATTACAATTGTTTTTCCAATTTCTAAAACTAGAGTTAAAAGACTAGGCAAAAACTAAAGGAAATATATAAATAACAAGAATCACTTGGTAGGAAAATATTTTCTTAAAATGAAGAAAGGTATTATGAAAGTCAAGGAGATCATGGCTTGTCTATAAGTTTATTTATTCTTTAGTTGTAGGAAATAAATTCAATGCAAGAATCAATCAAATGTTTTTAAAGTAAGAGGAAGATATATTGTCAAAAATAATTTAACTGTCAGGGAGCACATTTATATTAATCCAGGACTGAATGGGACCTAGAGGCATTTTAATACCTTTGGTCTCTCTGTATTCACCTAATTTTCTTTTTTAAAAGAAATAATTTTTGAGATAATATAATTACAACATTTTCCCTTTTCATTTCCTCAATCCAAACCTCCCACATACCTAGCCCTCCTTGGTCTTTTCAAGTCCACGGCCTCTTTTTCTTTAATTATTGTTAAATACATAAATACAACCAGTTCAATTAATATAAAGTTATTTCTACATTTGTTTTCAGAGTAACCATTTGGTAACCAACTGCCATGCTCTTTCCTAGGGAAGACTATTTCTTCCACTCTCAGAACTCCTTAGTTGCCTGAGTGTATCACTTAATCTTCAAATACAACCCAGAAGCCTCTGAGAAACTTCAGAATTGACTTCAAATCTTTAAAACCCATGAACTTCAATATTCACATCAACAGGCTCAAAAGAAAGGGAAAGCATATACCCCCAACAGTCCAGCCCAAATGCCCCAAGGTTTATTTAGTTTAGAAGAGCTTTGGTCACATCTTCTTAAAGTAATATGCTCTAAATGGTGTGAGCTCACCGAGTCTTACCTGTGAAGTGAGGCATCAGGTCAACCCAATAGCAAATACTGTGGAAGAAGGAGCTGCACATTGGCAAAACACAATTGCTGAGCATTGTTGCTTCGTATCTAATTATGTGACAGCTTACACTTTTCCAGAAACTGCTTGCACATGATATTAAAGAACTTTACTAACTTTCTACTCGGTTTCTACCACTACATAACAACAACCTTAGATTCTTAAAACAGTTATTATACCTAGTCATTATACTTAGTTATTAGCTTACAGTTGTTATAAGTCCAAAGTCTAATGTTTGTTCAGTGTGTCACAAAACTGAAATAAAAGTGCTATCTGAGATTCATTCTCATCTGGAGCGTGGGTCTATTTCCATGATTACTGGTTTTGGCAGAACTCAGTTTCTTGTGTTTGTAGAACTGGGCACTGGTTTTCTGGTCTACTAGAGACTGCTCTCAGCCACTAGAGGTCATTGCCTTGGTGGCTCCCCTCCAGTACAAAACCATCAATAAAGACCCTCTCTTGAACAGAAAACCTGTCACTTTTTCAATATCCTTCCCAATCTTCTGGCTCTGATCACAAGACACAGATTTTAAAGGGTTTTTATGACTAAGTGAGTTCCTTTATTAAAATAATCTGTAAAGATCCCTTCACAGCAAACATAAAGGCCCAGAATAGTTTAGGATGATCATAGATTTCTGCCTGTCACACTAATTAATTCTATATTTGCTTTTTAAAAGAATGAAGTGGGCAGGCTAGATCAAAGAGACTGCTATTTTTATAAGAAATATATTTATTTCATGGAAAATTTTACAAGAAGAGGTGGAAGATGAGGAAGGTGGAAGACACCAGGCAGAAGAGAAAGGAGGAAAGAAGATGACTATGGCACAAGAAGAATCATCTGAAATGTAATAATAATAAATACGATAACATTTATTACAATTATTTCACCAGTTTCTATATCTAGATTTAAAATACTAATCAAAAACTAAAGGAAACTATAAATAACAAGAATTATGGGGAGAAAATAGAAAAATGAAACCAGAAGACACACAGAATTCTCTGGTATTTTTAAATTTTTCGTTTCATAAGCATGTCTAGTGACAAATATGGAACCTTAAGAGAAATAGATTTTAGGGGTATTTTTCAGAAAATAGAATCAGTTATAAACTAAATGTGGATTATAGGTTAAGCACCTTCTACACATTCTTAGAAAGGACAAAAGAAAAGCCAAAGAAATTGCCCTTAAAATTCCAAATCAAATATTAGCTAATGGGAGTTGTAATCATCTTGAATATTTTCTTGTTCAAAACCTGTTTTGTTAAATGACTGTTCTGAGGCAATGAGCCACAGGAATCACATCTAGCCTTTCAGGAAGGCAGCCCTACTTCCACGGTTTGGGATGCAGAAGTGGAGCACTGCCCTCTAGAGGGACAAGCATTTCCTAAAGCAGGTAGCTATGTCATAGCAACCAAAGCAGCTTTCTTCACACCACATCCAGATTTCAAGTAAAAGATTTTCTCTGGAGAATTGAAAAGAAATGTAAAATTTTCTGTAAATAATGGGAATTGTTTGAATACTTTTAGTAAGACTTTAAACAAAATATGTACAGTAAAAACCTTGTACAGTGGAGGGCGATCTATAGGATAAGGAAGATTTCTTCACATGCCATGAAAATTACTTCTTCAACTCATACTCACCAGCCACCTCATGCTGACTTACATAATTAAGCAGGGCCTTCCTTACTTTAGGTATCACCCAAAGTGCTATGCTGTATTTACAAACCTACACACATTTCAAAATACAAGAGTGGGGATATTTAATAATCTAGTAAGGGAAATTACCAACAAAATGTTCTGGTTTGCTGTGTTGTTTTTCCATGTGCAAAAAACTTAAATTAGTCTTTCATGAAAGGGTGATCTGCAAAGCCCCAGCTCTTCTGCATCTTAGTAAGTCATTACAGTACAAAATATCAGTCACTTGTTTTAAAGAAAAGATAGACTAAGGCAGAGTTTTAGGACACAAACTTCTAGGCTTCCTTAGTGGTGGGATCCGAATTGTGAGGCTTACTTCATAACCCTGTCTTGTCCTTCAATGAGAAAATTACCACATTTAGATGCCTACAACAGAAAGAATCAAACTGTCCCTGGCTTAGTTGAAGGAATCTCCATTTTCTCCTGATATGCACATTTACTGTCCTAAACTTCTGATGGGCAAGTAATTCTGAAGATCCTCTATTTCCTCAACCCTCCAGCTAAGCCAAATTCAACCCTCACTGCACTTCTTCAGCTTCTAGCCTCCTAATAGGCCAGTAGTAATCCCTACCCCAACCAGACACTACGTCTATGTCTTCTTCAAAATAATTTCTTCCCCTGAAATAAGGTTTAAAAACAACTCTCCCACCAAATAAAATGTATGATATAACCAAGTAGAAGTACACTCAGAATAAACATAGAATAATATTGTAGCCCCCGAGAATATTGGAGTCTGAAAGTTTAAGTGGGGATGTGGATTGGGAAATGGAGATGCAGAAGGTAGGAAAGAGGAAGGAGATGAGTTAATCAAACTAAGGATGTATTGAAAAGCACTATGAAACCCCACTAGTTTGTAACTAAAATTATAACAAAAAAAGTAGTGTGAACTGAAGTACCTCATGTTAGTGAAGAATGATGCTCCCAGAAGATATGGGTTATTAAATGAAATCTTAGTGCTGGATATATTACCTCTTTACCAATTTTACTTGTCAGGGAAGCCTCAGAGACACCCAAAACAATACAAGATACAGTTCTCAGTTGCCCACCCTGGGTAACTGGTAAGCTTCAATTGTCAAAGACATTGCACACTTTGGTTGTAGGACACAGACACACAGACATGCAGGCACACACACACACACACACACACACACACACACACACACACACAATTTTAAAACAAAATGAGTTCCAGGACAGCCAGGGCAGTTACACAGAGAAACCCTATCTCAAAAAAAAAACAAAAATAAATAAACAAACAAGCAAACAAATAAGTCAAAAGCAGAAGCCCAAGACTAGATATGGTTTACCTCTTTTCAAGCTGTTGGTCAGTGGTATCCCATAGAGCCCCTCACAAAACATCATAGACATCACCATTGCTCTTGGTTAACTCCCAAAACTAAACAGCAAGACCCTATTGACAAAGCCACCACAAACTTGAATTACAGAACATGGAGAAATCAAGCTGGTACCAACCTGGAAACACCATCCCTACTGGTTAGCTTTTATGTGCTGGAAGACTCTATACAGGATACTGGGGTAGGAAAGTCATCACAATCTTACCCAGATGTGAATTCTGCAAACCACAATAACAACTAACATTATCTCTATATCCATAGATTAGAGCATTTTTCAACTTTCATCAGAGAAGCTTTGCTCTGAAGTAGATGGCAATTAATGTTTCCCTACAAGTGGTCAAGTGCAGAGAATAAGAGGCAGTACTCAGCTCCAAATGGAATAGCCATACCACACTCCCTCCAACCAAATCTCAGGAATCACCCTGGAAGACAGAAAGATTATAAGACCCAGAAGTAATGGGCATCTGAAGTCTAATAGTATTTGCTTAACATGAGAGGACCATGGTAGCCATGAACTAACAGCAGCTATGACTATATGCACAAGATCAAGCAAAACAAAATCCCAGCATATGAAATCCCACCCCTAGCTGAAGAGCTATTAATGACTGCTTGGGGAGGGTGAGTCAGTTTACTTCATGGATGCAGCTCTTGGGGGCTATTTATGCTCTAGTAGATGGTTCAATACATATATACACATCCTGGCATATACTAGATGCACTAAATGGAGTCAGTTTTTTTTTTCCAGCCCATGGACATCAACATGGCTTTATATGGCAGCACAGACATCCATGCAGCCTTCTGCAGGAAACAGACCACTGACATCCATATGGACTCCATTGCAGCATGGACCTATGTTGTTCAAATCTTAGATAGTCTTTTAATTTATAAATAAATAAATAAATAAATAAATAAATAAATAAATAAATAAATAAATAAATAAATAAATAAATAAAAACAGAGCCAGATATCATGGTGAAAGATCACAGAAGCAGAACAGCCAGCCACTAGTTCTGACCTCTATGAAATCCTCAGTCTAAAGAGCGTGAGTTCCTGTTTCCTCATAACTTATACACATTTCTCTGCCCAGACATCACTTCCTGAGATTAAAGGCGTGTGTGTGTTTCCCAGGACTGGGATTAAAGGTGTGTGCAACCACTGCCTGATCTCTATGTCTAACCTAGTGGCTGACTCTGTCCTCTGATCCTCAGGCAAGTTTATTAGGGTACACAATATATCACCACAGACCTCAGACCTCAACCTGGTATTTGACTGCAGCTCTGACCACAGACATCAATATAGTCCTTGGCCACAGCACAGACCACAGTCACCCTCATGGCACTGAGTGGCAGCACAGGCCACAGAACTCCATCTGGCCTTCAGTGGTAACACGGTCCATGGACATCAACACAGCACCTGCTTCCAAAAAGTCTAGCAAGGAAATATTATTCCAGAGATTCTTAAAATACAGCAGAGAAGACTGTCCATCAAGTTGAATTATAGTAAGAATTTTGCATCAACAAATTAGTTTTCTTCAGAATAAAGTAAATATCGTCTTTAAATAAATCAGGAGAGGTTACAGGTAAAGTACTATGCTTAGAATTTTTTTTGACTAACAATATGTGAAAAGGAATATTTGAGCCAAGCACAATGGCACACTCTGGTAATCCTAGCACTCAAGTGGCTGAAACATAGAGAATGCTATGAGTTCAAGGTCAGTCTGGAATATACAGAAGACTCCTCTCAAAACTTAGGCCAAACAAAAAGTATCATTTGAAACATTCAAAGACAAAGTATTATCAATGAATTGTCTTCACTTAATTAATTATTAATTCTTAGCGTCCTCCATTCCAAATAGAAAATGAAGTCCTATACTTGGAACTATGCCTTTCAGTTTTGTCTGTTCCTTGTTCGTTAGTGCTGTTGACTAAATGTAGAGAGTCACATATGTCAATATATGTTCTGCTGCTGAGCCACCACCTTGTCCTCAGAATTCTGTGTTTGCAAAGTGTCTAGTTCCTCCACATTTTGTGAAATCTTCTATGTTCCTAAGATGCTTCATTCTAAAAATTGCTTTAAGGGATTACTCCGCAGTTAAGAGCATTTTCTGTTTTCACAGAGGATTTGGGCTTGGTTCCTAACACCCATAACAGACAGCTAACAATTGCTTTCAACTCCAGTTCAAGGGACTCTAATGCCCAATTCAAGCTTCTGAGGATATCTGCAAATAGATATGTACATACACACAAACAGGTACACACCCATACACACACATAAAATATTTTTAATTTAAATAAATAAAATAAAATATAAACATCAGTTCCTTGGTGGAATCTTTGGGGTGCTCAAGTATACTATCATGTCATCTGCAAATAGGGAAAGCTTGACTTCTTCCTTTCCAATTTGTATCCCCTTAATCTCCTTATGTTGTCTTATTGCTCTGGCTAGAACTTCAAGTACTATATTGAATAAGTATGGGGAGAGCGGACAGCCTTGCCTCGTTCCTGATTTTAGTGGAATTGCTTTGAGTTTCTCTCCATTTAATTTGATGTTGGCTGTTGGCTTGCTGTAAATTGCCTTTATTATGTTTAGGTATGTTCCCTGTATTCCTGATCGCTCCAAGACCTTTATCATGAAGGGGTGTTGGATTTTGTCAAATGCCTTTTCAGCATCTAGTGAGATGATCATGTGGTTTTTTTCTTTGAGTTTGTTTATATGGTGTATCACATTGACAGACTTTCGTATGTTGAACCATCCTTGCATCCCTGGAATGAATCCTACTTGATCATGGTGGATAATTGTTTTGATGTGTTCTTGGAGTCTGTTTGCCAGTATTTTATTGAGTATTTTTGCATCAATGTTCATGAGGGAGATCGGTCTGTAGTTCTCTTTCTTTGTTGTATCCTTGTTTGGTTTGGGAATCAGGGTAATTGTAGCCTCATAGAAGGAGTTTGGTAATGTTCCTTCTGTTTCTATTGTATGGAACAATTTAGAGAGTATTGGTATTAACTCTTCTTTGAAGATCTGGTAGAATTCTGCACTGAAACCATCTGGTCCTGGGCTTTTTTTGGTTGGGAGACTTTTAATGACTGTTTCTATTTCGTTAGGGGTTATTGGACTATTTAAATAGTTTATCTGGTCTTGATTTAATTTAGGTAAGTGGTACCTATCCAGAAAATTATCCATTTCTTTTAGGTTTTCCAGTTTTGTGGAATAGAGGTTTTTGAAGTATGACCTGATGATTCTCTGGATTTCCTCAATGTCTGTTGTTATGTCCCCCTTTTCATTTCTGATTTTGTTGATTTGGATGCTCTCTCTCTGTCTTTTGGTTAGTTTGGATAAGGGCTTGTCTATATTGTTGATTTTCTCAAAGAACCAACTCTTTGTTTCATTAATTTTTTGTATTGTTCTCTTTGTTTCTATTTTATTAATTTCAGCTCTCACTTTGATAATTTCCTGGCATCTATTTTTCCTGGGAGACTTTGCTTCTTCCTGTTCTAGAACTTTCAGGTGTGCTGTTAAGTCACTAGTGTGAGATTTCTCCAGCTTATTTATGTGGGCGTTTAGTGCTATGAATTTCCCTCTTAGTACTGCTTTCATAGTGTCCCATAGGTTTGGATATGTGGTGTCTTCATTTTCGTTGATCTCTAGGAAGTCTTTAATTTCTTTCTTTATTTCTTCCTTAACCCATTGGTGATTCAGTTGGATATTGTTCAGTTTCCATGAGATTGTAGGTTTTCTGTAGTTTTTGTTGTTGTTGAAATCCAACTTTAGACCATGGTGGTCTGATAGAACACAGGAGGTTATTCCAATTGTTTTGTATCTGTTTAGATTTGTTTTGTGACCAAGTATGTGGTCGATTTTAGAGAAGGTTCCATGGGGTGCTGAGAAGAAGGTATATTCTTTTTTGTTAGGATGGAATGTTCTGTAGATGTCGATTAAGTCCATTTGAGTCATGACATCAATTAAGTCCTTTATTTCTCTGTTAAGTTTCGATTTGGGGGATCTGTCCAGTGGTGAAAGTGGGGTGTTGAGGTCTCCCACTATTAATGTGTGAGGTTTTATATGTGATTTAAGCTTTAATAATGTTTCTTTTACATATGTGGGTGCCCTTGTGTTTGGGGCATAAATGTTCAGAATTGAGACTTCATCTTGGTGGATCTTTCCTGTGATGAGTATGTAATGCCCTTCTTGATCTCTTTTGATTGATTTTAGTTTGAAGTCTATTTTGCTGGATATCAGGATGGCTACACCCGCTTGTTTCTTAAGACCGTTTGATTGGAAAGTCTTTTCCCAGCCTTTTATTTTTAGGTAGTGTCTATCTTTGAATTTGAGATGTGTTTCTTGTATGCAGCAGAAAGATGGGTCCTGCTTTCGTATCCATTCTGTAAGCCTATGTCTTTTTATAGGTTAATTAAGTCCATTGATATTGAGGGATATTAATGTCCAGTGATTGTTCATTCCTGTTATTTTTTGGTGGTGATGTGTGTGTACTTTTCTTCGTTGGGGTTTACTGCTGTGGCTTTATCTATTGCCTGTGTTTTCCAGGGTGTATCTGACTTCCTTAGGTTGGAATTTTCCTTCTAGTGCTTTCTGTAGGGCTGGGTTTGTGGTTAAATATTGTTTAAATCTGGCTTTGTCATGGAATGTCTTGTTCACTCCATCTATGATGATTGAAAGTTTTGCTGGGTATATTAGTCTAGGCTGACATCCATGGTCTCTTAATGTCTGCATTACATCTGTCCAGGACCTTCTGGCTTTCAAAGTCTCCATTGAGAAATCGGGTGTTATTCTGATAGGTTTGCCTTTATATGTCACTTGGCCTTTTTCCTTTGCTGCTCTTAATATTCTTTCTTTATTCTGTACGTTTAATTGTTTAATTATTATGTGGCGAGGGGACTTTTTTTGGGGGTCTAGTCTGTTTGGTGTTCTATAGGCTTCCTGTATCTTCATAGGCATTTCCTTCTTTAAGTTGGGAAAGTTTTCTTCTATGATCTTGTTGAATATATTTTCTGTGCCCTTGAGTTGGTATTCTTCTCCTTCTTCTACCCCTATTACTCGTAGGTTTGGTCTTTTCATGGTGTCCCAAATTTCTTGGACATTTTGGTTCATGACTTTGTTGACTTTAGTGTTTTCTTTGACTGATGAATCTATTTCTTCTATTGTATCTTCAACGCTAGAGATTCTCTCTTCCATCTCTTGCATTCTGTTGATTATGCTTGCATCTGAAGTTCCCAATCGTTTTCTCAGACACAACTTATAAACACCTTCAGCAACATAGCAGGATACAAGATCAACTCCAAAAAATCAGTAGCCCTCCTATATACAATGGACAAAAAAGCAGAGAAGGAAATCAGAGATACATCACCCTTTACTATAGCCACAAATGACATAAAATACCTTGGGGTAACACTAACCAAGCAAGTGAAGGACCTATATGACAAGAACTTTAAGTCCCTAAAAAAAGAAATTGAAGAAGATGTCAGAAAATGGAAAGATCTCCCATGCTCATGGATAGGCAGAACTAACATAGTAAAAATGGCAATCTTACCAAAAGCAATCTACAGATTCAATGCAATCCCCATCAAAATACCAACACAATTCTTCACAGACCTGGAAAGAATAATACTCAACTTCATATGGAAAAACAAAAAACCCAGGATAGCCAAAAGAATCCTGTACAATAAAACAACCTCTGGAGGCATCACGATCCCTGACTTCAAGCTGTACTATAGAGCTACAGTAATAAAAACAGCTTGGTACTGGCATAAAAACCGACATGTGGACCAATGGAATCGAATTGAAGACCCTGACATTAATCCGCACACATATGAACAAATAATTTTTGACAAAGAAGCCAAAAGTGCACAATGGAAAAAAGAAAGCATCTTCAACAAATGGTGCTGGCAAAACTGGATATCAACATGTAGAAGGCTGCAAATAGATCCATATCTATCACCGTGCACAAAACTTAAGTCCAAGTGGATCAAGGACCTCAACATAAATCCAGCTACTCTGAACCTGCTAGAAGAGAAAGTAGGAAGTAGTCTTGAACACATTGGCATAGGAGACCACTTTCTAAATAGAACACCAGTAGCACAGACACTGAGAGAAACAATCAATCAATGGGACCTCTTGAAACTGAGAAGCTTTTGTAGGGCAAAGGGTACGGTCAACAAAGCAAAGCGACAGCCTACAGAATGGGAAAAGATCTTCACCAATCCCACATCTGACAGAGGACTGATATCCAGAATATATAAGGAACTCAAGAAATTAGACATCAAAATGCCCAACAGTCCAATTAAGAAATGGGCTATAGAACTAAACAGAGAATTCTCAACAGAGGAAACTCAAATGGCTGAAAGACATTTAAGGAATTGCTCAACATCCCTAATCATCAGGGAAATGCAAATCAAAACAACTTTGAGATACCACCTTACGCCTGTCAGAATGGCTAAGATCAAAAACACTGAAGACACCTTATGCTGGAGAGGATGCGGAGCTAGGGGAACTCTCCTCCACTGCTGGTGGGAATGCAAGCTTGTACAACCACTTTGGAAATCAATATGGCGATTTCTTAGAAAATTGGGAATCCATGTCCCCCAAGATCCAGCTATACCACTCTTGGGCATATACCCAAGGAATGCTCAACCACACCACAAGAGCACTTGTTCAGCTATGTTCATATCAGCATTGTTTGTAATAGCCAGAACATGGAAACAACCTAGATGCCCTTCAACTAAAGAATGGATAAACAAAATGTGGTACATATACACAATGGAATACTACTCAGCAGAGAAAAACAATGACATCATGAGGTTTGCAGACAAATGGATGGATCTAGAAAAAATCATCCTGAGTGAGGTAACCCAGACTCAGAAAGACAAACATGGTATGTACTCACTCATAACAGGATACTAGATGTGGAACAAGGATGACTGGACTGCTACTCACACAACAGGCAGGCTACCTGGAAAACAGGACCCCAAGAAAGACACAAGGATCGCCCAATGACAGAGAAATGGAATGAGATCTACATGAACAGCCTGGACATGAGTGGGGGTAGTGAAGGGCGAGGGTGGAGGGAAAGAGAGCTTGGGTGAGTGGGAGATCCCAGCTGGATCAACAACAGAGAGGGAGAACAAGGAATAGGAGACCATGGTAAATGAAGACCACATGAGAATAGGAAGAAACAAAGTGCTAGAGAGGCCCACAGAAATCCACAAAGATACCCCCACAACAGACTGCTGGCAATGGTCGAGAGACAGTCCGAACTGACCTACTCTGGTGATGGGATGGCCAAACACCCTAATTGTCGTGCTAGAAACCTCATCCAACTACTGAGGGATCTGGATGCAGAGATCCATGACTAGGCCCCAGGTGGATCTCTGAGAGTCCAATTAGCGAGAATGAGGAGGGTTTATATGAGAGAGAATTGTTGAGACCAAGGTCGGATAAAGCACAGAGACAAATAGCCAAACAAACGAAAACACATGAAATATGAACCAATGGCTGAGGGGTCACCAACTGGATCAGGCCCTCTGAGTGGGTGAGACAGTTGATTGGCCTGATCTGTTTGGGAGGCATCCAGGCAGTGGCACCAGGTCCTGTGCTCATTGCATGAGTCGGCTGTTTGAAACCTGGGGCCTATGCAGGGTCCCTTGGCTCGGCCTGGGAGGAGGGGACTGGACCTACCTGGACTGAGTCCACCAGGTTGATCTCAGTCTGTGGGGAAGGCTTTGCCCTGGAGAAGATTGGAATGGGGGGCGGGCTAGGGGGAAGGTGAGGGGGGCGGGAGGGGGGAGAACAAGGGAATCTGTGGCTGATATGTAGAACTTAATTGTATTGCAAAATAAAAATTAAAAAAAAATAATAATAATCCAGTAGTTGCTCAGTCCACGAAGCTGGATGACTCAGCGGGCCTTCAGTATATGCTGGAATCCCAAAGAACTAGACTCTAATGCCAGTAAGGGAGTGGGTTTGCCAGCAAGGCAAGGGCAAGAAAGTATAAAACAAAAGCTTCCTTCTTCAACGTCTTTATACAGGCTTCCAGAAGAAAGTATGGCCCAGATTAAATCAAAATCCCGACTAATGGTATATGTCTCCATAACTCCAAGATCCAGATTAGAAGTGGACCTTCCTACTTCAAATTAAGAAAAAAATCCCTTGTAGGTGTGCCCTCCATTTTGGGGTTTTCATTTCTGATGTAGCCAGGTTGACAACCAAGAATAGCCATCACAATTAGTAATGGGGAAATATAATGTATGGTCAAAAGATGAAGCTGGTTGGAAAGAAAAATCAAGGCAGAAGTCAATAATTAGAGGACAAACTACTGTTAAAATCATCTGTGAGATCAGCAAAATTGCCAAGAACATCACTTGTTGAGGGGGCTACCCACCACCCCCACATTTCCCCAGAGTACTCTTGGGTAGAAGCAGCTGTAAATATTAGATAGAAGTAAAAAGGGGAGAGAAACAGATAGAAAATACATGATAGCCTCAAGAGGGCCTGTCCTTGGTGCATGGGCTGGCTTTTTTTGGAGCCCGGGGCCTATGCTGGGACACTTTGCTCAGCCTTGGTGTAGGAAGGAGGAGACTGGACCTGCCTCGGCTAAGTCTACCAGGATGGGCTGACTCCCCTGGGGAGACCTTGCCTTGGAGGAGGTGGGAATGGGGGGTGGATTTGGGGAGGAGGGCTGAGGGGTGGGAGGAGGAGGACGGGGGAATCTGTGGCTGATATGTGAAATTAAGTTAATTATAAAATAAAAATATTTTTAAAAAATATATAAACATCTGAAAAAATAAAAATCATGGGAAGATAAAGAAGCTTGGGGTAAAAACATAGCAAATATCTTTAATCAAAGGAAAAAAATAAAAAGAAAAGGCAGGGCATGGTGGCACATGCCCTTTAATCCCAGCACTCAGGAAGTAGAGGCAGTCAGATCTCTGTGAATTTGAGGCCAACCTGGTCTACATAGTGAGTTCCAGGACAACCAGGGCTAGGTAGAGAAACACTATCGCAAAAAAAAAGGCAAGCAAGATATATATATATATCATGCCTATTATTAGAACTGCTAAACAAAACTAAGGCTGCACTATAAAATGATTAATTGCTTGCTTTTCTAAAGAATACAAGATCATAAACAAATAGACTATTTTTAAATGAATGATCATGCATTGCATTGGGCACCTAAATTCTATTTTTTTTTAATTACTATACCTCTAAGGGCTAATTGATTGTCAACTCGACTGTGTCTGAAATCAATTAAAACCCAAGCAACTGAGCACGCTTGTGAGGGATTTTCTTGATTGGATAATTTAGGGTAGGAAGACCCACCCTAATTCTGGGTGATAGTTTTTGGTGATAGCTCACATAAAGGGACATGGAAGAAAAAACTTTTGCTTTTCACATGCTTGCCTTCACTCTTACTGGCAAATTTATCTGTCCTGCTGTACTCCTTTCACTGGTATTAGAATTTACTTCTGGATTCCAATACAGCCTGAATACAAGCTCTCTAGGAATCCTCTGGGATTCTAGAATCAGATTGGGACTGCTAAGACATCCTATCATAAATGGAACAAGTACCAGATTATTGGCCATTCCCTTGGGAGACAGTCATTGTTGAACTACAGACAGAACTAGAAAAAAATCACCCTGAGTGAAATAACCCAGACCCAGAAAGATAAATATGATATGTGTTCACTTATATGTGAATATTAACCATTAAATAAATGATAACCAACCTACAATCCATAGACTCAAAGAGGTTAGGCATAAAGGAAGGGACTAGGGGTATATATGGATCTCCCTGAGATGGGTAAATAGAATCGATTTTGGGGGAGCACTGGGGTTGGGGGAGATGGGAAATAGGGGATCAGGTGGGTAGAGGGAAGGGAGATAGTGTTGAGGGAGAGACAGCTGGAATTGAGAGGCATTTGAGGGACGATATGGAAACCTAGTGCAGTGAAAACTTCCTAAAATATATAAATGCAATTCTAATGAGGTCTTCCAGTAACAGGGGACATGGTGTCCCAATTGGCCATCTCTTGTCACCAAAGAAGGCTTCCAGTAGCGGGACAGGGTTGCATTCAATTGACCAAGGAAGTCCCATAGAAATCCCCAAACAACCCAGGCTGTTACCAAAACAATGAGTTGCTCTGCACAAACTGACAGTGAGTCCCCATTGCTGAAGACAACACTCACACACTCATTGAACATGGAGAAGTAGAGCTATTGCCTACATGGAGTCCTCACCCCTACATTCTAATGTCTTTGGTGTGGGAAGGTACTCAGCAGTCTACCAAAAGAGAAACAAACACCAACCCAGGTACAAAACCTTTGACCTACAATCTGCCCTGCCTGCAAGATATACTAAGGCAATGGTGGCACAGAACTTGTGGGAGTAGACAATGTCTGATTTGACTTACAGCCCACTCCACAAGACAGAACCCATACCTGACACTGCTTGGGTGGCCAAGAATGAGAGACTAGATAGCACAGAGGCCTAAAGTAAAACCAAATACTACTGGTTAAAAAATTATCAATAAAATGACTCCTAATGACATTCTGTGATACCCATAGATCAGCCCTTTATTCAGTCATCATCAGAGCAGCTCCTTCTACAGCAGACAGGAACAGATGCTGAGACTCACAGCCAGACATTACACAAAGAGAATCCTTGGGAAATGCAGCTCTAAATGGGATGTCTCCATTAAATCCCTTCCCTCAGAGCTCAGGAACCCTGTAGAAGAGGATGATAGTTGTGTGGCTTGGTCTGTTTGTAGGGTCCCTGGCAGTGGGACTGGGATTTATCCCTGGTACATAAACTGGCTTTGTGGAGCCCATTCCAAAAAATACCTTGCTCAACCTTGATGCAGGGGAAAGGGACTTGATCCTGCCTCGACTTGATATGGGCAGGCTTTGTTGATTCCCCATTAAGAGGCTTTACGTAAACCTTTCAGAGGAGTGGGTGGGGGTTGGGTAGTCGGGAGGTGGGGGAAGAGCAAGAGGAGGGAACAGATGGAGAACTGTGGATGGCATATAAAATGAAAAAAATTAAAAATTAAAAAAAGAGGTTGCCTTAAAAAAAAAAAGAAAGGAAATACCCTATTAAAGATGAATACCATGTTTATGTCAAAATATGAATGCTCAAAAAAGCTGTTATAAGGTCTACACTTTTTATGAGATTATTTTGAAGTGCTTTCAGAAACTATAGTTCCTAAAAATAAATGAAATTTGAAAGGGTTATAATTATGGAAACACAAGGAGAAAAGAAAAATGGGGAAAATCTCAGTTATTCAAGAGCTGATAATGAATACTTTAGTTTTCCATCCTGTTAATTATTTTTCATTTATCACAAAATAAGTAGATATAAATTTATGAAAAAGAAGTATCAGTCTATTCTAAAATAATAAGGTTATAATTTAGTACACATTAGGATATAGCATTGCAATAATAATTAAAAATCTCTATTAAACACTACTCATAGCCAGAAAGATCATAGACTTGAGACAAAAACCTACTACTTCCATTTTCAAAAACCAATATAATTCTAACTGTACTTTCAATGCTTACCCTAATACCAAACCTTCTCTTTTCAATAGATAGAGACTGGTCAAAAGGCAGACAGTAAGGAACTCTGGGATGCCAAACACCAACTGTTACATTTGTAACACAACTCCTACACCTAAGGCTCAGAGAAAACCATGGAAGAGGGCGGAGGGGAAATAGTTTAAGAGCCAGAGGTTCTGGACACCTGTTACTAGATACTTTCCCCTATGTATTTCCCTATTATGTCGGAAAATGTACCTATGAAATCTTAACAATATGTTGTCTGAACAAGTATAATAATAGGTAACGTGTCAACATTGAAAAGGGAAATTTCATGTGTTTCCACCTTAAATAAAGAGCTACCAATGGTCAGTGGCTGCTGAGAAAGAATCTGTTTTCTCTAGGGATGAATTCCAGCATAGGATGTCCAATTCTAGGTGGTTAACAAACTATCTACATCATAAAAGAATTTTTTAAATCATTAAAATAAAAACTATTTTGTGGGTCTCCTAGACTGCTTAAACTCAAGAATACATGAAAACTCAAGAAAGTGGGCTGGAGAGATGGCTCAGTGGTTTAAAGCCCTGGTTGCTATTCCAGAGTACTCTAGTACAATTCCCAGCACCTACATGGTGGCTCACAACCATCAGTAAGTCCAGAGAATCCAATATCCTCTTCTGACCTCCACAGGCACCAAGCTTGCATGTGGAGCACAAGCACCCATACACATTAAATGAATAACTAGATATGTAGGTAGGTAGGTAGGTAGGTAGATAGATAGATAGATAGATAGATAGATAGATAGATAGATAGATAGATAGATAGATAGATAATTTAAAGAGAACTCCAAGAAAGTGAGAAGAACAAATTCTCTGGACTATTAATTCTAATGTCATAAACTCTTAATGAAGCAAATTTTGCCATGTATTGTGGAAAGTGGAATGAAGCTTAAATGTTACCAGAACACTTTGTTTTCAATGACAATGCAAGATGTGGGTGTCAAGAGAAAGGCAGGTGGCTGGAAGCACCTTTAAAAACTTTGATTTTTTTTTTGTTTTCTTCAGTAAACTATAAGCTCTATAAGGGTAGAAGCTGAATACCTACACATGCTTAGGTATACAGTATTTTAATAAATGAGTAGAATAAAAAAGCATACTGGATGCTAGTACGTATACTATAAATCTGCTAAATCTGGTTAAATAGTAGAAACTAGAGAAAGTCTTGTCAAGTAGAGACAGCTTTAAAAATACAAGGACTATGGGGCTGGAGATTTGGCTCAGAGGTTAAAAGCACTGGCTGCTCTTCTAAAGGTCCTGAGTTCAATTCCCAGCAACCACATGGTGGCTCACAGCCAACTGTAATGAGATCTGATACCCTCTTCTGGCCTGCAGGGATACATACAGACAGAATACTGTGTACATAATAAATAAATAAATCTGAAAAAAAAAGAACAAACTATCTTTTAAATAAATAAATAAAAATAAAAATACAAGGTCTTGAATCTGGTTGATGATATTCCACAAAATAGTTTTTATTTTAATGATTTAAAAAATTCTTTTATGATGTAGATAAAGTTTATTAACCACCTAGAATTGGACATCCTATGCTGGAATTCATCTCTGGAGAAAACAGATTCTTTCTCAGCAGCCACTGACCATTGGTAGCTCTTTATCTAAGGTAGAAACACATGAAATTTCCCTTTTCAATGTTGACACGTTACCTATTATTGTCATTATACTTGTTCAGACAACATATTGTTAAGATTTCATAGGTACATTTATGCTCCTCTTGAATGAACACCCTTCCCCTTCCATTTTTCCATTCTGTTGTGATACATAATGAGGCCCCTTGACAGAAACTGAATGGATGCTAACCCATGCTCTGGAACCTCTGGACTGTGAGATAATAAACTTTTTTCCCATGAATTACCTAGCCTCAGGTACTTTGGTATTGCAAACCAAATGTACTAACTCAAGAGCCTACAGCAATAATAACAAGTGAGCTAAGTCAGAAAGTACAGGTGAAGCCCATGGCATAGCATGTGGTCAAAACGATAGTCACTATAATTTGAATAAACAATAACTTTAATAACTAAAGTATAAAATCCATACCAGCAGTCTTTTTGGCTCACCCTTTCATACTTCAAAGATCTTCCAGGGTTTTAATTTTGAACTGCTAAGAACCACAAAATAGTAGCATAAATAGCTGTTGGCAAAGAATTAACTGCTAGCATTTCAGGGAACAAGGGTCCTAGTAATACACTGGAGTCCTCTGCATCAATCCACATGACAAGGATATTAGGCAAAATTTCTTTAAAGAGTTCATAGTTGGATGGGGAAGGCAACCAATGACAAATACAAGTGTAATGTGTGTATGTCATCAAATCACAACTATCAAAAAGAAAGGATGCACTAGGGAAGACTGGGAGGCCAGTGTGGGTTGGGAGGTGCAGCCATCCTTGCAAATTCAGCAGAGGTCTCCTGAGAAGAGATCATTAAGGGACACAACTAAAGAGGAGAAAAAACTTGGCCATGTGGATATCATTCTGTAAACAAACATGTAATCAAGACTGTCAATTTGTTAATTAGTTACCTAATTATTTTGGTTAATTCTTCATAATCATTTATCCTATTTCCATTCATATCAAATTTTTCTTACTTTAAAAACTGGGTAATTCATGAGAAACAATAATCAAAAGAAAGCTGAAGCTGAGAAAGGGTAGTGCCAGTATCTCGGGAGGCTGATAACAGAGGATGGCCTGAGCTCAGGAATTTAAGTCCAGTCTGAGCAACATAATGAAAACCTATCTAAATAAAAATAAATAAATAAAAATTTACAATTATCACTTCATAAGCACTCAATAAATATTTTAAAGCAAATTAAATTAGCATGCTTGAATTTCAGAGACCACCCTTCATCAGCTTCAATGTCTTAACAGAATTCATATAGCAATGTTATTTTTCTAACGTCAGTTTAATATGTCGTCAGTATTTTTACCATGACATAAAATATGAATATGACTCTAAATAGGCAGACTAGCATACTTGTGGTTCTTATGAAGCAAGGCACATATACTGTACAGTTTCTATAGAAAAGTATAATAGAAAGAGATGACATATAAAATGATTGGGAAAATTACATGGATTGTTTTTAGTACTTAGATCTTGGTTTGTGTTCCAAAAAGAAGAAATTATACAACTAGACTAATAAAATAATAACTTTAAAAATTTCAAGAAAAATATAGAAACAATAAAAATGATTTAAGACCAGAAATGTTCAAGAGAAAAAAAATGAATCATGTAAGAGAGCACTGAACTCTCCACTAGTTCTGAAAAATGTTCATGTTAGATTATAAAATAAACATCCAAATATATATTTTAATATCCTCCCTAGTACATTTTAGTATTTCCCTGAACCAATTTTATTCATGTGTAATTTATGTTTCTATGTCAAACACCTGCATGTTATAAATATACTAGTACAAAAACCTATTTTAAGGTTTTTATTAAATCAGAAGTATGTATGAGTGCACTTTCAGTTGAAGAAGTTAATGCAAGAGTTGCTGGCTAGTTATAGTACAAAACTGAGCCAAGAAAAACATTCACTTATTTATATACTGCAGCACCTGAAAATGTCTCATTTACACTGTGCCCAGAACCACAAAATTTATCAAATAAATTTCCATACTCCCTAATCTAAGCAAAAGCTACATTTCCAAAAACACTGAAATTCATATTACCCTAAAAATAAAATACTAGCACTATGCAGTTGTATCCATATACAGGGAAAAGAAGATGTCATAGTCTATAAATTATAATAAATAATAAGTTGCAAAAGATTTTTTATTAAAAAAGTACCTCAGATTAAAAAAATGGGTCAGTAATAAAACTTATGAACATTTTATGCAAAAAGAAGAGAAACACCACATAAAGCTTAAAAATGAGGGGTCCAGGTATTAAACCAATTAATGTTATTGTAAAAGAAAATGCTGAAAACAACATCATCTGCTTAAATTAGTTATTTATAATGCCTACAGCCAGTCTTTTATATTAGCATGGAAAAGCTATGATATCTTGACTGCTTTTATCAACTCTATTAACATGCAAAGATAAAGCCCAGATAAAAAAAAATCTCATAGTGATAACTCAGTACACTTCAGAACTATATATAACTTTGCCCTCTTACCCAGGAGACATTTATCAATGTCTAGAGGCATTGGGTTGCCATAATGGGGTGGAGAGAGGGGAGGTGGCAGTGCCACACAAGTACCTAGTCTCTTGTTGATAGAGAACAGAACTATTGCTGAACATGCTACAGTGAACAGGGCAGCCCTCTAAAAAGGCCAATGGCACCAATAATTATCCAGCCCCAGACACTAAGAGCACCAAATTTTAAATATTTTATGGCTTACTTTTCTGTTACCATAATAAAATACCTTGACAAATACAATTCAAAAGAGAAGGGGTTTATTTGGGCCCATAGGTTATAGTTCATCATGGTGGGGAAGACATGAAAGCATACAGGGAAGGCATCGTGCCAGAAGTAGGAGTCTGGTTGGTAACACTGCATTCACAGTCAGAAAAGGGAACAGGAAGTGAGGGTGGGCTATAAAGCATCAAGCTCTCCAATAATCCACTAACTCCAGCAAGTCTCCCTCTCATATAGGTCTTACGCCCTTCCAAATAACTCCACCAGCTGGGGGCCAAATGTTCAAAGCATGTGAGTCTATGGGGGTGCATTTCACATTCAAACCACAAGGCTTTGCTTACATAATGTCTTTGTTTAAAACCCAAACCCTTGCCTAGGACAATCAACTATGACAAGAATTTCAAGGTCAAAAGAAACAAAGCATAATCTTCATAAAGAAGTTCTAAGCAAAGAACAATATATAGATTACGTACTGGCCTGTATATGACAAGAAGAGAGAATGTACTACTTTTAGCTACTACCCACCCTTCCTATTGGCTAAAAAAGTATGTTCTATTCTTGTTTGTGTGTTTCTTTTTCACTTTTTATCATGATAATTCCTATGTATCTTCAAAATAAAATGATATATCTACCATCCAGCTTTAACAAATGTCTACACTGTGTCATTTTTTTAAACTTTAAGTTTCTGTCATTTGGGGTTAGTTGATTCTTCTTGGGTATTTAAAAGCAAATGCCAGAGGACATATTCTTATACCAGCTGATATTTAATGATTTTTTTCAGTATTTACCCTTGAAGGAAGTTGATCCATATGAGCCAGATACAGTGAGCCTATGAAGAAGTAAAAGAGGATTAATTAGATGACATGAGGAAGAGATGGCAGAAACCTGAGCAGTCATCCCAGATCCAAACTAATGGTAGGGCAAGACCTCTAAGAATTCACAACAAAACCGAGGGCTGGACAGAAAACTGTAGAGGCACTGGTAGCTGTTGAAGTCAGGCATAAAGGCAATCTGTAAGGATTTCTGGCCCGAGAGGTAGAAGTGAGAGGATGCCACAGAGATGCAAACAATAAAAGTTCTGGATCAGGAATGTTAATAAGTCTTCCCAGCATTAACAGTTTAACAGCCATGTGGAGTAAGATGATAAAACTGATACTCAAAGGAAGGAGGAAAAATACAGTTGAATGAAGAATAAGGAAATGGTCACACCTAAACCACAAGAAACCAGTAAGGGTTTCTTGTTTAGGAACTGAGACAGTGAAACTTGGTATAGGAAATCTATAGTACTTCCCTACTATGCTCAGAGAACATTGTGGAAGAAGGGGCAGAAGGAATGTAAGAGCCAGAGAGAGGGAGTGGCATGGAACACTGACCCATGGGAATGACATGACTGTTTCACTCTTGAATTCATGACAACTTTGATCATCTTCCCAAGACTGGGCTGCTTCTGGCATGGAAGTGTGTGGGAAAAGAGGTTGCTTACAGGGTCCCCTCCTCCCTGAGGATATATATGCAATTAATGGTTGCTAGGGAGAGACATTTTCTTCATTGGTATAGTCATTGGTGAAGTTTCCATGCTCCCATAAACAGCCTTAATGAAACTCATTGGAGTGTACACACACACACACACACACACACACACACACACACACACACACACAAAGAAAAAGAAAAGTAAGGCTACCAACATTCATAAGTGAATAAATGGCAGGTGAGGAGATCAGCTTTAATGTAGTTTTTCATTACAATACACAGTGCCTTCAACTTCCTTCGTCTGGCTTCCAGGATTCTCAGGTAATGTTTGCCTTTTACATAAATTCCCTCCTGTGGAAAGAGTTTTAAAGTCATTGAGAAAGTGAGTAGTTACCCCCATACCAGAAAAAAAATATAATCTTTTTTTAATTTATTATATGTATATGACATGTGGGTAGCACGGTCATGTGCATGAATGTGGATACATGCATGCCACAGCATATGTGCAGGAGTCAGAGAACAGTCTCAGATGTGGGTCCTTTCCTTTTGTCATTTGAGACAAGCTCTCTTTTTAGTTTGCTGTTTTAATGTATTGTGCTAGTTTACCTGTGAACTTTCAGGAATTATGTGTAACTCGAATGTTAAATGGTCTTTAAATAAAAAACCCAGAGCCAGATATAGGGGTAAATGTTGAAAGATCAGAGACAAAGGAACAAGCCACCTCTTCCCTCTAGGACTCCTCAGCCTGAAAAACCCTCTAGCTGAAAGACCTCTAGCCAAATGAGCTTCCTCAGCTGAAAAGGTTTTAGTTCCTGTCTCCTCAAACCTTATATACCTTTCTCTGCCCTGCCATATTACTTCCTGGGATCTCCCATCTCTTCTTAGGAATGTTGGGATTACGGGCACATTGTGCCTAACTTTTATATGGGTTCTAGGAATTCCAACTCAGGTTCTCATGCTGGCAGGACAAGTGTTTTACACAATGATCCATCTCATCTGCCTCAAACCATTCATTCTTAATTCCTGTGGCCAAAAGAAAAGAACATCTACCTTTATACTTCAAAAAGGAACATGAGACATTATGGGTGTATGTTCTGACATTCCTAGGAGATACAATTTCAAAGCAAGATCCCTGATCCTCTGACTCTGACAATCTTTCTGCTCCCTCCTCTACAATGTTCCCTGAGTCTTATCTACAGGAGTTATGTTGTATATGTATCCTCTGAATTCTACAACTCTGCATTTTGATTAGTTTGATTTTTCTGTAATGGTCTCTGCTGTTGCAAAGAAAAGTTTCTTTGCTGAAGAGTGGGGACAACACATGTCTGTGTAAATAAGGGCAAATATTCATAATGTAGTTAGGGATTATGCTAGTTTAATAAAGTGATGGTTGTAGATTCTCCTCCAAGATCCATGACTTCCCTAGCCCTGGGTAGCTGGCTAGGTTTCCCATACCAGGCATGATTTCCCTTCTGTTAAGTGGGTCTTAAGTCCAATTAGAGAGCTGTCAGTTAGGACCTATACCCATAAAATTTTACCAACATGACTGCTAAAAATGAGGTGAACAAGAACAACAGTAGAGATGCTAAAGCAGATGGGAGAACCCTCATGAGGCCTCAACTATACACAAAGAACTACAGGCAATTAATGAATGCTGCGAGCAGGAGAAAATAGTCTTCCCCAGGAAGAGCAAAGAGCACACAAATCAGTTATCCAATACCAAATGGCCAGCCCTGAAAACATACATACAAGTAACATTATAAGGACTGGACAAGTTATATTTAGGAATATATATGTATATACATATACAAATATGTATGTAGCATTAATCAATGGAAAAAGAGCCCGTGGATTTGAAAGAAAGCAAGGAAAGGTATATCGGAAGGTTTAGAAGGAAGAAAAGGAAGAGGTAAATGATATAATTATACTGTATCCCCCAAAAAATAAAATAGTAAAAAAAAAAAGTACAAGCTGAATATTGTTTTAAAAACACAAATCTGATAATGTCACACCTTGCTTAAAACTGGCAGTCCATACCTTTAATACCAGCATTCGGGAGGCAGAGCCAGGTGGATCTCTGTGAGTTTGAGGCCAGCCTGGTCTACAGAGCAAGATCCAGGACAGACACCAAAGCTACACAGAGAAATTTTGTCTCAAAAAAACAAAAAAACAAAAAAAAAAACTCACATTGATTTCTACTTTAGCCCAAAATAAAGCCAGATATTCTAACACATGAAGTTCTGGCTCTTATCTACTTTCCTTTCCTTGATAATACAGGGTTCTGCCTCATTCTAAATCTGTGTTGGACTGTTCTTCCTTTCTCAGATGAAAAGCTGTAAGTATCCATGATGCTCAAGACATTGTTTTAAATACTTTACATGTACATCCCATTTAATTCCCTCAAAATCTCACAGAAGAGGTGCAGTCATTATCTCCACTGCACCATGAAAGATTCACATACAGTGCACACAAAAGTCTTCACCATCTGCACTTTAGTCTTCTACTTATGTGATAGCATTTCTGAAGATACACCTAAGCTTTTCATACACACACACACACCTTCATAAGTACACACACAAGCATACAAGCACCCATGAAAAATTTACCACTGGTAGCACAAAACCTTCATCTGATTTGTATGGATGTTAACAACCAAAATAATCTATAATATGTAGTAATTAAAATGTGAGCATTGGTTTTTAATGTGTTTGGATTATTTAATGGATCAAGAACTCTTTGGTAGTTTGAATGAGAATGGCCACCAGAGGCTTATAGATTTGAATACTTGGTCAGCAGGGAGTGGCACTATTTGAAAGAATTAGGAGATGTGGCATTTTTGGAAGAAGTGTGCCACTGGGGATAGGCTTTGAGGTTTCAAAAAGCCCATTCCAAGCTCAGAGTCTCTTTTCTTCCTACTGCCTGCAGATCTGGATATAGATAGAACTCTCAGCTACTTCTCCAGCACCATGTCTGCCTGCATGTTACCATGCTCCCTGCCATTATGATAATGGACTAACCCTCTGAAAAAGACAAACGCTAATATTGAAATTTCTCAACCAATTAATATGATACTCTGCAATCACAGAAACAAGAATTCTATCCTAGGTTTCAACACATGTTGATAGAATTGGTGGATGTAAATACTGTTCATCTAAAAAAGAAAAAAATAAATGAATAGCCACATGTCTTAGTTAGAGTTTCCATTGTTGCAACAAAATACCATGACCAAAAAGCAAGTGTGGAGGAAAGGGTTTATTTGGCTTATACTTCTAGATCATAGTTCATCACTGGAGGAAATCAGAGGAAGAACTCAAGCAGGGCTGGAACCTGGAGGCAGGCGCTGAAGCAAAGGCCATGAAGAGTAGCTGCTTACTTGATGGGTGATGTCACTCTGTATGCTGTGAATATGTGTTGCTCTGATTTGTTGATAAATAAAATGCTGATTGGCCAGTAGCCAGGCAGGAAGTATAGGTAGGATAAGCACACAAGGAGAATTCTGAGAAGAGGAAGGCTGAGTCAGGAGTAGCCAGCCAGACACAGAGAAAACAAGATGTGAAGGCAGAACTGAGAAAAGGTACCAAGCCACGTGGCTAAACATAAATAAGAATTACGAATTAATTTAAGTGAAAGAGGTAATCAGTAATAAGCCTGAGCTAATGGCCATATAGTTCGTAAATAATATAAGCCTCTGTGTGTTTACTTGGGTCTGAGTGGCTGTAGGACTGGCAGATGAGAGAGATTTGTCCTGACCTCGGGCCAGCCAGGACACAGGAAAACTTCAGCTACACTTTATGGTGATATTTTATTTGTACTGAAATGTGATTTTATTTATATGTTAATAAATAAAGTTGCCTGGGGGTCAGAGCTAATAGCAAGCCATAGCAGAAGCTGGATGGTGGTGGCGCACGCCTTTAATCTCAGCACTTGGGAGGCAGAGCTAGGCAGATCTCTGTGTGTTCAAGGATACAGCCAGCATGGAGACACACACCTTTAATCTCAATACCAACCTTAGGAGACCTGGAGGTCTGTACACACAGGCAATGACAAGGAGGTCATGTGGTTGAGTTTACAACCAATGAGAAGGCAGAACAGAAAGTCAATAAAAAGGACAGACACACAGGAAGTAGGGCTCTTGCTGAGAGGAAGGACAGCAGCAGCAGCAAAGGGTAAACTCAGCTCTCAGTTACTGCTCTGACCTCTTGGGCTTTTAACTCTGCAATTGGCTCTGTGTTTCTTATTTAATAAGACTAATCATCTACACTTACTGGCTTTCATTCCCTGACTTGCTTAGCCTGCTTTTTTATAGAACCCAGGACCACCAGCCCAGGGATGCCATCACCCACCATGGGCTGGGCTCTCCCCCATTGATCACTAAATGAGAAAATGCCTTACAGCTAGATCTCATGAAGGCATTTCCTCAACTGAGGCTCACTCCTCTCTAATGACTTTAGCTTGTGTCAAGTTGACACACAGAACCAGCCAGTATACCTGACCCCTTGTCAACTTGACACACAAATGTAACACTATTAAGGCACAACCCTTCTTTTCTTATTCATCCTCAAGATATCACATTAAAATCATAAATAATTTTAAAAGTCCCATAGTCTTTACAAATTCAAGCACATCAAAATTTCAGTCTCTTTAAAATACCCAACATATCTAAAACTCCAAAATCCCTTTTTAAAGTTCAGTACTTTCACCTGTGGGCTCCTTTAAAAAATTAAATACTTTCTTCAAGAGAAAAGAACTAGTGCACCTTCACAATCTGAACCAAGCAAAACCAAATTCAAACAGTATAAATAACTCAATGTCCAATTATCTGGGATTCACTCACGATCTTACAAATTCCTCCAAAGGGCTTAGGTCACTTCTTCAGCTCTGCCCTCTGCACATACACACAGCTTATCTTCTAGGCTCTGGCTCATCCAGTCCACTGCTGCTGCTGTTCTTGGTGGTCTTCCCAGGGTACTGGCATCTCCAAAATGTGGGGTCCCTTGCTGCATCTGGGCTGAACATTCATCAATAGCCTCTCATAGGCTCTTTACATGGTGCCAAGCCTCAACTTATTTGCATGACCCCTTCAGTCCTGGACCTTCAACTGCCACTGAGGCTGCACCTTCACCCATGGCCTCTCCTGGCCTTTCACCATGCCAAGACTCAGCTGCTCTCCATGACCCCTTCATGCCTTCAAAGCTAGTACCACCTGGGTGACACACATTACCAATTCCAGCTACCAACACAAGGTACAACCATGGCTGCCTCTAACTTACAGCTTCTCTGTGCTCTCAAACACTTCCCAGAAGATTTCACCTCAACAATGCTGGTCTCTTATTAATCACTGCTAACTTCTTAGCTCCAGCTAACCAGCATCAATTGTCCCAGTAACATAAAGGTTTCACTTTAGTAGTTCTGGCATCTTGTTAATTACAGCATATTATTCAGCCCCAGCTAACCAGAACCACCAGACTGCTTTAGTAGTTCTGGCATCTTGTTAATCACAGCTGATTCTTCAGCCCCAGCTAAATAGAATCACAGAATCTTAATCCAAAATAACAAATGGCCCTGATAGAGTCTTTAAACTTCCCTCTGAAACTTCACAAGCCAGGCCTCCATTCTCTGAACAGCTTTCAATGTTCTTATCTTCCAAGCTCCCACAGAACATCCCACAGAGCTCTTAACACTCAATGGTTCTTCAAGCCCGAGTTCCAAAGTCCTTCCACAATCCTCCCAAAAACATGGTCAAGTCTGTCACAGCAATACCCCACTACACTTTACCAATTTGTCTTAGTTAGGGTTTCCATTGTTGCAACAAAACACCATGACCAAAAAGCAAACTGTGGAGGAAAGGGTTTATTTAGCTTATACTTCTAGATCATAGTCCATCATTGGAGGGAGTCAGAACAGGAACTCAAGCAGGGCTGGAACCTGGAGGCAGATGCTGATGCAGAGGGCATGTAGGGTATGCTGTGGGATGTTCTGTGTGTCAGATGTGTTGCTCTGATTGGTTAATAAATAAAACACTGATTGGCCAGTAGCCAGGCAGGAGGAAGTATAGGCAGGACAAGGAGGAGAAGAATTCTGGGAAGTGGAAGGCTGGGTCAGAGAGACACTGCCAACCACCACCATGACAAGCAACATGTGAAAGCCACAAGCCATGTGGCAAGGTATAGATTAATAGAAATGGGTTAATTTAAGATATAAGAACAGTTAGCAAGAAGCCTGCCACGGCCATACAGTTTGTAAGCAATATAAGTCTCTGTGTTTACTTGGTTGGGTCTGAGCGGCTGTGGGACTGGCAGGTGACAAAGATTTGTCCTGACTGTGGGCCAGGCAGGAAAACTCTAGCTACAAGAGCTTGCATCCCCTGGATCGCTCAGCCTGCTTTCTTATAGAACCCAGGACCACCAGCCCAGGGATGGCATCACCCACAATGGGATGGGCCTTCCCTCACTGATCACTAATTGAAAAAAAAAAGCAATGCCTTACAGCTGGGTCTCATGGAGGCATTTCCTCAACTGAGGCTCCTTGCTCTCTGATGACTATAGCTTGTATCAAGTTGATACACAAAACCAGCCAGTATACCACAGAATTCAGATCACACAGCATTATTGCTAAATAGATTCTCTATGAGGAGGGAAAGATCAAAATTCACTGAAAACACAGAATAAATAAGAAAACATGTAGATTATAGATGTTTTTACACTTTTGTGCTTTGAAATCATTTTAGACTTGAGGAAGTGTTACACAGAAGGTGCCACTTCCTTTAATCTCCCAATTTTAAATCGTGGTCTATTTATCAAAATGAGGATTTAAAGAGACAGCACAGAAATGGGAAGGGCAGTGAGAAGGAAGTAAAGGAGAACAAAAGGCAACCAGTGGGGGGTTCAGTCAGTCTTTCTAGCTACCTAACATCAGGTTACTGTTGACTACCTAGTTCAAATAAATACATTATGGGAATTTTTTATTTGTTTTGTTTTTTGGTTTTTGGTTTTTCGAGACAGGGTTTCTCTGTGTAGCTTTGCGCCTTTCCTGGAACTCGCTTTGGAGACCAGGCTGGCCTCGAACCCACAGAGATCCACCTGGCTCTGCCTCCCGAGTGCTGGGATTAAAGGCGTGCGCCACCACCGCCCGGCGGAAATTTTTTTAAATGACATAGAATAATGAACCAAAGTTCAAATTTCACCAGATTTCCCAGCAATGCTCTCTTTGTGTTGCAGTATCATTTAGTTTTAGTGTCTCCTTGGTCTCCTCTCATCAAAGAGAGCTTGCATTAAGCAAATATCCCATACCATGCTGAACTCATTAGTTATGATCTATTGTTTTCATGTGTATGTATGCCTCGGAATTTATGCATACAAATTACATCATCTGTGAATAGAGATGATTTGACTTCCTTCTTCCTGGTCTGGATGCCTTATGTTGCCTTTTCTTGTCTAATTGCCCCTGTTTTATCCTCAGTACAAAGCTGAAGAGAAGTGTTTAGAACTGGCATCTTTATTTTGTTGCTATTCTTAACACCAAAGCCATCAATCTTTCACCACCAAGAAAAATATGGGATGCTCTGTTGGATTGGGAAACTTGGTTTGCATAAGCATTTTGGTCATGAAAAGGAGTAGGGTTTTCTTCATATGCTTCAACTGCATCTTTGAAACTATCCTAACTGCAGTTTGTATTCCCTATTCACCCTCATTATGACCTTCAGGTTTCAGTACCACACAATCAGTGGTTCCATCCAGTGTTTGCACTGAGATACCAGCATAATCAGATAACTATCATGCCTCAGAGGCTAGAATTCCTTTTCACAATATCATCTTCAAGCCTTTAAGAGTTAAAACCAAATAATCTTACGTTTGTGACTTATGTACTTAAAGATATAATTGTTCTCTAAATATGGATAATTTTATATGAAATAACCTAATAAAATACTTGGCTTAACAACTGACTCCTGATGAGACATACACTCATTTAAAATCAAAATTATAAAATCTCACAGCAGACTCAGCCTTCCTCCCCAACCCCATCTCTTTGTGTCAGCTGCCAAAACCCAGAGGCTCTCTCTACCTAGGAACCCACAGAGCACACTGGCATGGGAATCAGGTAGGCAGACTTTACTTGTTACTGTCTTCCATTGCAAATTCCCCAGTTTCATCCTTAGCCCTGTAGCAAACTACATGTAGGGACCTGTCCAACCTCTTCAACCCCACTCCCAGGGGAACCTGCTGAACTCCACACAACAGACCCAGCTTTCGTCCTTCTTGGGGAATCTCTCCTGCCCTCTCTTCTATCCCATCCCCATTCCTTCCTGTCATCCCTCAATACCTAGAAACACTTTCTACCCAGGACTCCCAGTGGCCAAACCTGCCAGGGACTGGGAACACTCCCTATGAGGCAACCCACAGCCATCACATGTTCCAAAGACCCAGAGAGAACAACAAAAACCAAGAAATGCAACACCCCCCAAACAAAGATAAGACCAGATATATATACCTAAAATCACAATCATTCCAAAGCTAAATGCCTAGACACCAACACAAAAACACAATCATTAACACTCAAGATAATATGTCTCCACAAGAACCCAGCAACCCAACTACACTAAGTCCTGAGAAATGCAAAATAGCTGAAGGACAAGACAAAGAGAGAAAAATGGCTATTATTAATATGCTCAAGGATCTCAAAGGGAATAATAATCAACACATAAATGAAGTTTGTGAAAACACAAACAGTGGAATAAAATCAAGAAAACTGTTCAATGCATGAAAGTGGGAATGGAATCACCATATAAAACATAATGAAGGTGATCCTAAAAGGCAAATTCATAGCACTAGTGCCTGCATAAAATAACTGGAAAGAGCTCATATTATCAACTTAATGGCTTACCTGAAAGCTCTAGAACAAACAGAAGAAATAACACCCAAAAGGAATGGATGGAAAGAGTATAAGCTCGGGGCTGAAATCAATAAAATAGAAACAAA
Source organism: Peromyscus eremicus (assembly GCF_949786415.1). Taxonomy (NCBI): domain Eukaryota; kingdom Metazoa; phylum Chordata; class Mammalia; order Rodentia; family Cricetidae; genus Peromyscus; species Peromyscus eremicus. The sequence goes on from NC_081424.1 coordinate 63,111,829, forward strand.
AAGAATCAATGAAAGAAAAAATTGGTTCCTTGAGAAAAACCTGTAAGACTGATAAACGCTTAGCCAAATTAACTAAAAAATTGAGAGAGGGGATTCAAATTAACAAAAGTAAAGATGAAAAGGAGGACATAGATACATATAGTGAGGAAATACAAAGAATCATAAGCACATACTTTAAAAATCTGTACTCTAACAGATTGGAAAATTAAATTAAATGAATAAATCTCTTGATATATACTACCTACTGAAGTTAAATCAAGATCAGATAAGCAATTTAAGATAGAAGAAATAACTAAAAGTCTCCCAACTAAAAGAAGCCAAAGACCAGATAGATTCAGCACAGAATTCTATCAGATTTTCAAAGAAGAATTAATACCAATATTCCTCAAATTAGTCTGCAAAATAGAAACAGAAGAAACATTATCTAATTACTTTTATGAGGCCACAATTACCCTGATATCTAAACCACACAAAGACCCAAGAAAGAAAAAGAATTACAGAGAAATTTCCTTTACAAACATATATGCAAAATCCTCAATAAAATATTTGCAAACCAAATCCAAGAAAACATCAAAAAGATCATCCATCATGACCAAGTAGGTTTCATCCCAGAAATGCAAGAATGGTTCAACATACGTAAATTGCTAAATGTAATCCACCATATAAACTGACTGAACCAAAACCACATGATCAGTCAGGGTGATGGTGGTGCAGACAGCTAGGTGATGGTGCATACCTTTAATTCCAGCACTTGGGAGGCAGAAGCAGGTGGATCTTTGTGAGTTAGAGGCCAGTCTGGTCTACAGAGCCAATTCTGGGACAGCCAAGGATACACAGAAAAACCCTGTCTTGGAAAGACAAAATAAATAAGTAAATAAATAAGCAAACAAACAAAAAGCAAAAACCATATCAGCATCTCATAACTGCAGAAAACGCCCTGGTCAAAATCCAATACCCCTTCACGATAAAAGTCCTGGAGACACTAGGGATAAAAGGGACATACCTCAACATAATAAAGTCAACTTACAAAAAAACCAGTAGCCAACATCAACCTAAATGGAGAGGAACTCAAAGCATTTCTACTAAAACCAGGAACAAGACAAGGTTGTCCACTTTCTCTATATTTATTCAATATGGTACTTGAAGACTTAGCTAGAGCAATAAGACAATTGAAGGAGATACAAATAGGAAAGGAAGAAGTCAAAGTATCTTTATTTGCAAATGACATGATTTTATATATAAATGACCCCAAAACACCAGGAAACTTCTATAGTTGATAAACACTTCCAGAAAAATAGCATGATACAAAATTAAGACACAAAAATCAGTAGTCTTCCTATATACAAATGACAAATGGACTGAGAAAGAAATAAGGGAAACAATACCTTTAAAACCTGAAAAAAATATATAGAGAGAGGTAACTCTAAGCAAGCCTGTGAAAGTTGTATAATAAAAACTTCAAGACATTGAAGAGATATGAAAGAAATCTAAATGGACTCAGCAAATAATGGGGTAGACAAAACCCCAACTAGATACTCTCACAACCAAGTGAAACATCCAGTGCCAAGAATGGGTTATATCTAGTTGAGTTTTGGTCCCAAGAGATCCCATAAAAAAAAACCCAAACCACCCAAGATATTGCCAAGGCTATTGGTTGCTCTCTACAAATAGATGGTTATGTCCTATTGCTGAAGACAACACCTACATTAATCATTGAACATGGAGAAGTTGAGGTGGTGCCTAACTAAATCCTTCACCCCTACTGACTAATGTCGACAATACAGGAAGGCATACTGCATGCCACCAGAGGAAAAGGTAAATACCAACCCAGCTACAATCCCTGTGATCTACAATGGTGACCTGCCTGCAGGATACACTGCTCCAATAGTGGCACAAATGTGGGAGCAACCAAACACTATTTGATGGGATTTAAGACCCAGTCCATGAGATGGAACCCATCCATGCCTGACACTGCTCAGGTGGCCAAGAACCTGAAACTAGATAGGCCATGGACCTAGGGGAAAACCAAATACTTCTGTTCTGCTAAAGGAATGTAGCAATACAATGACATACTGATATACTCATAGATCAGTATTTTGTTCAGCATCATCAAAGAAGCTTCCTCCCAGCCAGGCAATGGTAGCCCATGCCTTTAATCCCAGCACTCGGGAGGCAGAGCCAGGCAGATCTCTGTGAGTTTGAGGCCAGCCTGGTCTACAGAGCGAGATCCAAGACAGGCACCAAAGCTACACAGAGAAACCCTGTCTCGAAGAAAAAAAACAACAACAAAAAAGCTTCCTCCTACAGCAGATAGGAACAAATACAGAAACCCACATGACAATGTGCAGAGAGTGAGAGACCTTGGAACACTCAGTCCTAAATGAGATGGTTCTAACAGATCCTTCCCCTCAGGGGTCAGAAAACTCTGTGGAAGAGGAAGTGGAAAGGCTGCTTGAGCTGGTGGGGATGGAAAACACCAAGGAAACAAGAACTTCACATAGGAACTCACAGAGACTGTATACAGGGCCTATATAGGTCCAAGCCAGATAAGATCCCAGAGCTGTTGTTGGTTGTTTTGCAATGTTGTAGAATATTATTTTAAGGTGTACTACTTTTGTTTATGTTGCATTTGTTTGCCTCTGTGAAGCTGTGTTACTGTGCCTAAAACATCTGATGGTCTAATAAAGAACTGAACGGCCAAAAGTAAGGCAGGAGAGAGAAATAGGCTGGCAGGCAGAGAGGACAAATAGAAGGAGAAATCTGAGAGTAAAAAGGAGAAAGAGAAGGAGGATGCAAGGGGTCAGTCACCCAGCTACACAGCCAGACATAGAGTAAGAGTAAGATTTACAGAAGTAAGAAAATGGGAAAAGCCTGGAGACAAAAGGTAGATGAAGTTAAGAGAAGCTGGTTAGAAACAAGCCAAGCTAAGGCCAGCATTCATAAGTAATAATAAGCCTCCACATGTGTTTTATTTGGGAGCTGAGTGGTAAGCCCCACAAAAGAACAAAAACAAAACAACATTTTGGCACCCCATGTTGGGCACCAAATATTGTTTTGTTTTTGTTTCTGTTTTGGCTCTTTTGGGGGGCCTGCCACTCAGCTCCCAAATAAATCACACATGGAAGCTTATTCTTAAATATAAATGCCTGACCTTAGCTTGGCTTGTTTCTAGCCAACTTTTCTTAACTTTAAATTATCCCAGCTACCTTTAGCCTCAGGGCTTTTTCTTTTCTTACTTCTGTAATCTTACTTTCACTCTTACTCTGTGGCTGGCTGTGTGGCTGTGTGGCTGGCCCCTGATGTCTTCCTCCTTCTCTACTTCTTTCTAACTCTCATTCCATGATCTTCTCTCCTCCCAGATTTCTTCTTCTATATATTCTCTCTGCCTGCCAGCCCTGCCTATTCTTCACTGTGCCTTGCTACTGGCCGTTCAGTTCTTTATTAGGCCATCAGGTATTTTAGACAGGCAACATAACACAGCTTCACAGAGGCTCATGCTGTTTTTATAATTTATACTGGCATGCCCCTTAATAAAAACTTAAATACATAACCCAAAACTCACTCTAATCAGACTGGAAAAGATAGTTACTGGCTCGGGGATCATGTGTCAAATTCATAATCAGTAGCTGTTACTGAAAAAAGGGAAAAAGGAAATAATCATTATTTGGGATAATTAACAGATTCTGCCAAAAATCATGAGTTAGTTCAAAATAGAAAATTAATACCAAAAAGATTTTATATTAAATGCCATGTTATAAATGCACTTCTGTTTTGATTAGCATAAATTCATCATACTTTAATTATATTCATTGCCCATTACCCTTTTGTATCTCTCCTCCCTTCTGTATTCTCCCCAAATAGTAGCCCTTCTACTGTTATGGGTTACCTGAAGAGAAAAATTCCCAAGAGGCCTGAATAAGTAGAATGGAGTCTTTATTAACACCAGTGTCCCAAGCAGACTAGCAGGAAACACTCCTGACTTCCAGCTGGTTTGAGTTTTTAAGGGTAACAAACAAACAAAAACAAAAACAAAAACCACAATTGTGATGTTTACAGAAAGCAAGCATTATTTACAGAAGCTGTTAAGAGAAGTGAAGAGATAACACTTAAATGGTCAGGCAGTTAACTTTTAGCTCAAGATCACATTGTATAGGAATTTAGGATTGGTCCAGAGATCAGTTTTACCCAAGATAGATTTAGCACTTAGAGTATTCTTAGGAATACTTTCATGAGATGGCATAACTATAGTTCAGTAGCCTACTACACTGCTTCCATATCTTTTTAAAACCCAGATTCAGCACAGGTTATGTTTGTCTTTCTGAATCTGGTTTATCTTATTAATGTAATGATCTCCAGCTCCACCCATTTTCATGCAAATATCATGGTTTCATTCATCTTTATGGATAAGTAATATTCCATTGTGTAGATATGTCACATTTTCTGTATCCATTGATCCATTGTAGGAATGTAAATTTGTCCAGAAACTTTGAACACCAGTATAAAAATTCCTTAGAAAACTAAAAATATGAATTACAAGGGTAGAAAATTACCCAAAGCAGGAGCCATGAGAGTAAAGCTCAAGACAGGTTCAATATATTCAAACTGAAAAATCAGTTGTAAGATATTTGTACACTTGTGAAAGTATATTTGCTGTGATTGGTGTAATGAAAAGCTGAACGGCCAATAGTTAGGCAGGAGGTAGAGACAGGATTTGGGGGGAGAGAAAGGAAGGGGAGGAAATGAATCTAGGTGCAAGAGATTCCAGGAAACATGAAGGAAGAAAGATGGGCAGTATGTGACAGAATGTAGATTAATACAAATGGGTTAATTTAAGTTATAAGAGCTAGTTAAAAACAATCCTAAGCTAAGGCCAACCTTTCATAACTAACAATAAGTCTCTGTGTCATCATTTGGGAGCTTGCTGGCAGGATAGAGAAAGACTCAGTTGTTTCAGTGACTTTTACAAGAGGTACAGAATGTACCACTGTGGTAGAATGATTTTAAGGTGTGTTACTTTTTTTTATGTTGCATTTGTTTAAATCTTGTGAAGCTGTGTTACTTTGCCTGTCTAAAACACCTGATGGTCTAATAAAGAACTGAACGGCCAATACCAAGGCAGGAGAAAGGATAGGTAGGGCTGGCAGACAGAGAGAATATATAGAAAAAGTAGCCAGAGAAGGAGGAGGACAGCAGGGGCCAGTCATCCAGCTACACAGCAAGCCACGAAGAGTAAGATTTACAAAAGTAAGAAAATGGAAAAGCCCAGAGGCCAAAGGTAGATGGGATAATTTAAAGTTAAGAAAAGCTAGCTAGAAACAAGACAAGCTAAGGTCAAGCATTCATAATTAAGAATAAACTTCCATGTGTGATTTATTTGGGAGGTGGGTGGTGGGCTCCAGAAAGAAAAAAAAAATACCACCAATATTTATAGAAATAATGATAAATGAAGACCCCATGGGAATAGGAAGAAGCCAAGTGCTAGAGCGGTCCCTAGAAATCCACAAAGATAACTCCACAATAGACTACTGATAATGGTAGAGAGAAAGCTCGAACTGACCTACTCTGGTGATAGGATGGCCAAACACCCTAATTGTCGTGGTAGAACTCTCATCCAATGACTGATGAAAGTGGATGCAGAGACCCAAGACCAGGCCCCAGGTGGAGCTCCAGGAGTCCAATCGGCGAGAAAGAGGAGGGATTGTATGAGCGAGAATTGTTGAGACCATGATTGGAAAAAGCACAGGGACAAATAGCCAAACTAGCGGAAACACATGAACTATGAACCAATAGCTGAGGAGCTCCCAACTGGATCAGGCCCTCTGGATAAGTGAGACAGCTGATTAGCTTGATCTGTTTGGGAGGCCCCCAGGCAGTGGGACCAGGACCTGTCCTTAGTGCATGAGCTGGCTGTTTGGAGCCTGGGGCCTATGCAGGGACACTTTGCTCAGCCTGGGTGAAGGAAGAAGGGGACTGGACCTGCTTGGACTGAATCTACCAGGCTGAGCTGAATCCCCAGGGGAGTCTTTGCCCTGGAGGAGATAGGAATGGGGGAGGTGGGCTGGGGGAAGTGGGGGGGGAACAGGGGAATCCGTGGCTGATATGTAAAATTAAATTAAATTATTAAATAAAAAATAATGAAAGGTCTAAGAATGTTCAACAACAAGCTATCTTTGTATGAACTCTATTGTGAAAACTTTTATTTCATACAGGCACATGTTATATTTGCTTCTGTAAAGCAAATCATCTTAACAAGAACTAACAGTGACAACCACACATCAAGTAATGCCAAGCTTCAATTCTTAGCAAGCATGTCCCAGATTCAGAAATGAGTTTGGAGAATCGGGGTAATAGTAACTGAGGAAACCCCCTCACTGTTTTAAAAAGCTGACTCTAACATTTGCAGATGTCCTTTGACTGTCCACAGCAGCTTGACAAAGTTTCATACTGCTGTTAATATGCTGCTGCTGTCGTGAAGGTACGGTATAGACACCTTTGTCTTGGGTATAGCTTCACGATTGCAAGTAGGCATAGAGAAGCAGCAAGTCCAATATGGAAGTCTCCCATAAACCCTTTCAATTGCTCCTGGACCCCAGAAACATCAAAACGCGAGCTTCCTTTGGAAGCGGGGGGCAGGGAAGGAGAGCAGCTCCGCCTAACCGGTCCTGGGATCCACCTCCCCGCCAGTCAGGCAGCTGAGGCTGAAGCCCAGCCAGCGCCGGAGTGCTCCTAACCCAACCTCCTCGGCAGGACAGGCGCAGGCGACCGAGATACGGCGCGGCGCTCTCTCGCCTTCCTTCCGGTGGCTTTGCTGGTCAGGAGTCTCACTTGGTCATTTCCCTCCCTGCTTTTACAGTAGACAGTCGCAGCACTAAAAGTAGACACCGCCCGAAAGGGACAAAATTTGCCCCTCCCCTGACCTGAGCACCGCTGCTTCCGGAAGTGGAGCCTTATTTCCGGATCAGGTCCTGGCAGCTCTGAAAAGTAACGTGTCATATTATGAGAAAAGTTGCAACCCGCCAAATCAGTCACGTGTAAAAAAAAAAACCTGAAAGAGCCGATAATCACCTTTCCCTGCTTTTTAGTTCTAAGACCAGAAAATGTAGCATTTTTCAGTACCAGTCAAGCAGGAGTTCTTACCTACTAACAAGCACTGTAAACACAGAGCGCCGGCGTGTGCCGGCAGCCCGCGGAAAGCCCGCGAGATTACCCAGCGGCTTTGCGCGTCCGGTGGGAGCGTCCGCGCTGGAGCTCAGCGAGCATGGGGAAGGTAAACGTGGCCAAGCTGAGGTACATGAGCAGAGATGACTTCAGGGTCCTTACCGCGGTAAGAAGCACACCTCTCTCGCCTGTCCACCCCGGTGGCGTCCTCTTCCTGCCCCTCTAAGGTCGCTGGGAGCTGAGCATGGGGGCTGGGATCTGGGTAAAGGGTCTGACTTTGACTAAGCTTTTGTGGAGAAGAGCTGTCTTTTCCTGAAGACTGCAAAGCCTTCCTTTCCGCTTCTCGTTTTGCTTCAGAGGCGCTGGCGTCTGTGCTGCCTGGGAAACTTCAGGGACTCACGGCTTCCAAACTAGGGAGAGTGAGGATTTAAAAGTCCTTGAAGGAGGCCTCTTAGGTTCCCAGTAATAGACCCAGTAATGTTCCCTCTGATTCATCCAAAAAAAACACATGTGTCTGGTTTTAGTAACAATTTTAGGCAGTTCAGCAGAGTGCAAAACAGACAGGGGGGATACCTTCAGTTAATAATGTCATTATCAAGTAGTAAGGATCGTGAGGGTAACAAAGGATAAAGGAATAGAAAGTATCTATGTGGGGGAAGGTGAGGCAAGAGTACTCCTATCTTTGAGTTGTATAGTGACAGAGACTGCCTAAGTCCAAAAATCGTGTCTTTACTCCTATTTTAATTAAATCACAGAGTTGTTGGTTTGTGTCATGTCCCCGAAACAGGGGAATATTACCTACGGGAGAAGAGATGTCCTTGGAGAGAGTTCAAGATAAAGACTATAACCCTAATACGAGCAAAAAACCCAGAGATGGGAAAAGTCTTCAGAGGAAGGAAAGGCCAGTGTGGAAGATGTACATGGAAAAAAAGCTGAGAACCAGATCATGTAGATCGTTGCCCTTGCAAGCCTAGTAAACATTACGTTGGAAGCCAGTGAATGTTTTAATTAGGAAAATGACAAAGTTTGATTGTGTAGCTTTAGTCTCAGTGCAGAGATCATGACATACATCTTAGGTTAGAGTCCGTCAGTCTTTGTTTAGGAGTCACTGTCTTTTGGTAAGAAGGACCATGTTATGTAATTACATAACAGGATATGTAATGTGAGTTCCCTGGTTCATGCATTATTTTAAGTCTTTGTAGCCAAAGTTTTTGGAATTAGTCTTAAGTAGGTAGCACTTACAAATTAATCAATCAAATGCAAAGTCCTAAGAAATTTCTCCTATAGCTGTCTTAATTAACCTGGGCTTTTTCTTTAAATGGTATTTTTAAATGGCTCTCCTTCTCAGTAGATTCGCTTATTTCTCAATGTCTGACAAGAATAAGGTAGTCAAGAAGTGTATTAGAAGATTGGGGAAGCAAAAACAGAACATTAAAAATGAGTTAAAAGTCTCAAATGATTAGTTAGGGTGAGACAACAGAGTAACAGATTTTTCTTCCAAAATTTCTAAGCTCCCTAAGGAATTACCTAGTCATTGACCTTAACATTCCAGACTCAGACAGATGCTGCCAGGTTATCTTTTCTTGCCCACCCCCTCTTTCTGTGAACTTCTTTGCCTCTATATCAATTATCTCAATTATGCTTAATATCTGGAATATCTGTAGGTTTTTTTAAGACAGTATTTAGGTGTTAAGTATTTTATTATCAACCACATGTCATTAGCTTTTCAAGAACTAAGTTTTTACTCTTGAAGTTGACAGTATCAGTGATTAACTATATTTATCAAGAAGGAATTTAGCATGATGGAGACTAAAATAACTATATTGTAAGTCATATGCTGCCTTAAACTTTTTGTTTGGCCACAGAACATGTGTTCAACAATCCTGTAAGATCATTCTATCTAGTGGCAGTATAACCATGGTAGTGCCCATTAACTTTGTAGCCTATGTTTGCTTAACAGCACATTTCTCAAGATCTGTTCCTGTTAGGCTGCACAGCTGTGGCTAGAGATCTACTTAGTTGGGAAAGTTTCAAGAGGCTAATTTAATTTCTTAGCAAGGTTTTAATAGACGAGGCTTTGTGTTGCTTATGGCATTATAATGATTCCTTTAATTTCAGGTCGAAATGGGCATGAAGAACCACGAGATTGTTCCGTGCAGTTTGGTTGCTTCTATAGCCAACCTGAAGCATGGTGGTTGTAACAAAGTGTTGAGAGAGTTAGTGAAGCATAAGCTTATAGCTTGGGAACGTACTAAAAGTAAGTATTTTATGCTACATTATTTTAAGCTAATTGGCTTTCTGTAGGGCTGACCTTCCAAGGGCAGAAAGTACAAGTTGCCCGATTAGACAACCAAGAACTGATATATTCTTCTGCCATATTGAATTGGTCAAAAACAATCAGAGTCCACTCAAATCAAAGAGGGCAGAGAAAGTAGCAAGATCACACTGCAGAACAAATGGGATAGTCATACAGTTACTACTTTCCACCTTTGGAAAATTCAGCTTCTCACAGGACTAGAGCATTTCTTCTCAAGCCATCTGTGATGAAGGTTGAAGGTTTAAAAACCTGCCGCAGATCTTTTATAAATATAAGAGAAAGTAGTTATTGGAAAAAGTAAAGAGAATAATGGTTATATAAAAAAATAGGCATAAATTCATGGTCAAATCAGTATAAAATATCCTGACTTAAATCCCTTTAAGTTTATGTGCATATCTTTTCACAGACCCTCAAACTGGTGTTCATACGTGAATCGTGAATCACACTTTAAGTAGTTCTATAATAGAGAAGAAATTGGGAACTTATAAGTCTGTGTAATTTATCTTTCTCTAGCTAAGACTTTCCATCTTTGATACTTGGATTGAGTTGATGTATCTTGTTGCTACAGTGCAAGTAAATAATGTTCTTATCTAATTTTTGTGTAGCTGTTCAGGGCTATCGGTTGACAAATGCTGGTTATGATTACCTTGCTTTGAAAACACTGTCTTCTAGACAGGTAATTGAGTCTGTTGGAAACCAGATGGGTGTTGGCAAAGAGTCAGGTATGTACTAACAGTATTGTTAAAAGCATTGTCTTTGCTTAAGTTTTTATTTTACTTTGAGAAAGCATTCCATAGTCCAACAAAACAGTAAGTCAGAAAGTTGATCATAAGCAATAACAGATTTAGGAACATAGTTTGTTATATTTATTAACAGTAATTTAGTAAGTTATAATTACCTTCATAAGTCCATTACTATCATTTCAGTAATACCAAAAATTTCCAGAGTTCACACATGCTAGCACATGTTTTACCACTCAGCTACACTTCAAGCCCTAATTTTCTTTTAATAGCTCACATCTTTGGTAAATATTATATTTGCTCTTATTTTATATCTGATAGTATGTATTTGTAATAATTAAAATTAAAAGGAAGTAATAGAAGATAGTAAATATCAATACCACAGGCACATTGTTATGTCACAGCAACACAGAACTAAAAGCATTTTAAAATATCATTGAGCAAGCCGGGCGGTGGTGGCACACGCCTTTAATCCCAGCGCTCGGCAGGCAGAGGAAGGCGGATCTGTGAGTTCGAGGCCAGCCTGGTCTACAAAGTGAGTTCCAGGAAAGGCGCAAAGCTACACAGAGAAACCCTGTCTCGAAAAACCAAAAAAAAAAAAAAAATCATTGAGCAAATAGTTGTGTATTCATGTACATCCTCTGTGAGAGACAAGAATAAAGTCTAGGAGATGATTCTGAACCATAGCCTCCTATATACAGTTTTTGTCCTGTGCAATTCTTCCTATCTAATTTACATTGTCAAAACTGGGGAAGCAAAATTAAACTTGAAAATAAATAATTATTAAGAAACCTACCCCAAAAAGGTCCTTATGAGATTTTATATGGTTAGCATGCCTTCTGGGTTTAAATCTAAATTATGGTATGTATTTAAGAAATAATATTAGATAGAATGCTAAGTTGGAGTTGGGAGAGCATGTGCACATGAAAATATGTATAAACACTGTGGACTATCCCTTTGGGTAACATAACCTTCCTGTTAATTGTTTTTGCTTTCAGTCATTACTTTTGAATTTTAAATTATGAATTAACTATTGTAAATACTTCAATTATATGAAAACTAATTTATGAAATAGATGCTGTTTATTTTTTTAATTTTTAAAAGATTAATTGAATAATAAAATAAGCATTAACATTGTAAAAATAGAAAATACAATAAAATCTAGTCTTATTTCAAATATATATTTCAGTTAATTTTCTGTTGATTATATCCCATAGCTAAGACAAATAGAAATATCTTTAGTCTGAGAAAATTTCTGTATAAATACAGCTACATTTATGTGTATTTAGAGTTATTTTTGTGTTCACATGAGATTGTAGCCAAGAGTGGAAGTAAGCATTATTCATGATCTTATACCTTAATTTTTATCTCCTTTTCACTCTTGTTGACATTGTGTATCAGCAGGTATCTTTCTCATAATTGTACAGTGTTACAGTGGGATGGTTGCTCTTTGGTTGGTTTTTACCAGTTTCTAAGCAGTAGTGATTTGAGTTTCATTTATTCTTAATTGTGAGCAGTAATGGAAGTCCCTGTCTTTAGATAGATACATTAAAGGTTAGTGCTTCAGTGGGGGAATTTTGAGGAACACAATTCAGTCTATAAAGGGTAAAAAGTATATAAATTTTGATATTATCAAGTTTCAAAAATGTGTAATGATTTATATTCTGTCAATAAAATGATAGCCTATTAATAGAAATGATTAAAATTTCTTAATGTACTTAGAATGTGTTCTAAATGTCAGCATTACAAATAACTTACTTTGATAGTTGGCAAATTACTTATTAAGATGATTAGTTTACTTACAGAAATAAATTCTAACTTATTGGTCATCAAAGCAATTGAACTGAACATGTTAAAATGGAAGATGTTATATCACTTATCTTGGACTGAGGATGTAATTGTATGATAGAGACTGGCCTGCTATATGCAAGGCCTGTGTTGGATCCCTAACTTCTTTCACTAGAACTGCTTTCTCAATGAATTGATTGTTTTGACATAATGATAAATATAAGTATTGAGCATCTTTGAAAGCAGAAGTACCCTTTGGCTAAGTATACCTCTGCTTTCTTTTACAGTTACATATATAAACACATTATGGGTTGTCATTTAGGATATGAAATATTTTGCACAAGAAGAATTAGGAAAAATAGCAGGTACAATGAAGGCAGATAAAGTTAGAACTAGTTGACCCATTGCAGTAAAAGTGTCCTAATGATGCTTTTATAATTTTTGCTCTAGATATTTACATTGTTGCAAATGAAAAGGGGCAGCAGTTTGCACTGAAGCTTCACAGACTGGGAAGAACCTCCTTTCGAAATCTGAAAAATAAGCGTGATTATCATAAGCACAGGCATAATGTTTCATGGCTTTATTTATCTCGTCTCTCTGCCATGAAGGAATTTGCTTATATGAAGGTATTTTTTGATGATTTTACATTTCTTTAAAAAAAGAAAAATGATAACCTGTAGCTCATTATAATCAACCATTACAAAGACCTTAATGACCCCCAACTCAGTCCCTACAGTCAACTTGAACTCTATTATGTTCTTTTCCTAGTGACTTCCTCTTAATGAAGGTATTTTATTTTACTCTTATACAAATTTATGTGTGTGACTATATAAATGTCCTTTCTATTGAAAATAGTATCTGGAGATCTTGTTTCAGATAAGTTGAGTAATATTTTCCTTTAACATGAGAAAAAAATATTAATTTACATATTTGTATAGTAAAATGACATCTGTTACTTTTTTTTTTTTTTTTTTCTCGTTTTTTTTTGAGACAGGGTTTCTCTGTGTAGCTTTGCGCCTTTCCTGGAACTCACTTTGTAGACCAGGCTGGCCTTGAACTCACAGAGATCCGCCTTCCTCTGCCTGCGGAGTGCTGGGATTAAAGGCGTGTGCCACCGCCGCCCAGCCTGTTACCTTTAAAAATAAGTGCCATATAGATTTTTTAAAATATCTTCAATACTTAAATGTTATCAACAACTAAGGTTACTAGAAAAATAGCATAGTTATTCTACCTAGTAGGGTTTGTTAAAATTTACTTCATTATTTTTAGTTTTGCATATTGAATATCCTTAGGTTGACTAAAATTTTGTAAAGCCTTATTGTAGGAAAGTACATTCTTTTAAAAACATGATTTTATTAGCTTTTTATATTTTTCTGTTTTAGGCATTATATGAGAGGAAATTACCAGTTCCAAAGCCAATTGATTACAATCGCCATGCAGTGATCATGGAGCTTATCAATGGTTATCCCTTGTAAGTATTCATTAAGCTTGAAAGCATAGGTCCTAATAGATGAATTTTTAAGTAAAACATTAAATTGTTGGAAGAAGTTAGAAATTTCTATGCAAAAATAAGTTGAAAGCTCAGTTTTATTCAGTTTGTCATCTCTACCATTTGTGAATTGATTTATTCAGTATTTATAAAGGATCTGTTACATACAAATACTTTCAAATTCAACAGTGAACAAAAAAAGTTCCTACCCTCAAACTGAACAGAAAAACACATAGTACATCTAGTATATCTGTAAATTCTATCGATAAAGGCCAGCGAAGAGGCTAGAGGTAGGAGATTCCTGTTTAATGTAGTCAGAAAAGTGTCATTCACAGGGTGAAATCTTAGGAAACTAGCTAAGGCAATATTCCGGGTAAAGAAAGGGCTTTGGTCCTTAGGTGTTGACAGTCGAGGTTGGAGAGAGAACAAACCAGTATATAGAGCAGAGTGACTAAGGTAGGAAGGGGAAATGTGAACAGTGAAATCCAAGAAATAGTCAGGGAAGGTAAGTTAGGAAACTTATAGCAGTTCAGGCAAGAGATGGTAATATCTTTGTCACAGTCATAAAGGTGCTGAAAAGTGCTCAGATTCTCAGTATGTTCTACAGATAGCAACGTGCATTATTTGGGATTGGGTTTGAATGTGAAAGAGGCAGTAAATCAATTATAGTGAGGACTTTGGCCTCAGTAATAAACAGTAAAGAAAGAAAATCTGAAAGGCATGGTGCCTGATAGTTAGGTGAAGTATTTCAGGAGAGGAAAGAAGTCAGCTGACTAGAAATGGAAATGACTAAGAATTTAGGCTTAAAAGCATAGAAGAAATTGTCTTGAACCTTTTTTGTTTAAATGAAGTGGAAGGAAATCTGTTGAAAGTAGAATGAGTGAAATTAGAAATGGCCTAAGTAAAAAGAGTTGAGCTGTAAGGAAGATGTGAGATAGGAGGTGACAGTGGAAAACAGACAGGATTGGAGCATGGTGTGGTCTTTTAATAGTTGAGGCACATATCTGTGATGAGAATATGTGCCTCAACTATGACTGGGAATTGAAATGACACATACACATGCATTTTTATGCTCATTAAAATCATGAACATGTACAAATAACCTATTTATAATTTTCATACTTTCAGGTGTCAGATACATCATGTTGAAGACCCCGCATCAGTTTATGATGAAGCTATGGAACTAATAGTCAAACTGGGAAGTCATGGGCTGATTCATGGAGATTTCAATGAATTCAATCTCATATTGGATAAAGATGACCACATCACCATGATTGATTTTCCACAGATGGTTTCCACTTCCCATCCAAATGCTGAATGGTATATGCTAAAACTGATTCTAGTTGTGGATGTTTGTGTATCATAAAATTAATTTTTATTCATAATTTTTCAGGTTTCTATTTAGATCAGATTTGTTTTTTGAATAAAGGATATCTAACTACTAGAATTTTCCCTGTAAGAGAATCTTTACTACTCCATATTTTAAAGTAAAGAAAATATATTTAAATCCAATTTTAAACCTAATCATTCATTATGCTTATCCTGTGTACTGAGAATCTAACACAAATTTCAATGAAGAGAGCATTAAAAGGATTTGGACTTAACATTCAAATCAAGCTTTCTTAGCCATAGAGCCAATTTGTTCAAACAGTGCTTTAAGAAGTCAGAGAAACTGACTTGGGAGGCAGAGGCAGGCAGATCTCTTATGAGTTCAAGCCAGCCTGGTCTACAGAGCTAGTTCCAGGACAGCTGGGGATACTTGGAGAAATCTTGTCTCTAAAAACCAAAAAAAAAAAAAAAAAAAAAAGTTTTAAAACCAAAGCTTGCTCAGAAGTAGGTAGATACATGGAGAGGCTATGTGTCCTGTATAGAAGTAAATAAATGGATAGTAGATAGAAAAGATAACATTAAAAATGAATGTTTGCTTTTACAGGTATTTTGACAGAGATGTTAAATGCATTAGAGAGTTCTTCATGAAACGTTTTGGCTATGAAAGTGAGCTCTACCCCACCTTTAGTGACATCAGGTTTGTATTTAGTACTTCTTATCATGATAGAACCCCTGCGATAGATTATTTGCTTAATTCTAAAGTTAATTCTTTTGTCTGAAATAATGTCCAGATACACAATTGCTGTTGAATATTTCTACTCTACAGCACATGAATGAAACTTGAAGATTTGAAAATATTTGCCGTCAGTCCATTAAGATACCACAATTGAACTTCTGAATGTTGGATTTATTTTCTAATGAAGTCAACACCTTTCATTGTATTTTGAATGTTGTATCAAATGTTCATAACCCATTTATAAGAAATCAGGTGTCAAATCTTAGTGAAATTGGTGTTTTGATTTATAAGATTTTATTTTTGATTACGTGTATTTCTGTGTCTTAGTTAGAGTTTCACTTGTGATAAAACACCATGAACAAAAGCAGCTTGGGGCGGAAAGGGTTTATTTGTCTCACAGGTTATAGTCTATCATTAGGGGAATCTGAGGCAGGAATTGAAGCAGAAGCCATGGAGGAGTTCTGCTTATTGGCTTGCTCTCTCATGGCTTGCTCAGTTTACTTTCTTAAACCTCCCAGGACCACCTGCCTTGGGGTGGCACTTCTCAAAGAGAGCTGGGCTCTCCCACATCAATCATGAATCAAGAAAATGCACAGGCTTGCTTATAGATCAATGTGGTGGGGACATTTTCTTCATTGAGGTTCCCTCTTCCCACAGGATTTTAGCCTGTGTTACATTGACAACACACTAACCAGCACATAATGTGTGCACATGAGTGCAAGTACCAACAGAGGCCAGAAGAGAGTCCAATCCTCTGGAGCTGGTCATTGTGAGCCAACCAAAGTGGGTACTAGGAACCAAGCCCCCTTCCACTAGAAAAGTAACATGCTGAGCCATGTCTCCAGCCTTGTATTTTTCTTTTATTCAAATTATGTATTTTTTTAAGTTAATCTTTTTTTATTGGTTTTATATACTTTTAAGATATTTCCTGGGTTGAGATTTGTTGTTATATAGTTTAAAAAGCAATCTTTTTTTCCTTTTATCCCTTTATTTAAAATATTTTATAATTTTTTAAATTAATTTGTTTATTCTCCCATATATTACATCCCGACCCCAGTTTCCCCTCCCTCCTCTCCTCCCAGCGTCTCTTACCTCCCCTCCCCCCTAGATCCATTCCTCCTCCATTTCCCCTCTGGCTCCTACAATCCTTTTTCCCCCTCTTCTGTGGAGTTCCCTGAGCTCCAACTAATGTTTAGCTGTGAGTTTCTGCATCTATTCCTATCATTTGTTGGATGAAGCCTCTATGATGACAAATTATGCTAGGCTTAAAAAGCAACCCTTATCCTTTTTGAAAGTTAATCTACTAAGTTAATAAAAATCAACTGATTTCTATAATCTTTTTATTATTATGTTGCTTTTTAGTTATTCTTCAAATATTTTTATATTTGCATAGTTAAATAATTTAAATACTATGTTTAAGATTAAATGTGGAAGACCATTTGAACTCACTTCAGTTTCATCATTTATTAGAGTGGTGCTGTTTATTTCAGATATCTGTTTTCTGTGTCATTTGATGCTAGTACCTTCTTTCCCTAGGAGGGAGGATTCTCTTGACGTTGAGGTGTCTGCTAGTGGTTACACAAAGGAAATGCAAGCAGATGATGAACTGCTACATCCAGTAGGTCCAAACGATAAAATTACTGAAACAGAAGAGGAATCTGACTTCTCATTCTCTGATGAAGAGGTGTTAGAAAAACACAAAGTTTGGACATCAGAGATGGAAAATGAACTTAACCCAGTACATGAATCAGGTGACCACTGTTGCCACTCATCTGAAGACCTCAAGCAAATAAAGGAAGACAGTTTATCAGAGCAGAGTGCTAATGTATCCAGTTTTGAAGTGACTGAATTAAATCAAGCTTTAGAAGAAATGAAAAAGGAGGTTCTTACCCACAGTTCTGTTACTGGGTTTTCTGAGGAGAGCAGTAGTACTGAAAATGATACCAGACACGATGGCCAGACAGGTCAGTGGAGAAGCCCTGCTGGCTCTGAGGAGTGTGAGGATGAATGCCCTGATCTGATTGCCTTGTCATCATTGAACAAGGAGTTCAGGCCTTTCAGGTATAGATTTTTGTTTCCTTTTTCCTTTAATCTTGAGATTATTATATTCTTTGACTCTGACAAGGGAGCATATTGAAAAAGAACAAATGATATGACATAATTGTGCTGTGCCATCATGTGTAAAATGAAAGTTAACTTTTTTATATTAAAACAAGTTTGTCTTTTCAATTAATCTGATTCCAGATAGTCTATTGACTAAATTTTACAGAATTCTGCCTTAAACCAAAATTTGTGACTTCATAGAATTAATGTAGCTCTCTTAATAAGTAAATCTGTTTTTAGACAGGGTAAGTTCTGCTTCATTAATACAATTAATTTATGTTTAAACTACAAAGAGGCATGTAAGTATGTAAGACATAGAGCAAATGTGATTTCTGTCACATACCTACTGAGAATATTTTCTGGGGTTTTGGGCTTTCTGTCATTTGTTTGGTTTTTTGTGTGCACTTAAAGCTACATAATGGTATTACATTTTAAGAATTTCCTTTTGTCTTGAGAGTGTTAAGCTCAACTTAAATTAGCAAAAGTCCTGAAACCTAATTTTTAGGTTTGGGATAGTTTGTCTAGAACCAAACTATAGTTCATTGCAATAGTGATTTTATTTATTTCAAAACATTCATGTACAAAACTAGATCAGCAGAGCATTGTTAAGCATTTCCCAGTGCATGTTCAGAAGTGCATCATTTATTACTTTAGAATTACTTTATTAAACTTTAAGTGTACATAGACTTAATTTTTTTAAGATTTATTTATTATATATACAATGTTCTGCCTGCATGTGTGTCTATAGACCAGAAGAAGGCACCAGATTTCATTACAGATGGTTGTGAGCCACCCTGTGGTTGCTGGGAATTGAACTCAGGACCTCTGGAAGAACAGCCAGTGCTTTTAACCTCTGACCCATCTCTCCAGCTCTGACTTAATTTTTAAAAGGGAAAAACTTTATGCTGTCTTATATCATGATCCCAGCTAATACTTTTCAAAACCTTGAGAACCATTTTTAAAAAGTTACATGTCACTTGACATCTACAACAATAGCGTTACCGCAGAAGGAGTGCTTCTTTTTACACTCTTACAAAAGCCACTAGAAAGTTAAGCATCTCATGCTCTACCTACTGAGCTAGTCAGGCAAGAAAGAAAATTAGGAAACTAAGAAATTGTATTATTCTTTCCTCTGCACTAAGATAATGTTATTAAATAATTCAACCCATTCACAGAATTGCTCTCTATGTCTGCTCTGCTGTCTTCTGCTATATCACTGCATGCTTATGCATGACTGAGATAAAAGTTTCGTTAAAATTGTTATTTCAATAACCAGGAGCATTTCTGTTCCTCTGGGCTCTTGTCCCCTTGTTGTACAGTGAAGCTCATGGCAAGTAAGAAGCTCTGTATTAGTCCCTCTTACCCCCTTCACTGTCCCCAAGACCAGTTTCCTCCACCATGTGATCACCTCATGTTCCTGCTACCACCAAATTTTCTCATGCTCACTGGCCCATCTTTACAGTGCTGCTGGTTATAATTCCCGAGATCACATAGCTTCCTCCTTCATGGTTGCCATAATTCCATAGCTCCTGCTCTGGTTGCTGTATCTGGGTTCTCCACCATTTTCATTTTCATAACCAGGGGCAGCTCCAAAATTGCCGCCTCCAGGTCCTCCAAACCCAGTATATCTGTCTTTAAAAAAAAAAAAAAAAAAATTAATATCTGTGTATCTTAAGGACACCTTTATCTTTGTAGTTTTGTTCGTGAAGTAAAATGTGAGAATTGTGTTCCTTTTCCACATAGCTCTGTATCTTCTGCCTTTGGGCTGCCACCATTTAAAAAACTTGGAAAATTAAAGCAGAAGCATAAGAAAAAGTCAGCTAGTCAGAAGGGTAGCTGTGATACCACATTTTGATCTGATTTGGCCTGGGTTCTCTAGACCAAATAGAATCAATAGGAAATTTATTAAGGGTACTTCTTACCTTGGACTCACATTCTCATTAATCTGTTATAATTAGAAGGGAAATAAAAAATTGTTTAGTACACATGAACTACCAAATATCATAGCTTAGAAAAAACCTATGGTAAAGTACATGTCATTTGTCCTTGTGATTAGATCTTCGGAGACTGTTTTCCATCATATCAAGAGTATCAGTACCACTTAGTAACAGCCCTAGAGGAGATTAAAGTGTGGTTTTCACCAGGTGTACTAGCACTTTCACACTGTTACAAAGTTGAAAATTTTTAAGATCAGCCATACTAAGTCTGGGATTGACTTTATAAGGACTTGGCCTTTGGGGTTATATAAACTGAAGTGCCAAGGTCTACAGTGAGCAAGCTGGAAATTCAGGACAGCCAATAGTGTAGGCTCTAATCTGATTCCACAGACAAGAATATTTATGTCCTAGCTCAAAGATAGTTGGGCAGAGGATTCTCTTTCTCTGCCATTATATTCCAGACTTCATTGAATTGGATGACATCTACCCACATTGAGAGGACAGTTTGCTTTACTCAGTTTAGCAATTCAGAAGCACCTTCTGAGATATACCTACAATAATGTCTAGCAAATACCTAGCAAAACACTATATAGATTTATTAGTCTTATTAAGCAGGGAGTAGGGTTAATGATTTGTTCTTGCTCTGAATAAATACTGTGCAAAATTTTATTCCTTGAATAGTCATTTCAACAGAAAATATACAAACAAAAATAGATGTTGCAGAGCCAGGGAAATGGCTCAGAAGATGAAGTCACTTGCTACCAAGTTCAATTCCTAGGACCGACATGGTGGAAGGGGAAAACTAACTCCTGCAAATAGTTCTCTGACCTCTACATGAACGCTATGGCCTGTGCAATTCACACAGAAAGATAATAAATGTAATTTTAAAAAATAGATGTTGTAGAAAAATACTGAACATCAGAAGTTAATGTTTTCTGGGTTTTTGTACATTGTTTATATTAAAATACTGAACATTGAAAAGCATAGACGTATCCATGATTATAATTTTTACTATGATTCATAGTGCACTTTCAGCGTACTGTCTCTGGCTGGGCATGGTGGTTCATACTTCCACTTGGGAGGTTGAGGCCTGAGGTAAGATGATCAGCCTTGGCTACAATGAGACCCTGTCTCAGAGAGAGAAATGAGAATATTGTATCTGTCCATACTATGTCTGCTTTTGTTCAGAAGGTGGCAAGAAAGACACTCAGTGTGAGAAATAGATTTATATAATTTAGTGAAAAACACAAATGAATTATGGGAAAATGATAAATTTCAGTTATGAAACATTCTATTGGGAAAGTTTGATGGTGACTTTTGTCAGACATTCCATGAATGTTCAAGTGTAGTGGACTGAGTTGCAAGTAGTTTCACTTTTTACTTTAATAAATAACGTAATTTTGAGGCATTTCATCTTAAGCTTCGTTACAAAAAAATTAATTTAATTTTTACATTATAAAAATTAAGATAAATTTTGTTTGTTCTAGAGATGAAGACAGTATGAGGAGTGTTACTCAGCATAGAACAAGAACCCTGAGTGTTACATCAACAGGCAGTATCCTGAGCTGTTCAACAATTCCTCCAGTAAGTATTACACATAAACCAGCTGTTTGGGCCAGTGCTGTGGAGAGAATAGTGAACTTAGGTACTGTGAGGATTTCAGGTCATTTAGGTATTTGGTTCTCATGTGTTAATGCTATAAAATTAACAGCACTCGGAAGTATAGTAAGAGAGGAGAGGGTTCACTTTTACGTGAAATGAGCAGTTTCCAGGGATATGACAGCATAAAAATTAGTTGGAATTTGAGAGAGAAAATGTTAAGTATTTTGGTGGTGGTTGGTTGGTTGGTTTCTTGGTTTCTTTCTTTTTATGTTTTTATTTTGTTTGCATTGGTGTTTTGCCTGTTATGTCTGTTTGAGGCTGTCAGATCCTGGAGTTAGAGACAGTTGTTAGCTGCTGTATGGGTGCTCAGAATTGAACCTGGGTTCTCTGGAAGAGCAGTCAATGCTCTGAACTACTGAGCCATCTCTCAGTGCCCCCCCCCCGCCCTTGTTGATTTTTAACAAGGAAAGTTAGATGACTTTGCAGAAAGGTAAGGCCATAGCAGTGTGGTTGAAATGTGAAGGTGTTCCATCCTCACTTTGTTACATTCTGGGAAACAGATAATTTTAAATACGTTTGGTATCAAATTTTTGTTGGTTCTTTGGACATTTAGCAGTGGTAGGCAAACAATTTACAAAAAGACATTTTCTAGACAGGACAGTGAGCAAAATATTCTAGCCCTGACTGAGGTTTCTGGCGTGTAAGCCAGCCTTTGTTCTGACCTACCCAGAAGGAAGAATCAGTGTGGAGATTATTACACTCCACAAAGCAAACCCCTTTCTGTGGCCTGTGGAGGAATTGTTTCTCCATCTACACAGAAAGGATTATAGATCTTATTCATTCCTGACATTTGGAAAGAGCAGGACTCAATCAAAACTATGTTGGGTTTGCTTACTTTGCTGATTCTTAGTCAGCCACTGTGCAGATTTACAACCCACCTGCCTTATTTCAGGATTAGGCAGTGTTTTTGAAGAGTACTGTTTAATTACACTTTCTAAAAATTATTGTCTAACATTAAGAAAGTGAAATAGTAATTTATCAAATTCTTTATATATTAAAGTCATATAATTATGTTGGATTTTGTCTTCTGTTTATGTAAAATTGTGTGTTTTTAGAGATAATTTACTCATAGTGAACAAAGGAAACAGTTTAGAAGGGAAGAAATAATGAAATGAAATAAATTCAAAAGATAAATAACTTATTTTTCTAAACGTATTAAAAATTCAGATATGTGATTAGTGAATTAAAATGTTTTGTTTTGGATAAAATGAAATATAATATGAAATGATAGCTATCAAGAATAAAATAACAATTCAAGCTGGGAAGATGTTTCCATGAGTTTGTATCCCCAATGTCCACGTAAAAAGCCTGGTGAGTATGTCTATAACCCTAACACAAGCAGGAGCTTGCTGCCAGATAGTCAAATTGGTGAGCTCCAGGTTCAGTGAGAGACCCTAAAATAAGTTAGGGAGCAGTAGAGGAAGACAACATACATTGGCTTTAATATACACATGCGCATGCACTTATATGTGAACACCCTCATACACACTTGCACACATGTACACAAGGGTGCGTTGTAT
This sequence comes from Peromyscus eremicus, assembly GCF_949786415.1. Lineage (NCBI taxonomy): Eukaryota > Metazoa > Chordata > Mammalia > Rodentia > Cricetidae > Peromyscus > Peromyscus eremicus. The sequence goes on from NC_081424.1 coordinate 63,134,608, forward strand.
ATACTGTACATGCATGCACACACAAAAGAATAAAGTAAAAGTAGTTAACAGTAGTTTATATTGTAGTTCTGGGGCCTTTCAGAAACATTTAAAATTTGCTAGACCAGTGAAGGTAGATTCTCAAAATGTAATTGCCTTCTGTGTGGCTCAGATACAATTGTCTATGCCTGTTTAAGTAGCTGCTTGGTTCCTTTCTCTTTATCAGGCTCCAGTGTTTCAGAGTCTTGAGTGTTGTGAGTTGTAATATATAAGCCTGTGTTCTAAGGAGTGGTAAGACCCTCAGTCTAACTCCATGAACAATGATTTCTGTGCATACTAGGCCTTGGACTCTTTTAATTGAAAATATTTCTTTCTTTTTTTTTTGGTTTTTTGAGACAGGGTTTCTTCGTGTAGTTTGGTGCCTGTCCTGGATCTCACTCTGTAGACCAGGCTGGCCTCGAACTCACAGAGATCCACCTGGCTCTACCTCCCAAGTGCTGGGATTAAAGGCATGCGCCACCACTGCCTGGCGAAAATATTTTTTCATACAATATATTCCCATCACAGTTTCCCCTCACCCTAGATCCTTCCATATTAATCCATACCCTTTCTTTTTCTCTTCATTGTCATGCACCTGACTTCTTAACTGCTAGGATTACAGGCTGTATACCTAACTTCTCTTGAAATTTTTCTCATACTGTTTTCCTTCTGTTTTGTTAAAATGACAGGAGGAAACTGTTCGTTACCTCAATGAACTTGATGGTGGTTTTGGAATTTATACAAGGACAAAGAGTTTAAATTCCTTGAAATTATAGACATAAAATCTGTTTTATGTTTGATCATTCCCATTTATTAGACTTTTGCATTGCAAGGGGTCAAATCCAGGTTCTTCTGAAAGCTAGACATAAACTCTTAACACAGCCACCATTTGTAAATTCTGTCCTTGAATGTAGCAGAATTAAGTGATTAAGTTATATTGCCCTTTAATAAATATACATGTGAATAGATCTAATAGGAAAATGTTTTTACTTACAACAACAAAAAGAAAAGATGGTTTAAATAACTATATATTTTTTTTTTATTTTTATTTATTTGAGACAAGATTTCTCTGTGTAGCCCTGGCTGTCCTGGAATTCTCTGTAGACCAGTCTGGCCTTGAACTCTGAGATCCACCTGCCTCCCCCCTCCCAAGTGCTGGGATTAAAGGCATGTGCCACCACACCCGGCTTCCCAATTCTGTTTTCAATCCCTAGCACAAACAAGGTGTGGCTATGTAATTCTAGCACCTGGAGGTGAACTCAGGAGGATTAGAAGATTAAGGTTATCTGGCTTCATTCCAGTTTAAGGCCAGCCTGGGCACCCAGGCTACATGAGACTGCCTCATGATTACAAAATCATGTCTCTTACCAAGAAAGAAGGAATAATTTTCATCTTGATGTTTCCCTCCATGCTCATGATCACTAGGTGGCACTGTGGTGATTTGTAATTTAAACTATTATGCTACACTGACCCCTTTGGCTGTATAATCTGTATTTCTGCAAAGAATGTAAATTTTTAAGTTTTACAACAACTTCTCCTAGTTTATCTACTGTTCATATAGTGTCATCAAGGATTTTAAAAATTCATACTCAACATGTAAATTTGAAAGGTATTAGCAATGTAAATCTTTGCTTTAATGATTTTCTGTTCCTTATCAAAATGGTTATTAGTGATACTAACTTACAAATCTTTCCAGGAACTGGTGAAGCAGAAGGTGAAACGTCAGCTGACAAGGCAGCAGATGTCAGCTGCCAGACGCCGGCTGCAGAAAGGAGAGGCCAATGTGTTTACCAAGCAGCGGAGGGAAAACATGCAGAATATTAAATCTAGTTTGGAAGCAGCCAGCTTTTGGGGAGACTAATATATTTCTGATATATATATTTTAAGATACTATTTTCAGCCACCTTTGGTCTTTTTTGGACCAAAAACACTATTTATAGAATAAACCCTTTAGACTATGAATTTGACTCATATGGCTTCCAAAGATTAATTAGTAGTAATTCTGCTAAGCATTTTGTTTTTTAAAGTTCTTCAAATAACTCTGTTAAATCTAAAATAACTTGTTCAGTAAAACTTCATTAGCAGTATTTGCAAACTGTTAATATCATTTTTATTTCATTGTGATGTTTTGTTTGTGCCTTAAACAAGTAGATGGCTTGGCTTCAGGTCCTGGCTTTACATGTAATAAATAATAGAACAACTTAAATCAAGCTGTAGTTTTTCTCTTCCTTTCTCCTTCAGTCAGTCACTGATGAGTTAGTTTTAGGATTATATGAGACAATACACAATTATGTGGCCATTGGAGTGAGTTGGCCTTCTGTTTCTTTAGACTTCAGTATTGGAGATAAGTCAGTAATGGGTATTAATCAGCCTTTGGTCTATTTGGTGCTGTTTTCATTGGCTGTGTGGTCATGGGGAAGGAAACAAGATAATCCTACCAGGATTCTTAGAGTTGTTGGCTTTTCCTCAAGTTTGAGCAGAATTGGGAGAATGAGAAGGAATGAAGAGTGAAATGCTCTTTCTCATTTTCTTGTATCCATGACTCCAGAATGTGTTCCTACCTCAGTATTAATCAGTACTTAGTACAGGAAAGAAAATATAAACCATGGTTCATTCCTCGGTCACGATCTAATTCAGTAAGATGGAAATGAGTGTGGGTCCCTTCAGCTTCCCTGAACAGAACCAGTAGTGGAAGAGCCTCTTCAGCAAGAAATGACCACCAGATGGCAATGTCTGCCAACAGTGACCTAACAGAATGTCTAGCGTGATAAACCAGAAGAAAGACAATAGATGCTTTTCCATGATAAAGACATCATATTCCCTTTTTTATAAGTGAAATTAATTCTGGATATTTGCAACTTACCATTATCTAATTTCATTTAAATATTTGGATATAAGAATATATCAGATATGGTTTCTTTGAAAGTTAGACTTATTTTAGAAGTATTAACATAGCCCTAATTTAAATTTTAGTTATTTCTTTAAGCTGAGGTACTCAGTTTTTATACGCTGCCAAAAGTATTTTTATAACATAAACTAATGTTGAGGACAGCTTAATAAGACCACAGAATGTTTATTTTGGAATACATTTTCTTATATCCAGAGTGTTGAAAGCAAATTGGGAATAAAAGTGTATGACCTCATCTTGGCTTTACTCCATTGGCTGAGTTGACGAGCACCTACTACATACAAAGCTCATTCCTATTGATAAAGAACATTAGAAGACAGATTTACATGGTTCTTACCCTTCACAGTCTAGAATTTCAAGTGACCTACCAAACAAATTCAAATCACAAACAGGTTTCAACCTAATTGGACAAAGATTCGTGGAAGCTATTAAAGCTTTAGTACTAAGTGATAAGGGATTTGGATTTGGGGGGTTTTGTTTTATTTAGAAACTAAGATCTGATTGCAAGAGATTTCTTTTTTGTTTTTAAGATTTTTGGGGGCAGGGGTATCTTTCCAGACAAGTTCTTTTTTTAATTTTATTTTTATTTTATGTGCATTGGTATTTTACCTGCATGTATGTCTGTGTGAGGGGTGTCAGGTCTTGGAGTTATAGACAGTTGTGAACTGCAATGTGGATGCTGGGAACTGAACCCAGGTCCTCTGGAAGAACAGTCAGTGCTCTCAACCTCTGAGGCATCTCTCCAGCCCTCCAGACAAGTTCTAACCTACATGTTTCAAAATATCCATAGTCAACAATTAAAAAGCAAAACTAAACCTATTTTTAATGCATTAAATCTGTATGTTGTGAGTGTAAATATTCCTGGGGGATCAGGATTTGCAAGACCTTGTTTGCTTCACAGCACAGGTGGGAGATAGTCTAGGGTTTCTAGTTTTAGATCTTTGCAACAAGTACCTTCCGTAGCCTTTCAGTTCATTCTTTTGATTTGTAAAATAGGGACATATAATGTCTATCATAGAGTTATGAAGACTAGATTAAGGAATTTTTGTAAATATTTGTGAAAAAGACTAGGGATGATGTAACTTGGTGGAGAGTATTTTTTTTACTTACTTTTGTGATACTCAGTATACACATGCAAACCCTTACTAAGAACCAGGGTAGTGGTGCCTTCCTTTAATCCCAAGCACTCGGGAGGCAGCCTGGTCTACTAAGGTCCACGACAGCTAGAGTTAGGTAGAAAGGCACTGTCTCAAAAAAAAAAAAAAAAAAAAAAAAAAAAAGCCAGATGTGGTGGCACATGGCAGATGGATTTTAGAGTTTGCAGCCAGCCTGGTCTCAGAGTGCATTCCATGACAGCCAGGGCTACACAAAGAAACCCTGCCTTGAAAAACAAACAAAAGCGTTTAAAGTCAATAAAATTTGCTAGACCAACCGTCTTTCCTATTTCATTTATACTTAAGCTGTGATCCTTTCTAGTATTACTACAACTCAGACCAAGTTAGCATAGTTGAATCCCTAGGTTCAGAACCCACCCAGACCCACACCCACCCAAACGTGTCTGACAGAAGCTTTGCTTTTCAGTTTCTTGAATGGTTGACTTTGTTCCTATTAAACAAGCTTTTTCCATACAACATGTGGCTTATATTTGTACTAACCTGGTATTGGTAGCCACTGATCTATTCAGCATGCAGATAGATGACTTTTTTTCAAGGTTTATTTATTTACGTATTTTATGTATGTGAGTGTTCTGTCTTCGTGCACATCAGAAGAAGAAATCTGATCCCATTACAGATGGTTGTGAGCCACCATGTGGTTGCTAGGAATTGAACTCGAGACCATTGGAAGAGCAGTCAAGTGTTCTTAACCGTTGAGCCATCTCTCTCGTCCCAGATAGATGACTTTGATCTTGGTCCAGAATCATAGGATGTTTAGAGCATACTAATCACAGGGTTAGTGTAGCTTAAAATAACTATTCTTTTTGCCAAGTACTTGGTGAATTTTCTGACAAACAGATATCCAATTAATCTCTCTAGTGCTATCTCCAGGTTTGCCAGCCACTTCCAGGGTGGGCAGAGGCTTACTACACAAGTCATTTGTCCCTCAGAGCACCTCTCAATAGAGCATTGGGCCTTATCTTAATTTGTCATTACTATATGAAGTGCCATCTTAATGCAACTGAATAATAGAGTTGGAGGTTAAAAATTACAGAGTAGCCAATGGACCTCACAGTTGTGTGATAACCAAGAATATGGGAACAGCTCCAAAGCCCAGGGAACTTAGAAAACTAGCATTTGCAAAGATATTTGGTGTCATACATTTAAGTCTTTTGCCTTAATATTGTGAATTGTAGATAGTAATGTCATTACAACATGTCAAATTGTTAACAACATTCTATAGGAGGAGGAGATGGTGTGTTGGGTAAAGTGCTTGCTGTGTAGGCATGAAGACCTAATTTTCGATCCTTAGCACCCATGTAGAAAAAGGCACACGCTGTGTGTACATCTGCAATTCTAGTGCTGAGATGGTGAGGATTCAAAAGTAGATGGTCCCTGGGACAGGCTGGCCAGTCAGTTTAACCAAAACAGCAAGCTTCCATTTCATTAAGAGAAACTCAATAAGGTGAAGAGGAATAGAGGAAGACAATGTTGACTTCTAGCTTCTATACATGCACACATGGGTGAGTGTGTGCACATGTGCACACACCACACACAATTACATAACAAAATCAAATTAGTGTCAATGTAATTCCTTAAAGTATACTTCATAATATAAATGTGCTGCTTGGTGTGATTATCACAATATATACACTTTCCTTTAAAATTTTTTTTTAAAGTGCTATAATTCTACTGTTTGTCCTATTTTAACAGGTTAAAAAAAAAGTATATTTTTTTCTACATCCTTTTTCCAAAAGCATGATAGTGTAAAGTTACCAGGGGAAGACACATGGGTGTTTTAAGATACAATTTGTAATTGGCTGATCACCTCACCTGGGTTTGGAAAGCTAAGACTAGCAAACAACCTTACAACAGAAGGAAGGTTCTACTTAAGAGCCTGGTACCAAACTGATGCTGATGAATAAATTTTAAAGAAGTCTGAGGGGGAGGCCAGCATTAACTGGAGGAGGCAATCTGTTGAAGGGAGATTTGGTTGAATAGATAGACTGAAAAAGATAGCATGCAAAGGAGGAAGTCATGCAGAAAATTTGGAAGACAGAAGTGTAATGTGATTGCTGTGCTATAGTCAAAAGGGACCAAGTCACAAATGACATCTATAAATGGAAAATGATGCACCAGTGAAAAACAACTAAGTTTGAGCAGCACAGTAACTTGATTTTAAAGAGGACTAGGTGAATCTCAGGGACACTTGTGAATGTTAAGAATGATTTGAAAGAAATCAGGACTGAAATTTACAAGGCAGAAACACTGTGGAACAGGGTCTATTCTCTCATACCAGAGTTACAGAGATTCTCTATGACCTCATTTTAATTGTAGCTGTAAGCAAACATCTTTAAACGCTAACTTTCTTGCCTGAAGTCACAGAATGAGTGAGGTTGTGAGAGGCTTGATGGCAAGAACTGATGAATAATAAAAAGGTGAATTGCAGCACAGCTGCATTTGGGGTGGTTTGAAGCTTGTACCCGATTGGGGTCTCTGTAGAGTCACTGGGCACCACACCTGTCTTACCTTATAGGCACTAAGAAGTGCAAGGAGACAGTCTGCACAACCAGATTTTGATGTCTATCCTGCCATACCTCACTTTTTTATTAAACAAAGCCTTTCCTCTCATTACATGTCCAAGAAAATCCCATCTCCATAGATAAAAGTCCTCCATGAGAATATTCTCAGAGTCTGGGGAAGAGGGGCATGGGAGGGAGCACTTTCTCCCTGAGCTCAAAGTTACCCAGGTATTTTTAGAGGAACAGAAGAATTTATTACTTTAAACTTTCTCCTGTTTACAACTTGTGGGAAAATAGGACCCCTTTGTGTGCAGTTTCCCATTCCTCCTTAAACAAAGTTTGAAAAGGCATAGTTCTTTGTCAGCAGAATGCTTGCTAACTAAGTGCAGTACTCTGGTCACAACAGCATAGGAAGTAAGTGGAAATTATAGTTTACAGTGTGAAATGGAAGGGCATGATGCTTTTATCTTAATGTAAGCATATCTGTAAGTAGCTGGAGCTGAATTAAGCATCTACCGATGATGCAACCTTTACAGGAAACTTCATCTAAAATAGATGGAGCTGTGAAATTACTGGTTACTGAAACCTGGCAACATCAACTAATCTCATACTTAAGTTATTTCTAACCAACATAAACATTCTCTATGTTTGTTTTAACCTAATACTTTTTCTCCTAGTGTATATATATTTATTTAAAATTACTCATTATTTTTGCAAAATTTAAGCATTCTGCACAACCATACTTCTAGAAACATGATTTTAAAAAAAAAGTGTCTCAGCCCCCAGCACTCTTTGTGGAAGACCCTCCCACCCCCATCCTGTTCATTTGAGAAACGGCTCAAAGACTGGTGGAGTTCAGTAGCCTCTTTACAGACAAAGCTTATCACTCCATAGCCACATCTTGTGTCAATTTTTTTCAAACAACTAACTGTATAAATCCCAGTCCTGGAGGGAAAGTTTGAGAGAAATGGAAAGACAGGAACTAATAATTAGATAAACTTTGAAAGAAAATATTGTAATAAAAGCCATTGGCAAAATCTACTCCATAAACCAAAAATTTTAAACTATCCTTTTCAAAACATGAATTGTTCTGGAAGCCAGCCAGGCACCATTAAAGTATCAGTTCAGTTTTCACGGACACATACCTAATGACCAAATGGCTTGACATCATTATCTCCAATCTCATAAAATGGAACAGCCAAATTCTTCCAGCTTTAAACAATTCCAAGTTTATATAAAAACTGTTAACCTGTGAGCAAAACCTTCCCTGATATTATTGACCTGTAAAGTATTTCTTAAAGAATAAACTGTGCCTCTCTTGGAGATCAAATTCTAAGATAGGGCTGGACAACTGGTCATATAAGACTAGAAGAACACATATGTCCATGCAGGAACCCCAAATATATTCACCAAGGGGCTCTGGTAGGTGAAAACTTTATTTTTATTGTGTTTTCTGACTATGAGCGTGAACTCAGATATCCCTAGCAAGGATAAAGGACAGTTTGTAACTGCTTTTTAAAAATATTTTTCTATAAAATGAAGAAATATCCACCCCCTTACTCTGCAGACAGGATGTTCATTATTTCTCTATCATGTGGTTCAGCAGATTGCTTCTTATTGACAATTTCCTAATGTAGTCAAAGCATCATGGATGAAAAGTCTGGAGTGAAATTCCACCATGTTGCTTATTGTTTGTAGAAAGTGTCAGTAATTATCTTTGCAGCTGTCACTCATAAATGCCCTTATACAAACATCTCATTGGTCTCCTCCCAACAAACAATAACTAAACTCTGAGAAGTCCACTCACTTCTTTTAGTTATTAAAGTTGGTGCTCAGCAGTCACTCATCCCTTCTCCTGGCCTTTCTCACTGAAGTGAAGCAAAGCTGATACTGAACCTCAACAAAGCTAACATCTGATTCTTCCTTTTTCCCTCCCACCTTCCCAGGAAACAATGTTGATCGTGACTTTGACTCACTAGTTTTCCATGTCACCCTTCCAGCTCACCCTGCACATCTTCACTGGAATCTGTCCGTTTCTGTAAACCACTCATTCTCTGTCTTAACATCTTAACCCCATGCCTTTAATTCTTCTTGATTTCATCTGTTTTGTCATAAACTTTTCAGCATCAAGGCATAAGCAGGTAAGTGAAAAATTATTTCAGGGAAGATAATCATACCAGTTCTCACTCAGGGTCCTCCTTCCCTCCCTCAGTCATCTGATTTTGTTAGAAACCAAAAATAAAATTCAGTGGCCTGTAGCTGATTTTCTAAACGGTCTTATTAAATAAAAAACATGGAGCTAAATACAGGGGTGAAAGCCTTAGAGATCAGGGAAATAGTGACAGCCACCAACCTTATCTCTCTAGCTCTGCAGCTACCAAAAGGTGAGCTACTTCCTGTCTTACCCACACCTTTATTGCCTTGCTGTTCTTCCCTTTCATTGGCTCTTAGCCCAGCTACCTCACTTACTTGTCACTGCCTGTCTGTACAGACCTCCAAGTCTCTATGGTTGGTACTGGGATTAAAGGCATGTGTCACCACGCTTGGCTGTCCCCTAGTGTGTCCTTGAACACGCAGAGACCTTGCCTGCCAAGTGATCAGATTAAGGGTGTGTGCTACCACTGCCTGACTTCTATGTTTACTTAAAAATGGCTGGCCTTTTTCCCCTTGATCTCCAGGCATGCTTTATTTATTAACATAGAAATAAAATATCACCACATTTCAGCACAAATAAAATATCACCACAATGGCCACTGAAATGTCTCACTGAATAAATGTGTTTGGCCTGCAAACCTGGCTATCTGAGATGGATTAGCAGAATCTCTGTAAAGGAGCCATCCAACCCCACAAAGCTTCTCTGGTCTCCAATCTCCACACGTGCTCCAGGGCATGTGCACCCTCACACTCATCTTGCTCTTGTACTCTCTCACACACAATAATGATATTTTATAAATAATGATATGTTTTATATGTATAATATAAATGTAAGTCAGTTGAGGCTATGACTACATGCCTATTCTTTGGAGCTGGCATGCCATGGACTGAAGTTTTTCTTTACACTAAATCTCTGCATCCTGACCAACAGTCCAACTCCCTGTCTTGACAAGTTGGTCACTTTCTCCAGAGTACAGCACACTTGGCACAAGGAGAAGTTTCTTTTCCATTTTTAACTAATAGTGACCCATTGGTACATTTAGTGTTTCCCAAATTACAACTGGTGGCTTCCACCCCATACTATTTTCATAAATGTATGAAGAGTTATTATCCAACTATAAGCATGCTATTAGGACGAGGAAAATGAGCTTTCCTTAACAGCAAAGTTGTTCCTCATGTTCTCTGTGTCCAGTCCCCTACCCCACCCCCTTCATTGTCATCTCCCCTCCACCTCAGAAGCCTGGAATGTTCATTGTTTCACTGAAGCACCCTCTTTTATCACTGGGGGCTGAGTTTCCATCACTGAGCATGTCAATTAAATACTGTTTCTCATCCTTTAAGTTAGTGCTTTCATAGAGCTTGTTAGAGCATCATTTTTATCTCGTTTCCATATTTTAATTGTGCCTTTGGCATAACCTTCGGGTAGGCAATGCTCACAGTGAAGGCTGTGAGTCCCTGTTAAAATAGACCTGCCACTCAATGTTTCTCTGCCCCTCCCATCTTCATCAGTTGCTTTTTACATCAAAGTAAAGTAAGAAACCGCATAGTAGACTGCTAATAACAGCAGTTTGACCTAAGAAATGCTATGGGCATTGAAAGAGAGATGTGTAATCAGAGGCGATAGGAAACTTTTATTGAAAGGTTGGACTTAATGAAGAAATGATGCTGTGATGTGTAATCTGCCTTTATTGAAATTACTGTTTTCATTGAATAAAATGTGAATCACTAAAGACCATAATGTTTCTTTGAACATGGAATTTTTGTTTTGATGCTCATAGTTTTCTTACAAATTTCTGTGTGGCACTGGCAAGTGAGCATCTTTTAATTCATCATATTGATTTGTGTGTCTCCTACAGATGAATGGTTAGGTTGACTAAGACTAGAGTGACTTTCTGAATATCAATCTAGCATTTGTGAAATGAATGTATGATTTTCTAGACATCTAGAAAATCTATGCAGATATTTGTGTTTATTTATAACCATAGAATCCTAAGTGTTAAGAACATAATGGAACATTTAGAATAACTCCCTGATTTTATGAATGAGAAATGTAAGTGGCTTTTCACAGTTAGATGACAAAAATATAATCCTAGGCCTTATTGAGCCCACATTTATTGTTCCTTCTACCATACTATTTTTAAGATTAGAATTTGAGTCTCAAGAGATCACTGGCCACTCGTTCAGAGCACTGCCTGCTTCTCCAGAGTATCCAGGGTTAGGTCTCAGCATCCATAGACACCAGATACACATGTGGTACAAAGACATGTATGCAGTAAAACACCCATACACATAAAATAAACAAATAAAATGTTTTAAAGAATTATTGCATTCAATTTAGATCTACAGCAAAAGCTTATTTACTAATCAAAATCCAGACATGAGTCATTTCTAACTTTTCTGTTTCCTATTATCCCTGTCACTCCTTTGGGAAACCCATATTATTTGTCTTGGTTCTATAATGAGAACATTAATTGTCTTGGTTTCCAATACTATGTTACTTTCAAAACACTTGCATTCACTCATACCATGTGTGTAATCTCAGGGTAGCAGGGTTATTTTTCAACCACCAATCACCCAGTTTATTTCTGAAATTAAGAATTTCTTTCCTCCAAATAAAAAATAAATTTTGGACTCTTGGACTACAGTAACTAATATTTTCCTAGCCTAAAGTTGTTGCTCAATGATAGATTGCTTGTTTAGCCTGTACACATCTCTGGGTTTGATCTTCAGCAACACACACACACACACACACACACACACACACACACACACACACACGTACACTCACATGCATGCACTTGCTCACAATTTAGTGCAGGCCATATAAAGTATACTTTGTGACCCAAAGTAAGTCTCTTCATGTTAAGTTCAAGCATACATATGAAGTATATAGAAATCTATGTGTCATTTCATTTAATCTTTTTGTCCATGGGACAACCTTGAATTTCTTCTTTGGGTGGCCTATATTTCCTGTAGGAACTTGCCAGGAAATAGTCATTATATAATTATAATAACAATTAGTTACTGCTATACTTTTCTTTTTTTCTTTTATTAAGCCCGCCCTTCTATAACTAGCTGAAAATATTATCACATGAAAGGCACTTTATACACAGTCTTTAAAGGACTAGTTTCATAATATTGGAATGTGAAAATTGGAAGGTACATTAGAAAACAATCTGTAGTGAGTGCTATGTAAAAGACTTACACAGGCAGTCAGGGAAAAGAAGTCTTAAAGCAAAGAAGTCTTCCACAGCTCCTCAACAACTAATCACTTACAGACATTAAAATCAGTCCTTTTATTTCTGGTATTATTATTACAATGTGATCACATGACATGTTTGTCTCTTGTCAAAATATTATTTTACACATAGTTATGGATGCTGTAGAGATCATAGAAAAAATCTGACTTATTGAGTTCTTTTATTGACTTTTTATATTCTTTTAAAGGTATTACTTTTTGCTCTTGCTCTCCAGAAATTCTTGTCACTTGTTGCTGTTGTTTTTGTTGGTGGTGGTGGTGGTGATATTGTTGTTGGTGTTGGTGGTAGTGCTATTATTGTTGTTGTTGTTGGTGGTGGTGGTGGTGATATTGTTGTTGTTGTTGTTGGTGGTGGTGGTGGTGGTATCTGTGATATATGCTCAGATGTACATGCAGGTACATGCCAGAGGATGATGCTATATGTCTTCTTCTGTCACTCTCCATCTCATTTTATTGAAACAGTGTGTTTCTGTAAATAGGAAACTCCCTATTTCTGCCAAATTGACTGGTAGACAGGTCCTGGGTTCCACCTGTCTCAGCTTCCCTACACTAGTGTTACCTGTACATGTAGCCATGCCTGGATTTTACATAGGTGCTGAGGGGTTGTACTCAAGTCCTCTTGCACTTACAACAAGGGTCATTACACACTGAGCCATTTTTCCAGACCCTCACCCTGAGATTTTTAACAGAATGAATTATTATGAGTGAATGATATCACGATTAATTAAAGTCAATCTTAGGAATGATTCGTCTTGGGGGCCAATAGAAAAAGAAGTGTGGTCATGCGAGCTATAAAATAGCTCACCAGGTTTTGCTTGGTACTGCTCACCAGAAGTGACTATCATTGGGGAGAGGATTCTGAATGCATACATAAGGCATCATCTAATTCCAATCATAATATTTATAATACCCCTTTTTGCAAAGAGGAATTTAGATTATGTTGGTTATAGTGGTTATACAATGATGGCAGTCTCAAGGAGCCTCTCCTTTGTATTTAGTAAATTGCTTTGAAAAACATGCTTCTTGAGTCTATATTCCTGGGGCAGCACATTTGAAGATGGAAGGGCAAAAGAAATGCCCAAATGGGCAGGCAGCACAGGATCCAGGCAAAATCTGGTTGGAGAGGAAATCTGTTCCCGTGATTAGTGAGCTTCCCCAGCCAGCCTGTAGGTGGGTGTGTTTAACAGGAGGAAGCAATGGGAACCAGCCTGTCAGCCAGCCTTTCAGGCTAATTAGCTCAGAATACAACAAAGATAAGTAAGCCTGAGAGGAGGGCCCTGAGGGTCTTTAGATTCTGGGAAATGTCTGATTGGCAGATGTTAAAAGGGATTCTTTGGTAATCCAGTGCATCAATGAACTGCACAAATTCAGTCCAGAGCTGCAAGAATTCAGGCATGAGGACACTGTGCAGGAGGCTTGCACAGGCAGACTCGAGATGGACAGAACCTTGGAATCTCTAAGGCACATCATTGCCCAAACCTTGCCTCACAGAGACCCGGCTTTGGTCTTCAAAGACTGTAAGTACTGAAGGAGAAAACCATATTTTTTCTGACTTTTTAGAAAATAGTTCTGAGTGTCTAGTCACATCCTATTTAACTATGATTTCTGCTAGATCTTTGTAGTCGTGTGCTGTGGGGCTAAGCGATATTTAAATTGTTCCCGACTTCAACCAGGAGAATGATTTCATTTTACCTACATCCATGAGGCTCTGGGTTATTTTGCCAAGACACTACTGTGTAGAAGACTCCGTTTCTAAACTCTAAAACCTGCCAAGTCTTAATGAACTTTTCCAGATGCTTTTTAAATAACACAAAGCTGACTGGAACGTGATGAAAACTAAAAATAACTTGGAAATGATAATAAAAAAAAGCATCTCTAGTTGTTAATCTATTTTATCTTCTATAACGTAACTAGTCACATTGAATCAAGTACTGTTTTATCTAAAAATACTTGTAGCTAACAAAATTCAATGATAAATCACTACTGAGCTCCTAAATTTTAATAACAAATTATAAAGCCAATAAAATGAGATGCCTTTAACTTCACTTACATCCCCACCCCCACCCCACATGGCATGGCAAAGTTATTTTTAAATCTTTTTCTAAAATGATTATGAAAAATAATTCAGTCAAGCTTTCCAATTCCAGCAATACTATTAAACCATTTGTCATATAACTGCACTTCTGGAACCAATTTGATTTCTTGCTGCTGCAAAACAGACTATCTTCACAGTGTATCTTATCTACAGTGGGTGTCGGATTACAAAGGGCTTCTGAAATAGAATTGCGCTTTGGAACTGCCCAAAAGGTGAAAATGCATATGGAATGTTTTTTAGCCTGCAATATGTTACAGCTTGTGACTCTAGTGATGTTTGTCTCCATCAAAGTATCAGTGGTTTGGATTTTGCCTTCTGATTAGTGAATAATGGTCCTCTCCAGATGTCCCTGTAGCTTATATTTCTCATATGTGTGATGAAGAAAGAGAAACATTGGGCCACGTTATTCTATAAAATTTCCCTCTTGGAAATTAAATTGTTACCAATCTATCCTCTAAGGCATAAAATGAAAGCTATTTTCTTTCTTATTTTTTTTTAATATTGCCTTCAAGTATTTGTCAATAGCTCTGTTAGAAATAATAAAAATCACTCCGTCCTCAAGCCTAGCCTGGAGTCTATTCTGGCTTGTTATGTTTTCCTCAGTGAAAGGGAGGGAAAGAATGTCTCCTACAATGCATTCAATTCTTAGTGAAGGGTAAAAGGCTTTGGCATGTCCAAAGTTTTGGATAAATTGCAAGGACTTACATCTAGAATTTGGAGCTTAGAGGCAGTAAAAAGAAATGGGGGAAAAGTGAGGCTGCATGGTCCAGGTTTTAAGCTGAACTAATTTCTTCCAATTGCATACTGTCTGTCACCAAAATTTTTGCAAGAATGCTGTTTGGTTTGTTTGTTTTCTCTTTTTTCTTTTTTTTTTTTTTTTGAGACCATTATAATCCACACAGAAATTCTTTCATATGGAAAAAATGTGTCACATTTCATATATTTCATTCACTAACAGCAACAACAACAACAAAAATTCCTAAAGTTGGCATTTTTCATTGTCGACTTACCCTGAAATGAACTGCCACTCGCAGCTGTTTGTCTCACTTAGTGAGTATGAAGAAAACAAAACAAAACAAAAAAAACCCTGCCCCCAGCCTAACTAGCAAGTTCTGAAAAGTCTCCCGTTCTCCTAACTCACTCCAGGCTCTTCCTCTGCCATGATCCATCCAGTCTCTGCCAGGGGGGAGGGCTGTGCGCTTGAACACATCACTGCTAATTATTTAAGTAGAATTACTTCCTTGCTCTCTTGGAAGATGAAAGGGGTCTTCAAAAAAATTATAAAACCCAACCCAACTGAACAAATGAGTGTATATATATTAAAAACAACAACAACAACATCAGGTTGTTTCTAAACTCCTGTTCTATGAATGCAAAGTGCTATTTTCTTCACTCTTTGGACACACAGTATGGAGAGCAAAAAATGGCCCCCCGAGTTATTCACCACCCTTGGTTGGCTTTTGATTTGCTTACAAACAAGCAACAGTTGGTAAATTTTCTCTTCAAGTTGATTAGGAAAAGCACTCAGAGCATTTTCTAGTCTGAGGCAGCTCCATGTGGGAATAGTTACATTCACTTAAGGAAATAAATGTTGAATGCATTGCTTAGCCATGAGGGCCCTTCAGATGGCATTTTACAATATGTTAAGTCTATTGTAGTTTAGATGTTGTTCATCTACGATAGCTGTATATTTTTAAAAGTATTATTTTCTTTCTTAAAAGGAAAGGAATCACACAGCATTTTTCTTTACTTCCTAGTTGACATTCAAATGAAAGAGGTTTGGGATAAGGTGGGCTCCCAATCTGAAATTTGCTTCTGAAGGCTGACATAAGACTGTTCTCCACAACAGGAGCATCTCTGTAATAGGCAGCACTGGATAGCAGCACTCAACCAGACAGAATCTGTTTTCAGAGAAATTATGGCATGTGTCCATGCTGACTTTCATTCTGAGCTTTGTGTCATCCAGTTTCATTCCATGGGTCATGAGTCACATGCAAAGATGAGCTATCTTAAGAGCAGCCCCTGCCCTCTCTTGAGGAGCATGTACTTTGTTTGCTACTGTTTGACCAGTCCTTGGCTTTTTCTCAAAAGAAACTAATGCATGATCTCAAGATGGCTATGTAGCAGATACTAACCTAGGTACTAATTCTTCACATTACAAAAGGTAAGATACTTGCATACCATTTCTAGGGTGTTACTTCATCAATTTTATAGACGCTAGGATATTAAATCCTCATTGTATGACAGATAATATGCCAGGAACATTTTTTCATAGCAAGCCAGTAAATGCAAATACTGCTGTAGTACTGTCGTGTTGTTATTATAAGTTAAGGAATGGAGGCAAATTGACCAAGCCCCACCACGGTACGAGATAGAGGCTAGATACAAATGTCTTCCAACTCCTTACTTTTAGTCATTCACTATATAACGCTGCTTTTTAGTGGTGCCAGTTACCATATTATCAGGGCTGTAATGGCAAAGTCTGTGGGGAAAACAGAGAGGGAAGAGAAGTGAACTTTCTGGGAGGTGAGGGAGCCTAGTAAGTAATCATATTTGAACAGAGTATGACAGGGATGCAGACATGGAAGCGTTTTTAGAGGAGGAGAAGCTACTTGGCGAAAGGCCATACAAGAGGCATGGATTGAATGAGACTGAATAGGAGAAGTAGGTTGAGTCTTGCTGACACATAGGCCATTAGGAGGTACTGGAGTTAGGTATGATCTTAAATTATTTGTGGAAGTTTATGGCTTTGTGTGACTCTGTTGGAAGCGTATTACTGATACCTTAGCTGGGAAGAACTGCAGCTTTTATCAGTAGGAAACCATTTCCCAAACCAAGTAAGATGTAAAGTTAGTAAATGATAAATGAGCCTCTAGGAATATGTTACTTTCAGTAGCTGAAGACCAAATCAAAATAACTTTCTCCAAGAGATTGTTTAATAATATCTTGATTATCATTTCAGCCACAAGAATTAGTAGATTACTGGGTTAACCTTATGAAGTTATATGTTAGATTTCAGTAGTATTTTCTCCATATTCTATGATGAAAAAGTAAGATGGAGTCTTTGTTAAATGTTGCTCAGTTAGATGCAAATTTCTCACATATTTGAGGTACATTAACTTTTTTATTTGAAAAACATTTCTCTGCATGGAAGGTTTTATATATATCAGATAGGTGAATACTTAACTTCAAAGAGCACATTTCTACCCTTTGGAAAACTCATACCAGACTACAAGGCTATTAAAAACATCTTAGTAATCATGAATCTGGCAGTATATGGCCTGGGAGAACAAAAATCCTCAAGAGTCAAGTATTTTTTCCGTCCCATTCTCTTTAGTGCAGTTACTTGAAATCTATAAATTTGATGATACATTTATAGTTTTCACATTTCACAGAGAGGGATGGATGTAAGGGAATAAAATTCCTTTGCATACTGCAGTGCATTCCACCATATAAACTGCCCTTGAAAGAACACCATTTCATTACAGAGCAATGATTCCATCTTAATTGCAATAGAGTAAATCTTGATACTTTTAGTATTAAACTAGAAATACATGTTTTATGGAAACCCGTTCAAATGCCAGTCTTACTTTATTTGTAACAGGATACAATGACTTTTATTTGAATTCATACTGAGAAAAAAATGAGAACTTCAGCTCAGCTATCAGTGGTATAAAAGATGTTCTTTTTATCTTTTATCAAAAAATGTTCATTTGACAGCTAATATTGAAAGACAGCCTGAGGAGAAACTATTTCAAAGTCTTTTAACTGGGGGGAGGTGACTTCTCAGTCACTTAAAGGCCAAATCTGCCCTAATACCTTTTTTCTCATATGCAAATACATTTAACAAATCAAAATAAAATATGATAGACAATCATCCCATGAGATCAGTCTGTGGCCTCTTCATAGGTTGCTGCCCCATCTCACCAGAGGTTTTTATTATTTTTTTTATTTTATTTTTTAACAGTTGAGATTTGTTAGCTTGAACTCAATTCTAACAACTTCTGAAACTCATGTGCTAAGTTACAGCCCATAATAGGATACAGCTGCCCGAGGGTGAGGTTCTAAGTTATGATCTTTCTGTTTAAATGATACGGTTTTACTGATTATGTGCTACAGATTGATTTAAGAAATGTTAGACAACTTTAGAAGCCTTTCATAAAAGAACTTTTATTTAATATATTTTATATTCAAGTTTTAACCCCAAAGGCTTTTATTTCTTTTCCTCGATGTTCAAATGCCCATGTAAGTTTAGTCTGTAGAGGCATTTAAAACAATTCTATTTTAAAAGAAAAAGAATCCTATTGAAAGTTTAAAGCTAACAGAAGGGACAGTTACTCCACCCTGTGGTTCTCTCCATTGTCTCTCTGGAGTCAATGGAATGTTACAGTTTTGAATTTTTGTTGGCTTTATTTTTTCTCCCTGATGCGATGATAATCAGTTGATCCCTAGTGCGATCTCATCTTGTTGAGCAGCTGTGAGAACCTATCACTTACCCACCACTCTGTTGGCACTTATGGCCTATGCTTTTTCATCTGAGTTTCTCTCCTATGTTTCTGAACTACCTGTTATAATTTCTCTGGGGTGGTTTTGTCTATAGCTTAGTTTTAAGTCCCAGGTCAGAGTCAGACCTTGTACTTTTGTCACATGCCAGATGCCTTCTACAAGTCCAGGTACCTGGGAAGTATATGACAGATATATTTAAACTACTGATTAATTTTTCTCCCCCATGGAAGGGGAAGAGGGGAAGAGTTTTCACACTGTTAGGGTATTCTCCTTTGTGATGAAGTAAACTTCCCAGCACTCTTCCAAGTCATTCTTCAGTTGACAGAATTATCAGAGAATAACTACATTTAGGAAGAAGTTGACATCAAAATAAGCAGGAGCAACCATGAAAAAAGAGGCCCTGAAGACAGAAAGCCACCTCAGGCGATTCAGCCAGGGAGCTGCCTCGAGCTCTCCTTATGACTAGCTCAGAATCACCCCATGAGCCACTTTGGCACAATGTCGGAATCTACCACACCTACATGTATCCTCAGAATGTGCCTCCAGCTATAAGTCACCAGGGCATTCTTCTTATGCCCAATTCTATTTGTGCTTTATACACTGACCCTGTGGCAAATACTAAGAACCATTCTATAAATCATTGTTTCTAGGGAAATACATTATATACCTAAAACCATATTTGTATAGATGTGACCATTTTAATAAACCTGAATTGTGTGCCTGATCCTCAGTTGGTTATCTCACATCAGTGTCATAAATACAGTGCAATGTCAGTGCCCAATAGAACATGGAGGAAGATATATATCCCATAATTGGAAAATAGGTTGCATCAGGTTTCTATTCTATACAGCCTTTAAAATTGGATGATATCATCTCACTCATGCTGCACATGTAAACCACACATGTGAATTCTATCATGCTGCTGCTGCTATTTAAGTGTGACACATACAATGACTTTTCATTTAATTTGCCTTTGCATCTTCCTTTTGTTCTTTCATATTCCCTTTTCTCTCCCTGTCCTTGCAAATATACATAAAATAAATGTTATTTAACTTTTCTCATAAAAAAGATTTACAATTCAGCCTTTTAAATTCTAAAGGTGAAAAGTACCCCCCCCAAAAAAAGAATGATATTACTTTTAAATTTTTATAGATCCTCCTGCAAAGTTAACTATGTAAAACAACTCAAAGGATTCAGAGAAATGTTTGGATTAGGGGGTGGAAGTGAAGGAAGGAAAGAAAAACCAAACAAAAGCCAGCCAGTTTTCCAGCAGCTTAAGGAGCTGGGGCACAACCCTTGAAGAGTGCCACTGCTAGGAACAAAGAGAACTCCAGCTGCCTGTCCCACTGTGCCAGTGCGGCTACCTTAAAAGAACTTTCACACAGAAGGAAAGGGGGTCAGGGCCCGCCCACTGCTGCTGGACACAAGAGTTCATTGGCCTGGCCAAAGCCAAAGCTAGGGATCATTGCAAATGCCTAGACAGCTGCATGGCTGGTCAGTTCCTGGGGCTAGGACAGACAAAACACAAGACCCAGAGGCACCCTATTTTTCAACCTATTGCGCATGCATGATAAATTAATATACCACAAGTTTGTCCTTTACATTATTTGAGGGTCTTTTTTCTGTTTTCCTCAATTAAATTAGGAAATCACACTGATAAGAACAAGCTCTACATGATTGAGTTGCTGGAATAGTTAATACTATTTAACATTATGTAAAATGTCACCTGTTAACAGATATTTTAATTAAAGGTGGTGTTAAAGTATTATAAACATAAATCCATCTGTTCAAAAGCAGAGAATCAATTTCAATATATGTTAATTATCTTGAAAGCCATTTAACGATCTATTTGTAAATGGCAGTCTTTCCAATTTGTCTTAATTATTTTTGGCAAGGGATATTTTACTCAGCTAGAAATTTTCCCGATATACGATTAAAGAAATTGGCTCTTTTTTTGTGGTAGTCTTATAACAGACTTTTACAATCCTTTGTGTGTATGTGTGTGAACAAATGGCCTCTTCTAGGACTGGTATTTTAAGTGATTGAACTGGGCTGTGAAATATATTATTTTTACTTTCCTGGGGCATATGAGTCACTAAGTATTAAGTTAAAATAAAAGTTAATTCCTCAGTAGTTCTTGCTAACAACAGATCCATTGCTTTTATTATCCATCAAAAAGTGAAAATTTGGGATACTAATAACTTGAGATATTGAGACATGAAACATTTTATCCACTTTTTCTTTTTTTGGCTATTCTAAATCTTTGATTTAACCAGTGAATGTTCTCAAAAGAGCTTGTTCTTTTCAATCTCTGAAATTCTCATGTATTGGGCAATAAATATCACAATGTATTTAATGAGAGAAGTCTCAGCCATGCATACTATTTTTAGAGCATTTAATGATAAGGTTTCCAGAACTCTATGAGCAATTAGTTTCAAAGATGCAATATGCAAACATATAATCATGTCTTCCTTCAACATCTCTGATCACAATAGTTAAGAAACTAGTGCTTAGCATGTGTGGAGCCCTCCTCTGAGCATTTTCTTTTTTTAAGACACACACTGCTTTTCCCAGACAAGGAACTTCAGTTTGGATCAGGTAGGTATCTACTCATTGTGGTACAAACAGGATTCAAACCCAGGCTATCTGATTCTGGAGCACAGACTTGAATTACTCAGCAACTGCCCACCTCCTAATGATAAATGGAGAGACAAAACACAGTGCACATTTTAATGTATATCAGTTAGTGCCTATCATTCAGGGTGCAAATAAAGCACACTTTATAATCTGTGGAGCACATAAAATCTCACAATTCCTATGTGAAAACATAGAACATATATCCCTATTGATGTCTCCATTGAAAAGTTGAAAACACAACTCTTTTGCTCCTCTCTCTTCTTCCTTCCCTCTGTCTCTCCACATATATGTGTATGTTTTATTATATGTTATAAATTATATGTAATATAGATTATTTCCATGTGTGTGTTTGTGTGTGTGTAATAAGCTCTGATTTTTGGTTTAAAACTCTGTCCTCAGAAAAGGCCCAGGTTCCTTTCAATCTACAGGGAAAAAAACCTCTTTTGCTGTTTCATTTTCTACCCACCTCTCATGGACTTTATTTTCTGTCCAACCTCTCCTGACTTAGAGAAGCATTCAGCTTTGAGATTCCTACATGCCCATTCCTACATACGTACATAAATACTACATACACACACATATAAGTAATGGTATTCTTTCTAACAATCTGGCTTCTTCTTCAAAGTTCTATCTCTTTCTTTTTTAAAAATGTAATTTATTTTAGTATGCGTATATGTGTGTGCCTGCTTGTCTGTATGTATGTGATGTATATGTAGATATACACAGAAGTCAGATGAGGGCATTGGATCTCCTGGAACTGGAGTTACAGGCAGTTGTAAGACACCAGTATGGGTTCTAGGACCCAAACCTAGGTCCTCTGCAAGAGCAGTGAGTGCTCTTAACCACTGAGCTGACTCTCCAGCTCTTCTTGGATACAGTCTCCAACAGGCAGTTCAGTGTCTTTAGCAAGGGCAATGGGTAAAGAACCTCATGTTCACTCCAGCTTTGTCCCCCAACTTGATTCAAACGGGACACCAGGCTGGTGGGTCATTTTGAATTATTATAAGAAGTTGAGTTCCTTCACCTCAGTCCTCACCAAATCATGTACCCTCTTGACAGCACCTTTCCTTCATAGGAGAGGGGGAAGATTTACTTCCACTGCCCTTTCAGGTTACTTAGCTGGGCTACAAACTAAGTGTAAGCATATATAAAACAGGAAGCAAGAGGAAAATTATATTTAATGATAAATTTATACAAAGGGTTCATAGTAAATATTCCATATGAAGAAATGTCAGATAAGTGAAATTTATATAGCATTCTGAGTTTCTGAAGTGATGGAGGAGGTGTACTGGGGGAGGGTGGGGATGCAGTAATAAAAGGGTGAGGGAGGGTATGTACTAAGAATAAAGTTTGCTTTATGCAATAACATGTCTTCTCAGATCTGGAAGGACATGGGGGAAGGGAAGAATATATTAAAAATATGTTTACATTTAGAATTATTTTAAATAATAAAAATATAATAAAAATAAAGTTATAAATTTTTGAATAATGAAATAATGAAGTTGAGGAAAACACAAATAAATGGAAAACTAACTCATGCTTATGGATTGGGGGAAAAAAGTCTCCTCAGTCATAAAAGTCATCCCAGAGAAGCTCTCATAGAATGAGAATCATGGATGTGGTATCAGACTCCACTTCCTTTCCTGTGCTCTTCTTTGGTTGGTGCAGTTACAACAGCTGATTTTCTTTTAGATAATGAATTTATTACTTTTTTCATTGCTGTGATAAAGTACCTGAGAAAAGCAACTGAAGCAGAGGAAGGGTTTATTTGGGATCACATTTTTAGGGTAGAGTCTACATCAAAGAGAAAGCATGATGGCAGGAGAGTGTGGTAGCTGGTCACATTGCATCATCAGTAAGCAGAGAAGGACACACGCTGGTGCTCAGCTCACTTTCTCCTTTTATTCAGTCCAGGATCCCAGCCCATGGGATGGTGACACCTGCATTCAGGTTGTCTTTCCTTTCAGTTAAACCTTTCTGGAAACAGCTTCACAGATGCACACACAGAAGTATAGGTACATAATGATTATAGTCTAGTTGAGTTAACAATGAAAAATAACAATCACAGAGGGAGGATAAAAGCATGTGGGATGAAGGTATGAAAAATAATACTAAGAGAAAAACACAATAAAACCAACGCAGAGCCAAATGATTAAAAAAACACTGAAAAGAAAAATGCTGATGTTCCTCTTTGGCTGAGGAATTAGAAGATGGAATTATTTGCCTCTTGCCCCCCCCCCAAGCTTCCAGTTTTTTATAGTTTACCTTGCATGGAGAAAATAAAGATATTGAGTCATATTTGCTCTAAAGCCCATACAGGTTAGACCAGGATGGACTTTTTGCTAGCTAAGCCTTCTTGTAGTACGTACCCGCTGTTACATGGCAGTGAAACCAAAGGCTTCTGTGTTGGGGTGGTGAGGCCTAGATACTGTGTGATCCTGTGTGCCTGGCCATGAAGTATCTGTCCTAGCTTATATTCACATAAGCCTGATCTTACTCCTCTTCCTAGAGGTATGGCAGCAGTTTCCAAATGTAACCTTCCTCTGTGCATCAGAGCCCTCATTTCACACCATGTAAACCTAGCTCCCTGCACCTACATCCAAATCACAGCCAGTTTCCTGGGATCAAACCAATTATCCCAGTCATCTGTTTATCCATGATGAGTAGAGACCTTCAGATCTTGAGATATAAAAGTGAAAGTGCCGGACCTTTTCCTGCTAGAAGGATTTTACTGTAAACTCACTGGTTTTTTTTTTGTTTGTTTGTTTTGTTTTGTTGTTTTTCAAGACAGGGTTTTTCTGTGTAGCCCTGCTATCCTGGAACTTGCTCTGCAGTCCAGGCTGGCCTCAAACTCAGAGATCGACCTGCCTCTGCCTCAAGTGCTAGGACTAAAGGCATGTGCCACCATGCCCCAGCTTGTAAATTCATTCTTCAGGTGGCTCCCAACCATGGCCCTAGAGAGTAAACTAGGACGTGCAGGGCCCTTTCTCCAGCATCTACTCACTGTGTAGATCATATATCTCCTATCTTAAACTACATTTCTGCAGAGTATCAGATTGTCTGTCTGAGGCCTTCCTTTGTTCTTGCTTAAAGCCCTGCAGGAGAGCATCCTCCCCTTTCCCACTATTTTATCTACTGCCCAATGTTAAGATTCATTATTTATTTTACAAATCTAAGGTTAAACCTTTCTGTATTTCATGTGGTCTTTGTCTGATGTTCACAGTTCCACTCCTGTGTCTTCCTACACCACTCATGTTCCCCTATGGTCAAGCACTTGACGATCATTTTAGACTTGTAAAGAACCCAGAAGCTCCCAGATGTCTCTAATCTACTGTCTTATCACCTTCTTATGCAATTCTTTTAAAAATGCATAAATTTCTTTTCATTTTTTCATTTAATGCTGCTGTTATTTCTCAGAGAGTACAATTTCTCTTCTTTCCCCCAGTGTCTGTCTATCTCATTTTCCTAAGGAGAACTCAGCTTAGGTACTCCTCCTTCATAGATTTTCCTTACAACTCTCAGCCCACATCCATTTTCTTTTCACCTTGCAATTATTTAATTACTATGCCATGTTTTTTTATGCTTTAAATATTATCATTCACTCTATCCTACAATTTGATGCTCTAATAAATTATTCACTAATATATAATGAATATATTATTTCTTCAGGCAGACTGTAAATCTCTGTGGGTTGAGAGACCTGTTTTAAACATTTTTTGTACTTCAGGGTTAAGGGTCACACATATACTATGGATGCATAATTGCTTGTTAATGGGATGTTCTGTTCCACTGATCCCTGAAGATATTTTCAGTAGAGCACTCCATGCTGGTTACATAAATCAATTAAATTCAAGACAAATGTATCCACCATCCCATTCACAATTTCTTTAAGCCGGTTAGTAAAGATACAGCCCAAGTGAGGCCACAGGTATCAGTCAGGTGCTAGTTCTGACTGGGTTTCCCTTTCTGCACTCATTGCACCATCTCTAGCTGGAACAGGTTACTACCACGATGGCCATGCTGTTTTAGTAACACTAGAGTTCACATATAAAACAAATTACAGAACTCTCCTATTCCTCCAATTCCTGTTCCTGTTCCTATTCCTATCCTGAACTCTCCAGGAATTAGTGAAATTCACTTACTTCCTATACATTCAGTCAATCACACAACTGTTCAGACCATGCAAAGTGTTGTTTAGATTTCAAATGAACATGATGACTGTTTGTAAGAGGATAATTCTATCCTCTTGGTTGTAAACCAAGGAGGGCACAGAATAGAATGAACCAGAGTTTGTTCCTTCCAGGATCCCAGAGTCTACTGTAAGTTAAATCCCAGAAAACTATAGTTTATTAGATGAATTGTTACCACAAGACATTTCATTCTTCTAGCCAGAATAAAGTCAAGCCAAGTCTGACTTGATAAATGTTGCTGGAGAATTTCTCTCCAGCTCCCGCCACCAAGTCCCGCCAGTTTCAGAGCCCACTTATAAAATAAACATACAAACTCTTACATTATTTAAACTGCTTGGCCATTAGCTCAGGCCTGTCACTGTCTAGCTCTTACTCTTATATTTAGCCCATTTCTATTAATCTTTACTTTGCCACATGGCTCATGGCTTACTGGTACCTTACATCTTCCTTCTCCTGGCGGCGGCTCCAGGCAGTCTCTCTCTCAGCCTTCCACTTCCCAGAATTCTTCTCCTTGTCCCGCCTATACTTCCTGCCTAGCCAATGGCCAATCAGTGATTTATTTACTGACCAATCAGCAACACACTTGACATACAGACCATCCCACAGCACTTCCCCTTTTCTTTTCTTAAAAAGGAAGGTTTTAACTTTAACATAGTAAAATTACATATAACAAAACAATTATCAAGCAAGAATTACAGTTACAATATTAAAGAAGAGATCCTATCTATCTTATATTTGTAAGTTTAAGGTTTTATATCTAACTTATCTTTTATTATAACTAAGGAAAATTGTAAGTATCTAGTCTTTAACCACATCAAAGATCTCAGAAGGATATACTACTACCTGAGAAATGGAGAAGGATATAAGCAACTTTTAGGAGTCTTGTAGGGTAGACAGAGACAGCTGGCCCACAGTCAGGACAAATCTCTGTCACCTGCCAGTCCCACAGCCGCTCAGACCCAACCAAGTAAACACAGAGACTTATATTGCTTACAAACTGTATGGCCATGCCAGGCTTCTTGCTAACTGTTCTTATATTTTAAATTAATCCATTTCTATAAATCTATACCTTGCCACGTGGCTTGTGGCTTACCAGCATCTTCACATGCTGCTTGTCATGGCAGCTGCTGACAGTGTCTCCCTCCGCCTTCCTGTTCTCTCAATTCTCCTCTCTGTTAGTCCCGCCTATACTTCCTGTCTGGCTACTGGCCAATCAGTGTTTTAATTATTGACCAATCAGCAACACATTTGACATACAGACCATCCCACAGTTATCACATTCATTTGGAATCTAAACAACACTTTGCGTGGTCTGAACAGTTGTGTGATTGGACTCATACTTCTCTATGGCAGCTCTATCCCTTTGCATCAGTTAAGTGCCACATCAGCCAAGCTGTCCCCGTGTGCTTTCTCTCTCTCTCTCTCTCTCTCTCTCTCTCTCTCTCTCTCTCTCTCTCTCCCTTCCTTCTTTTCTTCCTTTCAAAATTTTTCTTTTTTCATTTTACATCCCAGCCACAGTTCTCCCTCTCTCCCCTTCTCCCGCTCCACCCCCACTCTACCTTCCATCCTTTCTTCAGAGAAGGTAAGGCCTCCCTTGGAGAGTCAACAAAGTCTGGCATACCAAGTTGAGGCAGGACTAAACCCCTCCCCCCTGCATCAAGGCTGAGCAAAGTATCCCACCACAGGGAATGGGCTCCAAAAGGCCAGTTCATGTACCAGGGATAAATCCTGGTCTCACTGCCAGGGGCCCCACAAATAGATCAAGCCACATAATTGTCACCCACATTCGGAGGGCCTAGTTTGTAGTCACCCCTCCTCCCACCCTCCCCCGCCATATGCTTTCTCCAGGTGTCCAGCCAAGGGTCACTAGCACCCTCCTGTTTAGTGTCCAGATTCAACAGGTGACTGATTAACTTGTCCTGGCTGTTGATAAAACCATTTTTGTTCTAGTGTCCAGTGAGAGAAAGTAGAGACTGGAAAAGGAACCTTACTAAACTTTGAGAGAAATAATGCAGACCCTTAAACAATATGTCATAGACCACAGCTTCTCAAACTGCTGTGGTGACCCCATGAGAAGTTAACTGAATGTGGGGGTGGCAAAAACCATTGGCAACAGCAAAGGGGTTTTGAATATGCAATGACCAAAAGTTAATTTAAAATCAAATGCATACTGAATCCGGGGTGCTCAGAGCACTGCTTGTTTGTGTTGTATCACATGACTTCACTGCAACCTAGGTTCTGAATACAACATGCATAGTTCACACTATGTGTACTGTCCACCACTAGCCACAAGAGGAGATACAGATAGAAATATGTACTATTAGCTAAGAAGTCAAATAAACGAGGCCTGAAAATCATGAACTGGCAATATTTGTCAAAGTATTTCACTGGGCTAGTATAGAAGGAAGACAGGTTATGGTGACAAAAAACCAAAAGGAACATTAGGGAAGCAGAGACAATCATAGGATATTCTTACTAGCAGCCTGACTGTAACACAAAAATTTCAATAACCAGTAACCACAAATAGTTCCAAGGTTGGGTGATGTATTTAATTGATTATCTTATTATTCATTCATTGTCTCAAGCACATTTATGGCTGCTGAGAAGCAATAAGCAAAAGAGTAAGCATTTAAAAAATAGGTCAAGAGTATGACTAAGGAAACAACACCCAGGAGAAAGAGCATGAATTATTTCTTAGAGAGCTAGGCACACACAGAGATGAGTCCCTAGATGTAGAGATGAGTATCACATACTTGGTAGCTCAAGTTTATTTTGTAACATGAGGAGGGCAGGATTTGGGGCTGAGACATCTAGAGACTAAACTATGTAAAGAGTCCTCATCCTCTTCTCATATTTTCTTTGAAACAGTCTATAAACCTTACTGATGTTACCTAAAAAAAAGAGTGTGTGTTTTATAAATAGAACACCCTCTTATATAACTGACCTTTAGAGTTGCAAACAGCAAAACTGGACTTCTTTGTCTTGTACTCCATTTATCCTGATTTCCAGTCACAAGAGGAGATACAGATAGAAATATGCATTGTCTATGCTCATGCACATATGTTGCACTTTTCAGGGTGATGACATGTGGAGTACCATCAAAGGAATCTTTCATGGTTGCATAATGAAAAATTCAAAAGCTGTTCTTTTTATTCATGCAGAAATCTGAATTCATACTTTCAAACTCTTTAACTCAAATAATTTATGTGGGCCAAAATTCTTGGGTGTATCCTACCTAGATAATTATGAGTTTTCAGTTTCCTACTCCAATCAGAACAATCTCATTCAAAGATGAACTTAGAACTCGAAGGTAATGATCTTTGTTGACTAGTGCAGCAAAAGGCCACTGGTTTCCATTTCAGGCTTCAGGATTCAGAATCTCTCTTGATGAATCCAGAGGGTCAATTGCATATAGAAACATAAACTGGATTCTTAATCTATGTCTTCTCAGAACTGGAAGGGAGAAAAGGATGTGGGCCAGAAACAGTTAAACACACAAAAATATCTAATCTCTACTTTGAGCTTTATTAACTGGTATAAAACACTATTTTAAATTTGTAAACAAGTTAATAGCTCTATATTCACCAATTCTCAACTTAATCCCTTCCACACATGTTAATCCATTTTTTTCTGTGTTAAGATTATCTTTTCTCAAATATTTCCCAGGACACTTGAATATTAAACTAGTTTTTTAAGCTACAAAGGTATCCAATTCCTTAGGAGACTTGGGAACTTTCCTGACACATCATGAGCTTATCAGAGACATAAGGAGAAGGTGTAAGAGCCTTATCGTCTTGGAAACAGTGCTTTTGCTGTTAGTTCAAATTCTGTGACACTGCAGGAAAAAGTCAATGTTCAGCATTTTGAAACACACAAAACTGTATTGCAGTGCTGGAGAAAACCCAGGGCCTCATCTTGCTAGGCAAGCTCTCTGTCTCTGAGTTAATCCACAGTCCCTGCATCGCTGCACTTTAAGATGCAAGCAGGACGGAGCAGTTCAAAGGCGCTCAAGAGAAAAGTGGGTGAATTGTTGCAGATAATTCACTGTAAAGCAAGGAGCTGGGTTGTGCAAAGCTGGACTCAACTGTTGCACAACCGATGTCAGCAGCATTTAGTCTTTTCTTCTCCATCTCCTTTGCTGCCCTTCTCTGTGTCCACTTTCTTCTCAAGCCATCTTTCTTTCTTGACTGGGCAGTGCTGTACTTACTTCTCTTCCTCCAACCCACACATGACAAAAGAGAATTTCCAACAAAAATCTTGGACTGTTGCCTCTAAATCCATAAGCTTTGGTCAAATCTCCAGCCCCAACCGTAAAGACTATATGATACTTCAAGGGAACCTTTTGTCCTAGTCACACATCAAAGTTGAGCAAATGTCCCATAAGCAAAACTGACAGATATCTATCTAATGCTGCCTTCAAATACACTGAGCTCTCTAGAAAGGCGGGTAGATTCCTTGCAAAAATCTTAAAGGAAAGCAGACTTCAGCTCACCTTTCCACAGAAACATCAGCGATTGAAACTGGCTGTGTCAAATGTGGCAAATACAGGTACAGGCAAGACTGACAGCTGTCTGGAAGCAGTGCTGGCCAGGAATTCCTGCGTCAGGCAGAGCTGAGCCGACATGACTCATAAGGTCACTTTTGACTCCACAATTCTATTATCCTCGTTAATTTCCCCAATTCAATTTGCAGTACAAGATAAACAAACCAGCCTAATTTGATCTGGAACCTCTGCAGGCTATCACAGGTCATTTAATCTAAAACACATGGCCCTCACCATCCCTGCATTTTCCAAAATCATCTAACAGACCTTGTCTTCACAAGACTCCATGTTATTAGTTTCACTCGTGGCGTTTTCCAGCCTCTTGCTTATTTGACAATTGCCTTTGATTCTCCTTTAGATTGGGGTAGAGGGAACATAAAAGAGTTTCCTCCTTTCTAAATTTCATATGAATAGTGAGTCCAGATTAATATTACATTGCTTACATCTTTACTTCACAGTGTGGCTTTCTCTTTTCAGGTTTGAATCTGAGAAATTGGATACAGGCTATAGATAATCACAGGTCTGGAAAAGTCTACTAAGGCAAAATTTCAGAGATGAATAGTCAGATTTTAAATTTTGATATTAATATAATTTATAAAATAAATTTGATATACTGCAACCTTGTTAGAATTGAGGTACTAAAACCACTTGAGTCCTATTCATAAAGAAATGTACCCATAGGCCAGTCAGATGGCTCAGCCACTTGGCCTGACAACCTGAATTTGATTCCTGGGAACCACATAATAAAAAGAGAGAGCCAATTCCCCAAAGCTGACCTTTATACAGGTGCCAACACATGTACATGCCCCCCCCTCACTCACACACATACACAAAATAAATTAAAATGTAATTTACAAAGGAAATACGTGTTAAAGTTATATATCTTAACATTCTTTACATATGCTTAACTAAAGTGTCTTCGCAGTTGAAAGCAACCCCACATTTATAACTGATGCTATTTCTTGTCTTTTGCAGTGAATGTTGTGTCAATATTACAGGAATTTTGGGAAAGTAAGCAGCAGCAGAGAGCCACATTTTCCAGTGAAGGCCTGGTGGTCTATGAGTCAATGCCCTCCTCCGGGCCTCCCTTTGTGAGCTACGTGACTCTCCCTGGAGGGAGCTGCTTTGGCAACTTTCAGGTAAGAACAGCCAGCCCCTTGTTAGCAAAAGATAACTGGGCTAGAGCAGTTACCTTCTCACAAAATAGCTGTGAGTTTTCTTGGATATAGTAAATAAAGCTGAATAATAGCCTATCAAATATACTGGAAAAATCAGTCAAATGCACCAATTTAAAAAAGAAAGAAGTGGTTTATAATGGAATGTGCCCTGATACTTCTACAGAAAACAATTTTTTATAGTGTAGCCTTTCATTTCCAAAATAGCTGTTGCCTTTCCCTTCAAAAAAATTTTGGAATAAAATTGTATAGAACTAGAAATCAGTGGCAATGCCTTCCATCAGGGCCTTTCTATCAGTTGAAAGGCTGCAGTACCATGATTTTGTTGTAATTAAGTATTAATCAATTTGGTCATCCTTGTAGCATATGCCTTTAATCCAGCACTGAGGAGGCAGTGACAAGTGGATCTCTACGAGTTCAAGGTCAGCCCAGTTTGCATAGAGTTCTAGGCCAGCTAGGGCTACATAATAACTGTCTCAAAACTAGCTAAATAAACAAATAAATATGTATATAAAATACATAAATCAATGCCATTAGTCTACTCCACACCAAAGAATAGAGCAACAGCAAAAAGTTGAGAGCAGAGACCAAGTACTTGTCTTTATCCCAGATTCAGCCTCTGTCTACTTGTAATCCCCTGAAAAACGTATTTAACCTTTCAACTTTTCCCACCTTTGAGATAGGAAATATCCACAGGATTGGCCAGAAGTCATAGAAAGTACTCTCTCCATGTGTTTAGCATGATATATCTGCTAGACTATAGGCTTTCCAAATATCATTATTATAATACTCATCCATTTTGTTACACTTTTTTCTCTTTGTGTGTAAATGTAGACATTTCTGATTGTATATTGAAGCAAAGCATTGGCCTATATTACAATCAACATCTGGTTATCCAGCGAGTCACTAGAGAATATCAAGCACACTGAGGATATGGTCTATACCCTTAGGAAATCATTGTAAAAAAAAAGCTGTAGTAATTATGGAGTTATATTCAAGGGTCACTGCAAGCACAAGCAAGGGAACTTCTAAAGTTACCAGTCCTTTTGTAAGTTCTCCTTCAGTGCAATAAACCACCCCTCATTCAGGACCTAACAGTGGTGCTTCATTTCTAACATATGGAAATGCAGACAAAGCCAAGTTTCCTTTTGAGCCTTGGTAGCTAGAAGCCCAGATGAAAACTTTCAGTGTATGCATTTATCATGTCTGTGTACAGGTGTACAGAACTCAATTTTTTAAAACTATCTTCATACTTGGTGTTATTTTCATTTCTACCTATATTCTCCCTTTGAATTAATTATTTCACTCCATTTTATCTTATTGCCTGGTATATCTGCTTTGTATAGTGAGGGAAGTTTATAATGTTTTTAAGCTTTTAAAACTTTTAAATCATTACAATATTTGTGTGTGTGTGTGTGTGTGCGCGCGCACACGCGCGTGTATGCGTGCGTGTGTGAATACATGTGCTTATGTGAAGGTGAGAGAACAGCTTGTGGGAGTCAGTTTTCTCCTTTCATCATGTGAGTCCTGGGTCTCAAATTCAGGTCATCAGATTTAGTGGCAAGCACCTTTACCAGCTGAGCCATCTCACTGGCCCAAGAAATGCATAATTTAATAAGCAGGCTAGAAAAGCCATGCAGTGTAGATGTTAGGGGTTATTGAGGAATGTAAACTGAAGCTGAGGTGTACAGTTGAAGGTATCTTATCCAGATGGGAAAGATAAAATGTTCTCATTATAAGGAATAGCATGTGCAAAGGCACACCAAAAGAGGAAACCACAAGCATTTTTAGGATTATCAAAGTGTAAGTGTGGGAAGAACTTGTGGAAGATAGCATTTAGACACTTGGCCATCACACCTTGCAAAGGGGTACAGGTTCTATTCTAGGTAAATCAGAACCCTGAACGTGAACAGCACATTCAGATGTGTTTCTGAAAGACTTTTCTGGAGGCGGCATGGAGATGCTTTAGAACTAAATGAAGCTAAGACCAAGAGCTTCAAAAAGTGAGTGAGTCATGGACATCTATGGTGGTAGAGCCGCATAGGCAATGTCATCAACAGAGAACATAAAAGGACTTAAATGTGGCTGGGAGTTGGGAAGTTGGGATAAAAATCTCAATTTTAGCTTTAGCTACTAGCCAAGGAAGAGAGGCAGCAGCAGAGACTCCAGAAAATGTGGACAGAATGAGTGAGTAGGACATTCTGTTTAAAAGGTAGGTTGAAGGTTTTTTGTTTTTGTTTTTGATACTACATTTAAACATTGGTTTTTGTTTTTGATTTTAATATATTGAATATATCGAGTGTACAAGTAGCTTTTGGGAAAACTTTAAGGCCAGTGACATTGAAATGGGTCAAAACCCAGCAAATTTGATTAACAAAACCCAAACCTATGTCTTTGAAAAAAATAAATCCGGGCAGTGATAGCTCACACCTTTAATCAGCAGAGGCAGGCTGATCTCTGTGAGTTTGAGGCCAGTCTGGTCTACAGAGTGAGTTCCAGGACAGCCAGGTCTACAGAGAAACCCTGTCTAGAAAAACTAGAAAGAAGGAAAGAAAGAAAGAAAGAAAGAAAGAAAGAAAGAAAGAAAGAAAGAAAGAAAAGAAAGGTAAACAAGAAAGATGTCTTTGGAATTTCTGATTAATAAAAAATAAAATAGAAATTTTGAAAAGGTATGTGCCTCAATACTTATAAGACAAGTCATACAGTCATAGGAGTATAATACAAACATACTACAAAAAAAATCACTACGTTAAAAAAAAAACCCACAAGGGGTCTGTAGAAAGGGCTAGGTGATTAAGAGCAGGAACTGCTATTGCAATGGATATAAATTCAATTCCCGGCACCCTCATCAAGTGGCTCACAACCACCTATAACTCCATCTCCAGTGGGATCTGATATCTCTGGCCTCTGAGAGCACCTACACTCACATACACATAGACACACACACACACACACACACACACACACACACACACACACACACACGCTCGATTAAAAAAATAAAACTAAAACATTTAAAAACCTGCAGAAATATGAATCACTCACTTTCTGGCTAGTAGGAAACTATATTATCTTTATAACTTTTTTCCAAAAATCTTTCCAAAGAAAAAATTTGACTAGAAAAGAAAACTAGTGGTTGCCATTATCTTATTGAAGTCTAAATCTCTCTGCAACAATAAACTATTTAGCAGTTCTCGTCCAGGCTTTATCTCCTGGAATCCCTTTCCTGCCACTGATGCTTTGGCCTAACTACCCCACACCCCATGTCTTGATCTCTTCTAGTCATCCCCATACTCACACTGTGACCTAACAGTCAGTCCTCCTGCCCTACTTTCTAGGCCTCCACACAAGAGTATTTTCCATGTATATGCTCTGAATATTCTGTTGGAAACAGACTACCTCTTCAGATTTCCCAAAGCAGTTAATTGCTCTCTATTAGCACCTTATGCTAAGGTAATGTATGCCTGTGTTTTCTCTCTGCAATAAAATATAGACGCTTCAGGGCTGGGACCCATATCCCTAAGAACCTCATAATCTCAAGCACTGCTGTTTTCACATAGTAATAGCCTAATAAATTTTATTAAATCAATACTCAAATGAATGAATAACAAACTCAAGAATAACTTAAGGTTTTTACTCTCCTATGTAATCAATAATCTGAAAAGATATCCACTTAACTTTTCATGTAGGGCTACAAAGGCTCAATAACCCTGAAATAAACTAACATTATCTTGTTCATATCTACGGCTAAAGTACTGGAAGTGAATCAATGAGAAATAATTGATCTAGGAGCCCCTCATTCTCTCTGGATTTCATTTGTGCATAACTTTCCTCTCACTCGACTCTCATGACCATGAATAACCAATGATGACTGTATTTGTACCCAGGCATGCATTAGGTTTACAGTCAATAAATGCACTCATTATAATCTATCTAAAATGGAATGCATTTGTCATATAAAAATACTTCTTGAGACCATGAATCTAAGAATTTTAGTGCTCTTGTTTTTGTTTAAGCTACCATGAGAATTATGAATTTTCCTATTGTCTCATAAATTTTGACTCAGATGATAGGACTTCCCTTAGGTGGTGGATCCAACATCCTCCTTGTGGTCTTAAAAAAAATGAAAATGAAAACTCCTCAGCAGGGAAGCCTCTGAATGACTTCTCTGATCATTTCAAAGTCTCCTTCTCCTTGTGTTTAAATCATCATAGTTTAAGGTTCTCAGGAGGATTGTTAACATCCTTGCTTTAAAAGATCCAGAACTTCCTGAATCAAATACATTTTGAAATGTGTTTGGGTGGTTGGCCACCCCTTAATGCATTTGTCCCTCCAAAACATGATTGAGGGAAGAAAAACCAGGAAAGAAAAAAAGAATAAAAATTTCTTTAGAGATGATATCTTACACGGTTTCTTTGTCAGTTCAAAACCCATCTTACATGTTCTTTTCACCATATAACATTTAACCATGTTTTTCCAGCATCTGTTCTATAAGAGCCTATGTGCTTCTCCTGCTATGCCTTTTCACATAACCCAATGCCACCCCTGTGCATTGCAAATCATCTCATGATGGATTATTATCGCCAAGGCCATGTGCTGAAGCATGGAGAAATCATTATGCCAGAGTAGGCTTCTTGGTGCGCCATGGACATCACTTCCAGTGGTGCCAAGTAATGCAAAATACTAAAGTGGAGTGTGGGCTGGGTTACAGAACTAATTACTCTGCTTTCAGCAGTCTCATGAAAGCTGTGAGAAATTATGCTCATTCATTCAAAACAGTAATATTCAGAATGATCTTTAGTTTTCTGACTAATAAAAGGAAAGCTGTCCAAGGCTTTGATGGTCACCAGCTAACACTGTTTTTTATACAAAGCACCTCTCATTGGAGTAAATGGGAAGCTTGTGTCCATGAAGACTAATTAAGAAATTTTCAGTTAATTTTGACACCAAGGTCCTCCCCCAACAAAATGCAAATAGATGGGAGAGAGATGGGAGTGGGAGGGAGCAGTCCTTCCTTTTGTAAGACCTTCATAAATTACTGTAGTATAAAAAAAGAGAAGTGAAAATATGATATTATTTTTAAATATCTAAACAATAAACAAAATAACCTACTGATATGAAAGTTTTCCCCAGAAGTTACACAAGATTTTGTGCATTCTGGGTGTATTTTCATTATGTCTTTTTTTTTTTTTTTTTTTTTTTTTGTCTAGGCAGTTAATCCTTCTCTTGATATACATCACAACCATGAAAACCAGAAGCATTTTCTACATTTTACCATAAAAACAACCACAGCCCCAACTCATCTTCCAGTCCCTCATTATGAATGCAGAAGGAAAGCCATTCATTGTTCCAGCAGCTGTTTTTTCTAAACCCAAAAGAAAACTTGAATATCTTATTTTATATTTTTATTTAAAAAGTTTGTGATCCAATTTTTTAAAAAATTTCATGGTTTGGTCTTCTGTATAGAATTGACTAGGATAATTTGGAATTAAGAATAATATTCTTATCTTTAGTAAAAGCAAATTTCCCTTAGGTATAGTACTATATTATGCAATTATTTACATACATGGATTATGATTAATGAAAAATGTAAAGCGTTGATGTGATATTTTGACATATTTGAAATATGTCTAATTTATTAGGATAATTATATTTTTCCTAACTATTTAGGGGCTGTTGTTAAACGTGTTTCATAGAAAATAAGCACCTATGTTCAACAATATAGTGTGATTCTAAGACTAGTTGTATAATTCCAGGTACATGAGGTTGAAACATTTGGTATCTCTACCAGCAGACTCTTGATTGACTCCTTCAAATCATTTTTAACTCATATCTGGTTGTACTGGGTGGTTTTGTGTGTCAACTTGACACAAGCTATAGAGTCATCAGAGGAAGGAGCTTCAGCTGAGGAAATGCCTTCTTGAGATCCAGCTGTAAGGCATTTTCTCATTTAGTGATCAATGGGGGAGGGCCCAGCCCATGGAGGATGATGCCAGCCCTGGGCTGCTGGTCCTGGGTTCTACAAGACCGGTAAGCTTATCAAGTCATGGGAAGCAAGCCAGTAAGTAGCTCCTTTCCATGGCTTCTGTATCAGATCCTGCCTCCAGGATCCTGCCCTGTGTGAGTTCTTGTCATGGCTTCCTTCAGTGATGAACAGCAATGCTAAAGTGTAAGTGAAGCCCTGTCTCTACACTTAATGTCCTTTAATTATTTTTGCCACTCTGCTTTTCAAAGTCATTGCTTATGAAAATACCTAGGGAAACTACTTTTACAAGCATTGTACTAAGTACAAGGAAAACAGAAGTGTGGAATGTTGTTTTCTTTTACTTACTTAAGGTGATAAGCACACTTTACCTAATCAGACACAAAAACATGTTTTATTCTTTCATAAATTGCATGAGTCTTCTCAAAAGCCAAGAAAGTAAAAGTATATTCAAATCACAATAAAATCAGTTAATGAAATTGAGGTTTTTCCCATGACTGAGAGAATATTTAATCAGATCACATAGTTGACTAAATGGAACTGCAATGTTTCTTTCTTTGCTAGTAGTCAAATAAGCCCTCACCTTAGCATTCCATTCTCTAGATAGAAGTGAAGTTCCTGGCACAAAATCAAGACTATTGTCAGCCACCAATGTTTTAATCCTAAATATTTCTGTTTGAAACAATCCTTAGATTTTTTTTTTTCCCTGACTTTGGAACTAAACTCAGATGCATCACACACTGTGCAGTATAATAACTCCTAAAGGAGACATTTCCTGGCAGAAATCTTCACAGAAAAACACCCTGTCATAACTAATGAGACCCAAAGATAGGAAGGTTAGTTATATATAACCCCATTCCACTGGAAAGGCATGGCAGCTAATCATCAGTCTTTAATGACCTGCATGTATCTTAGACATGTGTATTGTTTTGTTTTGTTTTTTGTTGTTTTTTTTTTTTTTGGTGTATTGTTTTAATAAGACCCTTTATTCCTTCTTCCTTAACTCTCATCTGCTTCTTTCCTTATTAAACAAAGTGAGTAGAGATGCATGACTTTCCAGAGAGAATGGTAGCATATAGAGAAAGGAAAGCTTAGAGAAGACCCATAATAAGCCGGGCGGTGATACTCACGCCTTTAATCCCAGGACTCAGGAGGCAGAGCCAGGCAGATCTCTGTGAATTCAAGGCCAGCCTGGTTTACAGAGCGAGATCCAGGACAGGTACCAAAACTACACAGAGAAACCGTTTCTCGAAAAAACAAAACAAAACAAAAAAAAAAAAACGAGAGAGAGAGAGAGAGAGAGAGAGAGAGAGAGAGAGAGAGAGAGAGAGAGAGAGAAGACCCATAGTAAAACAAGGATGTCAGGATATCTCCACAGGAGTCTTATAGCCCTTGTAATACACTGTGGGAAGATGTTCACCATCTTACTAAGTTGCTGAGCAGGTAAGATTGACTTTCTATCCGTCATCATCTCATCCCTCTCATGCAATCCATTTACACCAAAATTACTATAAAAAAATAAGCCAAAAGAAATATTTTTAAGAATTCTCTTTTTTTAAGTACATGTATGCATGTCTGTATGAGTGTATGCCATGTGTGTACAGGTGCCTTCTGAGGCTAGAAAAAAGGTGTTGGATGCCCTGGAACTGGAGTTACAGGTGGTTGTGAACCATCTGATGTGGGTGATGGGAACCAAACATTGGTTCTCTGGAAGAGCAGTGAGTGCTCTTAACTGCTGAGCCACTCATCTCTGTAGTCTCCAAATAAGCCAAAAATTTGAGCCTTGATTAATTCATCTTGTCTTCACGTAAACTTTAAAAAAAGAAAAAGATGAAGAGAGAGAGAAAAGAATAAAGAAGGAAGAAAGGCTGGAAGGGAGGGAGGGAACCTTGAAGACGCACGGTACAATTTGAGATCATAATGGTTACCAGGGACTTTGGTCTAGGTACATGTGTAGAATAGCATTTCAAGCAGAGGTAAACGAGGAGGGAAGCAGGTGGTTTATATTATGAAAAAACATTCTGACCCACCATATGCCTGAAATGTTCCTCTAAGTTGACAGGAACTGGTGAATTTTCCCTGAACACTGAATTCTCAAACCAGTCCCCTCCCCCATGCCTAGCAAAGACCCCTGTTCTCAGCACACACAGGGACTTGAATTGTCCCCACATACTTGCCTCCAGCCTGACCTGCAGAAAGGTATTAACCTGAGTGATGGAAACTCAGCAGTTGCCTTTTTCACATCACCATCTGGAAGGGGCAAATGCTAATACATCCACAACCAAATATATCGGAACACGTGCAAATGTTCATGCTCTGACCTGGGAGGTCAAAGCCTTAAAGAACTGAGAGCAGTAGGGCCTGGCTTGTGGAATTCTTTTTGTTGAAGTCTTGTTCGATGTCAGGATGAAACTGAGGTGTTGATGACACTGACCAGAGCCCACAGGCCATACACACAAACTCTGCAAGTCACTTGCAGAAACTCAGACCACAGCTTGCAAAGGAAAAATTTTCTCAACCACTTGAATGACAGACATTACAACATTTAAGATTAGGACAAGAATTTTCACCTCTCACAGCCAGTTTATTTGGTTTGCCACTTGCAAAAATCTTAGTGTGGGAGAGCTCCTTGGGTACAATAAACTGTTGAGTGAGTCCTAAATATCACTAAATATCACTGATCTGTCCTTGACCCCAGCGAAGATGAATCTTTAACCCGAGTTCTCATATCCTTACAGTCATCAGTAACACTATTACATTACTGTTATTCAAAACCTTGCCTTTTGGGCCCTTGCAGCTCTCCAGCTGCCATTCACGGGTACTAAGTAGAGTGTACTTAATTTGGCTCTATAGATTTCAGACTGGAAGAACCTTTTTCTTAATCTTTAAAGCACATGGATGAATAATTGCAGAAAATCTGTTAAGATGGAGTTAGGTCCTTTATCCTGATGTCTTTTCACATGCTTCCCAGCAGAACCTACCATATCTAGGATATATGTTCAATAAAATCTTGTGTGTAAAAATGATGACTCAACACATGCCTCCTGCTTATTTTTTAAAATAAGTTATGGATGAAAATTAATCCATTGACAGATGC
Organism: Peromyscus eremicus; assembly: GCF_949786415.1. NCBI lineage: Eukaryota > Metazoa > Chordata > Mammalia > Rodentia > Cricetidae > Peromyscus > Peromyscus eremicus. Next base: position 63,174,849 of record NC_081424.1, read on the forward strand.
TATGACAGTTACTCTTTATTCTGAATTGTGTCAGACTGACAAGAAGATGTCCTATAAGGAACACACCTATAAACAGTTTTTAAGTGTTTCATGAATTATTAAAAATGATACTAATTTCTTATTAGGCATTTCACTTAAAATTTGTCTGTGATTACCAAATTTTATTTAAGTTACTTTAAGAATGTCTTTGCATTCTAAAAAAAAAAAAAAACTAGCTACTATTTGATTTGTAGACAACCTACAAATTAATCTTGATTACATCTTGACATTGTACAGTTTACCATAGAAGAAATAAAAACTCCTGAGAAGAAAAGCAGAACATCAATGTAATTTAGAAAAGCCAGCAACTTTTAGAAGAGCTATCAAAGAACTTTTTAAACCTGAATATTGCTTTGCTCTATTCTTAGATAGAAACAGTTCTTCTATTGAGGAACTAGCACTGTTCTATACTCACAACACAGGATTTACCATGAAGATAAGGAAGCTTCTACATAGGCTGGCTGAAAGCATTATGTCACCATATTTTATTTGGACTTTTACATCGTCTTTCTTCTAAGAATGGGTCTAGGGGCTTCAGAATCACCTGGAAGTCTTATTTAAATGCCTAACTGGGAGATGGGGTGCTGGGTCAGTGGATAAAGTATTTGTTGTACAAACATAAGGTTATAAATTTGATCTCCAGTACCCACACAAAAAAAAGCTAGGCGTGGACACATGTGCCTATGATCCCAGTACTAGGTCCTTGAGCTTGCTGGCAAGCCAATCTAACTAATTGGTGATCTCCAAGTTAGTGAAAGATCCTGTCCCCCAAAAATAAGGTAGAAGGCCAGCCAGCAAGATGGCTCAGCAGGTAAAACTGCTTTAAAGATCTCTGGGATCCAAGGTAGAAGGAGAGAGCTAACTCCTAAAATTTTCCCCTTCCCTCTAAATGAATTCTCCAAAAGATTGTTCTCCAGGAACGTTCCATGGTATGCATGTGCTGAAATCAGTCCTCCCACACACACACATATACACATGACACATACATGCATACTGTTCTCGATGCTCTCCCATCTGAAGATACTTTGACTCAGTCAGTTTGGAGCTGGGAAATACACATATTTAACAAGTTACCAGGTGACAACAACATGAACATTAAAGGTTTTGAACTATTGGACTTGAGTTACTGGGTAGGTTCAGTGGGGGATCTTTATTGGGTCACCTGTGAGATCCTACTGACTAGCTGATGACCTAAACTCCAAAATAAAATACAAAGCCAAAAGAGTCTGGGCTTGGGGAAATTTTCTTATCCAGTAGAATTTGGAAAGTTTAATGGAAATGACTTTTATTCTTGAAGAGTTACCAAACCCTTCTTAAAATTGTTGATCAATACTTACATTATAACATTTAGCCCCATGGTATCTATGAGGGCATATCCAACCAGAGACAGACAAAATGATACTGTTCTTTGATCAAGCCATAGCCAACCTTTCTATCTCTGCCTTTCCCTGCAGTCCAGAAAAGCAGAGAATAGGAAAGAGAACATTAAGGTGACCATCAGCACGTTGCCCTTCCCAATGAGCTACATTTTCTTCACTTTTTCTTTTAAATGAAATCAAGTTTGGAATCTTCTGTCAAAGTGAGCCATGGAATATCAAAGTGAGAAATCTTTCTGGAGTACTATATGGGTTTAGGGAATGGTATGTGACTTTAGATAAATTTGAGTTAGCTATCTTAGGAAGTACACAATAAACTACTGGGTAGATACACTTGAGAAAGGATCTTTATTTGTTTACTTTTTAAGTCCCATGACCTTGGGATACATAACCTTTGTAAAGTCTGTGTTTCCACAATTACAAAATAAGGGTAGTAATAATATCAACCTCACAGGATTGTTGTAATAACTAGACATGATATTAACCATAAAATGCTTAGCACAGGACCAAAGCACTCAGGCTCAGCAATAAGATCTCTGCTATTGAGCTCTCCCCCAAGAGTGCGCTAAGAAAATTCTCAATTAGCTGAAGCAAGCAAAGCCTCTGTAATAGTTATCTTTTGTTGTATAACAAATTGCTTTAAAACTTACAAACATGTTCAAGACTCTGGAATCTGGGCACTTCTGGCTCACCACCTGCTGGAGGTGGCAGTCAGGCTGTCAGATTAGATGCTGTCATTGGGAGGTCGGATTGGGTATCCTTCAAGACTCATTGAGGTGGCTATTGACAACAAGCTTTTTTTCTTGGACATGTGTGCCTTTCCATACAGCTGCTCATATACATCAGCTAACTTTTATTCATGCAGGTAATCAGAGAAAAGGCAAACAGGACCACGATGGAAGCCACGGGGTTTTTATAAACCAATATTAGAGAAATATACTGTCACTTCTGCCACGTTCCATTGACTAAAACTGCTCCAGAGTGGAGAGGAGTGGGAGAAAGAATGGGCCAGTGAGGGCATTTTTTTTTTTGACCCACCATTGTTTTTAAATGGCTTTCCCAAGAAATACAACATTCTGTGTTTTGTTTGTTTGTTTGTTTTTTGTGGAGGGAGGGGTCATCAGGGAGGAGACTTTTGTTTTTGCTTTAGTATTAGAAGGCATTAATGATTATAATAGTTTACAATCTACTAGCAAATAAAAGACACCTGAGTAGTAAGACAAACGCCTGAGTGGGGTCTGCTGGCCACTCACAAAGCGTCTAGTTTCGCATACCTAAGAAGTCCACAGCTGACTTTGCTAAAGATTTTGACTGTTGAATATTCAAGCTCAGAACTTTCATAGAATGGAAAGGATGAAAGCTGTCTGTGTGTATTAACAAGTAAGAATGGTCAGCACATAAGGCACAGTTTACAGATCTGTATTTACGATGAGGTCTGGTGGAAAAATAGCAAGAATAAACCATACAGGGAAGTCTAATTCTAGCAGGAAGCTGCTTTGAAATAACATCATACTTCACTTACCCCCATCTGATGTCCTTGGTAACCAGTTTGGAAAACAATAAAATGCCCTGTAACTTGCCATGTTTTATTTTCGTACAGTGGTTCCCATTGTTTGGTGGTTGACACTGAACGTGCCTGTTCTTACAGGAGCATCTGGACTGTGTGGTTTTGACACTCCAAGCAGACTGCAAATGAGCTAAATTGCTTGCCCAAGTACATGTTCCTATGGGTGAAAGGTTCTCCTTAAACCTCTCAAAAGCAAAACAGGTGGCAGTTACTGGCTCGGAAGAAAGCAGCTGGCTGGCATTACAGACATTCTGAAGTGCGTGTCTTTCAGAAATATAAAGAACAATAGAAAGAAAAGTTCTTTGATGGCTCAGAACTTATTTTATTTTATGTACTTTTTAACAGGCACACTTTCTCCCCATTGGAAGAAGAAAAAAAAATCAAGTACTCTGAAACAATAAAATAAGTAAAGACAGGTGTCTGTTCTCACATCTTGAGATTAGCTGAGTTTCCCACCTTCCTTTTCCATGCTTCTCTGGTAAAGGCCCTGTCTGTTGCCTGCCTAGGTATCCTTTGATCTGTGAGGCAGTGCCATACGGCTGTAAATGTACATGCTGCCTTTGATCTAGTACTTAGCTGCTCTTATTTAAGTAGATAGCTTCTTTTGACTGTGCTGTGTTTACTCTGTCTCACTCTCCCCCTCTCCCTGAAAGTTGGCTTAAATTGCTGTTATTTAGACAGGCAGATTTTTTTTAAGAGTTTAAGACCGCTCTGACCTGAATCTTATTCCCTAAATTCTGAAATCCCAAAGCTCTGTTGTAGATTTTGTAAAGCCAAACTGCTATTAAGATGAGAGCTGCTGTTATAGATGTTGTGTAATATTGGCAAAAACCTTTCTTTATTTCTTTTTTTTTTTTAGAATTGTTTTGTTTGCTTTATTTCAAAGCCTTTCTTTCTAATGAGAGTTTATTCTTTTCAAAGAAAAACAAATATATTCTACACATTGGCAAAAATGCTCATATCAGAGTCTGAAGCCAGTTATCCTTATGAATAATTAGTTCAGGCTTAATATATTTTCATATTGCTGAATTAAAATACCATATAAAATATATAGGAATAGTACTTTTTAAGAAAAAGAAGTATATATACATTTATTCTTGAAAGAATTTCTTGCACATTTTTCAGGTGTTTTATTGATTTGCTACTGAGTTTCCTATGTTTCAGCCCATTAGTCATTCAGTAAATTGTAATAGGCAGAGATACAAAGAAAATTACATCAAAATTATGTAATAGGGTAGGAGCACAAAGAAAATTATGTAACAGGGCATGCAGGTAGGAGACAGCAGGCAAAGATCAGCAAACAATTACATTCAAGTATGGTCAGTGCCTTCATCCTGGCTTGAGAGTGGTAGGCAAAGCTTCCTGGAAGAGGCAGCATCTAAGCATTACTAAAGGTCAATTGACTCAGACTTCATGGCCCCGTGTATTTCTGGCCAAGTGTACCGCACAAAATAAAACTGTATGTAGAACTCTCTGACTTAACACAGATAGCCTAAACCTTAGAAGACGTCTAAAGTCTGAAAGGCTTCCTACCTAAAGCTATACCAAAAGCCCTTTTGCTTGTCATCCAACACTAAAGAGACCCAGCTACCCCACATCCACTGTTTTTCTATACACATTTTAGAACTTCAGCTCTATTCATTTAAAGGTGTGTTTGTCATTTACCCTCACTATACCAAATATCTGAGAGAATAAAAGTTCATTTTTCTTATGGTCTTAAAAAGTCCATAGTCAATTGGCTGTTCTACTTTGGGGCCTGTTGTGAATCAGAGCATTATGGCAGAGAGCATGCATGGTTGAGCAAAGCTGTTTTCCTCTTGCCAAACAGGAGACAAAGAGAGAGGGAAGAGGTGTTGAGGTCCCAGTGTTTTCTCCTGGGGCACGTCTCTAATGATTTAACTTTCTCTCCCAGAGGCCCCGTTTCCTAAAAGTTCCACCACCTTCCATAAGCTGGAGTCCAAGCATTAAACTTCTTCTGCCTCTCCCTCTCCCTGTCTCTCTGTTTCTGTCTCTGTCTCTGTCTTACACACACACACACACACACACACACACACACACACACACACACACCCCTTGCCCATTGTTTTAAAAGTCCTTGTAATTACTACTTTTTCCATGCCCTGATGGTACACAAGCACTGATCCTGGTTTGGACATTGTGAAGACTGTTAAAGCATACAAAAATTCCAAGCACAAAAGTTTGGGGGGGGGGGATGGTCAAAAGAAGTGATTACTTTACCTACATGATTATTACAGTAGAGCATTCCTGCTATTTGTAAAGTTTGGAGACATGGAACCTGATCTCAGGGATTCAAACTGGGTTTGTGGACCTGGGGAGGAGAAACTGGGCTCTAAATGATACAAGGTTGTACGTGCCTGGAGACAGGGCAGAAATGTCAGTGTAGGGTAAAGAGTGCTGCGGAAAGCACACAAGAAGGATTTTGAATGCAATCCTAATTAGTCTTATCAATAAATACCCAGAGTCAGATATTGAGGGTGAACGCTGAAAGATCAGAGAAGCAGAGCAGCAGCCACAGTCACTTCTCACCTCTACAAATGGGAGGGATCCTGTCTCTATGAATCCTCAAGCTGATTGGGGTGAGATTCTGTCTCTCTACTCCTTATATTCCTGTCTCCACCTCCCATGTGCTGAAATCAAAGGCTTGAGCTTCCCATGTGCTGGGATCAAAGGTTTGAGCCTCCATGTGCTGGGATTAAAGATGTACACCACCACTGCACAGCTCTGTTTCTCTTTTAGACTCAATCTCATGTAGTCCAGGATCTCCTTGAACTCCTGATCTTCCTGCTTCCTCCTCCCAAGTCCTGGGATTAAAGGTGTATGCCACCACAAGTGGCCTCTGTAGTTAACTAGTGGCTAGCTCTGCCCTCTGGTCTCCAGGCAAGCCTTATTTGTCAGAACATAAACAAAATATCATACAATAGGATTTGGGTTTTTCCTGTTGGGGGAAAAGAACCTTTGAGGCTGTGAAACTGAAAAATGAAGTGTGATCCTCGATACTTTCCCTATCCTTTCACACTATGCATCATTATGTTTCTCAAAGCCTCACATTTTAGGTAGTAGGAGCTGTGCATCAGAAAACAGCCCCCAAAGCTCAGGTGGACTAGATCTTACAAGCCTGGGCTGCCTGGCTACCTCCATTGACTTGCCTTGGGCCTGGACTTCTTTTCACAAGACTAGTTTCCCACTGGGAACCTTAGTGTCTATAGCTCCGTGTTCATAGGAGTCTCTTGGAGAGCAGTCATCATGTCTTAAATGCTCTAAAGGTATGATTTCATTCTAGCTCTTATAGGACTTCTACCTCTCTCTGGACCCCCAAACTCCACACCAAAGTAGAACTCAAAGAATGGGAACTTTTAAGTATTAGGAAAAGAGACAGAGTGAACAGAATGGAAGCCAGACACTCAGGCAAGCCCATGTGAACAATGAGGGAAGCAAGCTTGGAGGATGGAGACTAACATTACATTGGGAGCATTGGAAAAAATATTTTAAAGTATTGGGATTCAAGCCTAGGCCTTGTGCATACTAAGCAAGTACTCTACAACTGAGCTAAAGCCCCACAGTCCCTCTCTAGCCTAGGGTAGCCTCAAAATTATCAGAGCTTCAGTCTTTAAAGTACTGGGATTATAGGGTGTTGTCACCATGCCAAGCTTGAAAAAAAATGTATTTAATAAGTTATTGAGCATAGGCAGTCTGTGGCACCTAACTTTGGGAAAACCAAATGGGTTTGATTCCTATCCAAACTACATGAGCAAAGTATAAAGGGCAATCCTCAAGAAAATCAGGGAACTATTGCTAGAAGAAAGGTAGGGAACAAATGCTGGAAAGTTAAAAGCATTATATACTGACAGTAGTGTCCTTGCACTAACTTATATGTTCTAACAACTATCATAATGGTAAAATATATGTGACTGATATGCTTTCAATGGAGCATGATGATGTATCATGTACCATGACCATTCTTGGTGCTTTCTTCATATCAATTAATCAATTTCAACTTCAAGCCTACTATTATTTCACTAAAAAGGACATCGAGGCACAGAGAGAATAATTAACTTGTTCAAAGGCTTACATACTAAGAGATGAATACTGACAGTCTGAATCCAGAACCCATGTAAATGTATAAGTAGAAATGCATTGAGGTCCACTGCTGCAGTGTTGGAATGGAAGATGCGACTTCTTTAATAACTGTCTCTTTCCTTTCTTCTCAAGTGCTGCTTAAGTAGAGCAGAGGCCAGGCGGGATGCAGCTAAAGTGGCGCTCATCAACTCTCTCTTCAACGAGCTGCCCTCCCGAAGGATCACCAAAGAGTTCATCATGGAGAGTGTTCAGGAAGCAGTAGCCTCCACCAGTGTGAGTACCAAAGGGAGGCAAGAGGTGACCTCTGTGAGAACATGAGGACATTTGAATCTTGGGAAATATTAAAGTAAGCAAATGTCCCATTTCAACAATATTCAGGTTAAATTTTTACCCATCTACTCATTAACGTTTAGCAATATGGATCCTTAGGTTAGAAATCATAAAGGTGGGACTGGCTCCCCATTGTGTATCTTGCTAATACTCTTGATATACCAGGATCAAAATTGATTAGATTTCACACTGAGGAAGATCACATGATCACACTGATTTCAATGTTTGCTTTTTGAGGAGTACAGATATTTTTTTAGAGTCCAAGAATGTATGCAGTTGAAGAATGATTGATTATATAGTGATAAACTAGCTCTAATTTTCCACAAACTTAACTAATTATGCTAAATATTTGAAGTCCTTACTGTAAATAATAATTCCCCAGGCAGTGTGCAGCCTTGCGGTTCATAGTGTAAGAAGCTATGAGCTGCGTGGACAGCTCTCTGTGTTAGATAATCATGGCTCCTACCAGTTTACATCTGGTAAGCTTTGAAACTTTCTATGACAGATACAATGAAATGCTTTGAGATAAAAATGAAAATAACAAAATGTGTCTTAAAAAGGTAAATAGGGAAATTTCTCCACAATCCAGGACTAGATATTTACTTGTCCAATAAATGGTTGAGAATTCCTGTCCAGTATCTCCAACTGTAAGCTACAGAGGAAATCTGGACCTCACCTATAGCAGGTGTTTTCTGTGTGTGCTTAAGGGCAGGAGTTTGAATCACAGAAGGGCAAACTCTGCCATTTTCTTCTGTTTTCCCCCAAACCCCCTTTCTTAGACAGGCTCTTACTATGAAGACCTGGCTGTCCTGAAACTCACTATGTAGACCAGGCTGGCCTCAGACTCACAGAAATCTGCCCGCCTCTGCCTCCCAAGTGAGTTCTGGGATTAAAGGTCATTGTGCCAGCACCCCCTCTTTTTTTTCCCTCCTGAGCTAAAATGACAGGCTCTGTCTTTCCAGGGCAGTTGCTCATGAAGGAGATGATCAGACTGTTAGGGACCCTTTCTCCTTATAAATGCTCTTATCACTTAGACAAGAGATGGGGCAGCAGGATAGTAGAACCAGTAGCCTGGCTAGGAGAAAGTGGAGAGTTCTGCACTCTATCTGATCTGAAGATAAAAGGAAGTCTTTCTTTTCTGGTCCTGTAAATTACAAGTGCCTTTGAGGAAGAGAAGTCAGGAAAATGATGCCTGATTTATATATACGTGGAATTTACTTAGGGACAGGAAAGGGCCCTCAATGTAAATGTAATTTGTCATTTTTTGTGTGTGGAAATTTCTAAAGAGAGAGAATATATATGGCTTGCAGGCTTCTGGGTGGATTTCCCCTAGGATATTTAAAAGGCCAACATAAATATTTCAGGAGCAGTGTGTTAATGTTATTGCATTCAAAGCTATTCATTTCCTGCTGCCTGATGCTGACAGTTGTTTGTTCAGTCTCACAACGTTTCTATTGCCCACCATCGTGGGAATCCAAGGCCATGGGATACTGAAGGAAGCCTGAATGCTGTTCCAGAGCTTAGTGTCATTCCTCACCACCAAGCTGAAAAAGAATCTCATTTCTACCTTTTACCCACCTTGTTTCTTAAGTATTAAGTGGTGAGATTATATATATCAATACCCATGTTGTCAGCAGCAGCTTATTATGAAAACTTCCCTTTAAGAGTCAAACAGAAAAAAGGAATGAGCCACACGGCTGCGCAGTTCTTTCAATTTGCATTATACAGTTTTGCCTGAAATCAGCATAAGGTTAATGCTGTAAGATTTCAGTAAGCCACAGTGACGGCCATGGAAAGCAGCCGTCATAAGCATTAATGCATCACTGACAAGAAATCCTTTAAAAAAAAAAAAAGGAATTCTTGTTTTGAGATTATTACTCTATCAGCAGTTATACAATCTGCTAGCATTTTAAGCAAAAGCTACATTCAAGCTGATTATAAAACACCCTTTATTTGAGTCATGGTGAGGTTAAGTATCTTATCCAAGAGCAACTAGATATCAATACATTTAGACTAATAATAGGATTAGGTCCTATTCATTCAAAGTAGGGAAAGAATTACCAGTGACATTTTCTTTGTTTGCTTCTCTTCCCAAGGGCACTTTAGATGATGCGGATGATCCCAGCACAAGTGTCGGAGCCTATCACTACATGTTGGAATCAAACATGGGGAAGACTATGCTGGAGTTTCAGGTGCCTAACTCCCCGCCAGTTATTTATTTGATAATGTAATCCAGAAGCCTGGGAGATGTGCAACTTTTTATTTTATTTATTTTTAATAGTGTGAGTGAGTGTGTGTGTGTGTGTGTGTGTGTGTGTGTGTGTGTGTGTGTGTGTGTTTGCACATGAGCTCAGGTGCTGTGGAGGGCAGAGTATCAGATCTCCCTGGAGCTGGAATTAGACTTAGCTACTGAGGCATCTCTCCAGACCCAAGACATGTAACTCATCATTAGCACTAGTATCTTCTATTCCAACTATCTATTTTTTTTTTAAATTCACCCATTTAGAATTAAGCCTGGTACCTGCATTTTAGCCACACTCACTAACCCAAATCAAAGAGCAATCATGGCACATTCTGCTCTCATGAAGTTCCCTGCCCAAAAACTTCAGGGCCTCTGTCTTACAACAACAAAGGAGAACTATAAAGAGTCTATATTTTTTCCAAACAAAACTATCCTCAAACAGAAGAAAATAACAGGGGAAAGGGGATGGCACAAGACAGGAGACGTGTTCATTTAAAACCATACAGACTCCTGGGCGGTGGTGGTGCATGCCTTTAATCCCAGCAATCGGGAGGCAGAGCCAGGTGGTCTCTGTGAGTTCAAGGCCAGCCTGGTCTCCAAAGTGAGTTCCAGGAAAGGCGCAAAGCTACACAGAGAAACTCTGTCTTGAAAAAACCAAAAAACTAAAAAAATAAAAATAAAACCATACAGACTTACATATGGTGTCTGTCACTTTACATCTCTTAGAAACAGGTGAGTAATGTCCGTTTTACAACCCAGTAATACTTCAACAGATCTTTAGGACTAAGATTCCCTTTAAACAAAATCAAATGGTTAAACATTTTGCTGTGACTATCTCTTCCTTTATTACAGAAGTCAAATAAGGGTTTCCATGGGGGTACATTCAAAAGTATTACTTCAGATCTGATATTTCTATTAAACAAGATGTGCCTCTCCTTCCTATCAGGGAAACCAACATTAGCAACATGTCATCTACATCTGACAAGCAGTAACAGCTAAGGAACTCTGTTACTTATCACACACAATCCTCAGTTTATGATTTCCCACTTTTATGTAGGCATGAAAACAACACTGTTTCATCTCTTCAGTATATTGCTCAATAAATCACAGAAGATATTTAATACTATATTATAAACTTTTGCCTAACTGCAAGCCAACTGTAAGTGTTTTCGGCATGTTGAAGGCACACTCTGCTAAGCTGTGTGGTTCACTGGGCTAACTGCAATATATACATTTTTGGCTTACAGATGTTTCTAATTAAAATTGGCTTATTCTATCTGTATTTATAAAGTGTAAAAATAACATTAATAACAATGATATTAGTATCTGATTCTTGTTTGATAATTTCTTTGCCATAATATTGACAATTTGACAATTATTACTATAATTTAACCCCTATAACAGTCATATGAAGTAGTTGTTATTATCCACATGTTATCCAAGGAAGATTATCTTCACTTAGCAAATGGCTGAGCTCTTGGCTTCAGACCCATGCAAGACAATCTCTTTCCTTTTCTCATACATCTAATTCTTCTCATATATTGGCCCCGGTGGATGAAAATTCAGTAGTAATTTGGCAGGCAATGTGTGTCCCTCTAAACAGCTAAGCTTGAAGGAAGTAAAATATCCAATGACATAGAATACCAGCAAAAATTAATATGGAATTTACTCCTAGTACTTCTATTTTCTTATGTTTGATTTCAGAAAGCAATCAGACTTACAAAATTTTATGAACAAAAATGTTTGTCGTGGTAAAACTTAATCTTTGTGTTGCAGCTGGTGCCTAAAGCCTCCAACTTTTCTCTGTAGTGGATGAGGACGTACAGAGTAGACTAGCTGATTTTAGCCTTACTCTGTTCCTTAGTTCTAAATCTGTTTCTTCACTAGTGTATAAGACTGAGGAAATATCAGTACTGCCCCATAGCCCAGTGTGAAGGTGAAAAGGACAGGATGAGAAGAGTCTAGAACAGCTTGGCACATGGTAAACACTCCATGAAAGCATGACTCTGAAGGATTGTGTTACTTGGAACATCAGAGGCTGCTTGATGGACAGATTCCCCCTTGACACCTTTAGGTAATCATAAGCTTCACAAGAGGTTATGTAGCTCCCTGCCAAAATGCTTCACAGTCCCCTGCCTTATAATAAAAGGGGGAAACTATAAAGGGATCTATTACACCCCCCCCCCCGACACACACACAATCTAACCCCAAGCACTGGAGAAAATAACAGGGAAAAGAATGGCAGAAAAGACATGTATTTAAAACCATACCGACCTATGTGTGGGTGCCTATCACTTTACATCTGTGAGCTTGCCCATTCCGAAATTCATTTCTATTGTCTGCAAAATAAAAAGAACAGTGTCATTTTATAGAGCCAAAGACCTGGACATTTATAAATAATCCAGAACAGCTCTTCTCATAAGGGGGAAAGTCATTTAGCTTTCTTCTTTAAGGCATATTTTTTAACTTTCTTTTTTATTTATTCTTTGTGCCTTTCACATCATGCATCTCGATCCCACACATCTCCCGTATCCTCACATCTGCCCTCTGGCCCTGCACACACACCCCCAATAAAACAAAATAAATTTTAAGAAAAAAAGAGGGCAGAGGAAGAAAGGGAAAATCTTGTCATGGAAGCTGCAGTGTGACAGTGTGGGTCATGCGGTAAACCCCTTTATCCATACATCTTTATGTGCGTTCATAGCATAGAATCATTGATTTGGCTCGAGGCCCCTGGTCTCTGCTACACTATCCACACTGGGCCCTCCCTGGGACTCTTCCTGGACATCTCGTTGCTGCCCTGTGCTATGAAGGTCTTGTAGCCCTGGGCTCACAGGACACCCTTCTCCACCCCCATTTCCCCACCCCAGCTCTAGCCGACACAGATGGGGAGGGATGTTGGGGTGGGCCAACACTTAACCCTGGTTCTGGGCCTGGGTAGTTGCCCGCCAGCTCTCCCTTGTCTTCATCACAGGGTGAGCTCTCCAGCTTTGCCCTGGCTAGTTCATCCCTTGTAGCTATTAGCAAGGGATCCGGTAAGCATTCCCACCAGCTCTACTGTGCTGCCCAGTCTAAGTGTAGGGGCCACTCTCCCACTGCCACCCCTGGACCAAGAAGTTGTACGTGATTTAGTAGCTATTAAAAAAAATGATTTTGAACATGGTTGGCTTAATCTACCAAAGCTGGTGACATAAGAATTTAAAAAAACAAAAACCTCCTTCCAAGTACTACAAAAGGCTCTACTCAACCTCCCCTCAGTATCAACTTTAACTCTTGCCTTGTTGGTGTGCTTCCTGTGTGGTCTTTAGTAGGTATTTAAATGATGATCACTTAAATCACATTCTGGAAATGCTTCACAAAGAAGGCTGAGGGTAGGGTAGGAACAAAGGAAAAGATAGAAGGCAGGGAAAACCCTCGGGTCAGGAGGAAGGACCCAGGGAGTGAGTTTTTCCTTCTGCCTGCCTGCTGGGGCCCAGCAAGTTTCATGGTGTCTGAGCAGATGTATCAGCTTGTGTCTACACATAAAGGGAAGTGAATACAGACTTGGGCTATTTCTGCAGAGGCACAATTCAGTGCTTCTCCCCCTCCTGGGGGGTGTCACAGAAGAGCGTTTGGATCTAGGAATGGATGACTACAGTGTAAAAAACAAGACTAGTGTCTCCTGACTGTCCTTGGGTTTTCAGCGGTCTTAATAGGCTTCCGCTTACCTTCACTTCTTGGGAGAGCAGGGGCTGCCTGTTTTGAGGTAGGCTGACCAGAGAGAAACTGCTTGCTGTTAGGGGGAGGGACAAGAATGGCAACCCAGCGGGTGCTGGGTCTTGTCAAGGTCAGATTCTAGGCAGAATTTGACTGAAGCTGGTTAATATATTTATTCTGAAGACTAATGCAACCCAAGGAAGAGTTGTTTATTTACATCTGTGCTAAATTCCCCAGGTCCCCTTTTAAAGCCCCATCCCATAAACAAATTTCCTCTTAAACTCATTCTCTTGGGTGGGGAGATGGTGCCCACCTGTTTTCCAAGTTCTCCATTTACAGTGTTTGTTTTTCTTATTTCTGATGAATCACAGAGCCAAGCCAGTCCCCCAAAGTTCCAGAAAGAGGCAGTGAGCCTTTTCTCCTGCTCAAAGTAGCTGAGAAGCCATTGTCTCTAATAGGTGAAACCAGGCAGGCAGTTTCCAGGACAGAGCCCAGTTGTTGCAGGATTAAAGAAATTGAATGACAAAGTAAAAACAGGGAGCTGTGGACTGCGGATGGAGAGGAGCAACTGCAATTTTCCCCGCAGAGCAAAGAAAACACAGACTTTATTCACCATTCAGTTTACAATTTACTTTGATGATCAAGACCAGTTATATAATTTGTGGGGCCCAGTGCAAAATAAAAATGCAAAGGCCTTTGCTCAAAAACTATTAAGCTAAGTATCAAGCCAAGGGCAGCGCCTCCAGGGCTGCATAGACCTCACAAGTAAGAAGCTAGGCTTGATGCCAGTACAGGTCCAGAAGGTCCCAGACAAAGAGAGGGAAGTAATGCATCTGTCTTGGTACAAAAATGGAAGTTGCTTTTAAAAGCTCAGTGATTAAAATATATAATATTATGCTACAGTTTTTTAAAGCTCAAAATAAGTGCAAAAATCCCTCCTAATAATCAAAATTTAAAAAAAAAAGTTTTTTTAAAGTAGGTTTCAATAGGTAGTCCAGGCTTGCCTTGAAGCCACAGAGATCTACCTATTGCTGCCTCCCTCATACTGAAGTTGAACATGTGTGCTAACTGCCTGGTACAAAACACCAATTTTTTAAAGGTCCAGAATACTCAAGAATCAGTTTAAATCTTGCCTCAGATACCTCACCCTAACAAGCTAGCTTCTCACTTTCTTTTCATTCTCCCCAGACTTCAAGATTAGCCTTTGTAACAAACTCCACAACATCTGATGGCAGAACAGGCCATCACAGAGTGACTGCAAGTTTCTGTACAAGTCAGGGATTGATCAGGCACAAAGCCAGGATAAAAACCAGGCAACAGGAATCATGGTGAAACCAGAAAACAATTCCTTACAGACATCCTCTGCAGCATTGCATGGATTTCCCTTGAGTCTGACAGGGTACAGAGGCACCAACTCACAGAGACTCTCCTTTAATCCCAGCACTTGGAGGCAGAGGCAGGCAGGTCTCTGAGTTTTGAAGCCAGACTGGTCTACGTAGTGAGTTCCAGGACAGCCAGAGCTATATAGTGAGACCCTGTCTCAAAACAATCAAAACAACAACAACTAAAAGAATTTGGTCTCATGAAGGGGAATAAAGAAGTGGGACAGGAAGTATGTATAATTAGGTGTACCTTATACGATGATGACAAGTGTTTCTACACAAGGGCAAAGTCTAGCTCAGGGTAGAATGTGTAAGGATAAGACAGAAATGTAAGAACCAGAGTCACACTGAGGAGGAAGTACTTTCAGACAAACTAGAGCAGTCAGGAAGTAAACGACCTTCCTCCCAGAGGCAAGAACAGTTCAAGCCTTTTCAGGAAACCCCTGAGAGATGAAGGTCGCCAAGGGGCATGAGAAGGATTTCTGACTCTGTTCACAGCATAACTGTGGATTCTAAAGTTCTGGGTGATTTGCCAGGCAGAATGACAGCAGTGCATCTACAAGAGGCAGCCATAGGTCATAGATGAGAATGTGGTTCTGGAAGATCCCGAGGAAAGAAGAGTACACACAGAAGCTGTCAGGGATGCAGTCAAGAGCTGTATGAGCAACAAGTTGTTTCTCAGACAGAATCACTTCAGGACAATGCGAGGATGGCTACTAGAAGCTGCAACACAGGTCCAGCTTGTCTGTTTTGGTTGCCAAATTTACACAGGGACTGTGAGTATAAATCACTTGTAGGAGGCTTGCCAAGTATGTGCAAGGTCTTGAGTTTGATTTCTAGAATTGAAAGAAAATTAAATTTAAAACCAACTGCAGATTCGAGGTCGTGAGGGGTCAACTGAAGAAACAGGGTGATTTTTTTTCTTCATTAAAAAATAGTCTAGGGCTGGAGAGATAGCTCAGGCTAATATGCTTGCACACAGACAAGAGGACTTAAATTCTACCCTCAGCATCGACAGAAGAAACTAGGCATGGTAGCTCAAAGTTGTAATCGCAGCACCAGGAAGATAACTAGAGCTTGCTGGACAGTCTAGCCAAATCAGTAAGCTCCAAGTTCAGTGAGACCTTGTCTCAAAAAATGTGGTGGTGAGCAATTGAGGACACCCACTGTCAACCTCTGGCCCATACACTCACTCATTCATACTCATGTATATACACACACATGAACACATATATATGACACACAAACAATATAATATGCAATATTACATATATATAATAAGTGCAAAATTCAAGTAGTTTTTTAATATGAAATCAAAGAAACATCAAATATTGGCCTTTTATTACAACATGGATCTTGTTCTTTATCGTGGCATAGAGAATTCATATTTATTTTTGTGGCTACAAAGTATTGCATGAGTGGGTTCGAAGGGAGCATTGGGAAAGGTAGCAGAAATTTACCCTCCTGAGCAACTGGGAATACTTTGATGAATGGATTGACAGGCACAATGATGAGAGCCCTATTAGGTGAGATTTAGTCTGTTGAAATGCTCCCAGTTTTTCATATCAGTGTAGTGATAGGCTGGAGTGAAACTGCATAGGGCCAGAGAGAAGAGCAGCTATGACAGGGCAAGTCTCTGGGCATTTGATTTGGGATGCTGGACAGTGGGGTCTTTGTTTGGTGTGGAAAAAGCAACTTGTTTAATATTTGTGTTGATTTTAATTGATGGAAACAAATGGTTTTGCTTTTACTGCTCGCTCTCTGTCTCCTGGGGTACTCCTCTTATGGTGGAGTACAGACAATATGCCAGACTGGATCTTGGGATGAAAAGCAGCAGCACTAACTCATAATAGAAGCTTCAGAGCTGAGACTCATGCTGCTCAATCCTCTGATAACCCTACAGTTTTAAAACCCACCAGATAATTTTAACATGCCTGCAACCTAAGATTACATGTCTCACGACTTTCAGAAGAAAAACATGTTCTTGAGAAAACAGAAGTTAAAACAGTCAATAAAAGACTGTTGTTATAAATAGTCAATAGCACATCTGTCTAGATGCTAAGTTTTCATAACTATTTTCATACACAGAAAGTTCCTTAATTATATGGAGTTATTTTCCAATGATTATATGGTTGTGGTTTATGATATTGATTCATAATTGACATCTAGCTTTAAAAAAAAACAAGAACAAAAACAAAATCCCTGAATAGGTGAAACACAGATAATTTCAGTGGAAAACTGCTAGCTGTGACCACATCAGGAAAATGGAAACGTTCAGCTTGCTGGTCCTAGATCACACAGGAAAATGGGAATAGAGCTGACAAGTTGTGCTCACTCAGGGCTAAAGACACAGAATGTGGAACTCTTTGTTTATTTTAAGGTGAATACAACCACACTGTTCATATTTTAAGGCATTCTTAAAACAGAGAGACTTACCTCTCTTTTTATGCTAGTTAAAATATCCTCCCCCTCTCTCTGTCTATCTCTCTCTCTCTCTGTGTCTCTGTCTCTGTCTGTCTTTCTCTCTCTCCCCACCTTTCTCCCTTCCCCCTCTCTCTCCCTTCCTCCCTGCACGTGGTAAATAATCTATTTCAGCGTGGTGATATGGAACTTTAGCATGAGAGAGTCTATTTTGGTTTGGTCCATTTTGAGTCATGTATTGGAATGAGCTTGGTCCAAAGCAAATGGACTTTTGTAAATTTTACTCAGTAATATAGACATTTATTTTTCAGTTTAAATTCTTAAATTTTCAGTTGTTTTCTTTAATGTCACCTAGTCACATGATTTAAAACCCTAAACCTTTTCTCCAGAATTCTGGAAAGAATTCCTCCCACTCCTTTCTCTCAAGTCAGACATATTACCAGATCAATTTTGTTTTTTGCTTTTGGCGATGGAGATCCAAAGTTGGGTCCTGCATGCTAAGTACTTGCTCTACCATCAAGTGAGACCCTCAGACTCTATTACCAGGTTCTTTTGCATCTTGTAAGAACTCTTCTAGGCATTTACAAGCAAATGTGTATATAGGAATCTTCTATTCTTTTAAAATAAAACACAAAGGACACACCATTGTGTGCTTTTCTCTTATTTTAACAATACACTATAGATTTCTTTGTATTATAACTTAGAGGGTGTTAACACCCTCTAAGTATGCAGTGTTCAGTAATATGGATATATCATACTTTAATTGTTCTCTAAATATGAACATTTAAAATGTTTCCAGTCTCTGGTAATTAAAAATGATACAATGTATGTATAACATTGTTTGTAAGTTATTTCTCCTATGTTTCTAAAAGTAACTATTGGGTGTACAATTATTTTAACGGGTGTATTTTTAGTGTTGAAAGACACTTGTCATTTAGTAATTTCATATTTAAAGTAGGAAAAAGCAGGGGAATGGATGCACTTCTTCAGGGCCTTGGTGCTCTGTTCTTTGGAAAGTTCCAAAGTTTCTGACAATACCATATATCTTGTTTCCTTTATTTCTTTGGGGTCAGACATGTCTGCTCAGCTCTTACTGACATACACTTCTGCTTTAAGATCAATGACAGATGTTTGAATTTTGTAGGAACTGATGACCATTTTCCAACTATTGCATTGGAATGGAAGCCTGAAAGCCCTCCGTGAAACAAAGTGCTCTCGACAGGTGAGACTTTCTGGTTGAAACAGGTTAGTGTTCTGAGGACAAGTTCAGGAGCTTACCAAACGTTGAAGAGGCTTCCTTTATTCAGATGCTTCTGTTTGTGTGACCATATCGACTGAAACTTCCTTCATTTATACATTTATTTGTTTTAAATTTATATTTACCTATTAAGTAAGAGCAGGGACAAGTGAAGAAATATTGAGTCAGGGACTGCCACACACTAAGAATGTTGGCTCTACATAGGATTGATCAGAACACCCATAATACTGAATGCAGAATGAAGCAACCATAGACAGTGTTGGATTCTAAGTGAAGTGCTGAACTTACCTTTTGTATCCACCCTACCTACCTCAGCCCTGTCCCCTTTTGCACTCTCCAGTATAAAAAGAAAGAGAATCCACTGCTTCCAAAACCTCCTCACTAAAAGCAGGAGGAATTGTTACAACAAAAGTTCTTCAAAAGCAGCAAAAAGGATCATGAAGTTGGACACACTGGCATTTAGTCACCTTAATTTTTTTTTGTTGTTGTTGTTTAGAAATTTCTTCTTTGTTTTCCAGAGGCAAGGTCTCAGTATTCCTTCATTACTTACAACAGGAATCCCTCCTCCTTTTAATACCAAGCATAAACTCTGTCCTGTGTGTTTAATGCTTTTTTCCTGTTGCCCTCTGAGATTTATCCCTTCTTTACCCATCGTTAGAATTTGAAGGACAATAGTCTATTTTTGAGAATTTCCTACTAAGAATTTGTATGAAGAGCTAAGACTCTATAGTAGGCAAGATGAGGGTGGAGGAAGACACTGCAGACCCAGTAATTTCTAGTTGATCTTTGCTTAGAAAGTCTGGCTTTCAAAATGTCAAAAATGGAAAAGAAATGAGTAGCTGACAATGGCTTTGCTATTTTTTTCCTTTCCTTTGATTTTATGAAAGTCCTTTGAAATATGTTGGGTTAGTTATAAACACTTTTCCATGATTGTTTTTAATTTGTTAAGGTCATAAATAAATACCACATGTTCCTGAAAATAAAAATAAGCAATGCATCCATTCCCCATGATCAAACATATATATGACAGCATGATGGATTGATATTTTTTTTACAGAAGAAATAAAAGGAGAAGTTAATTTTTAATTGTTTGCAAAAGTAAAAAATAATGTTACACAAAGGTATCATTGTAGTACTAATAATGATAATGCCTCCATTCTACAATACATTTTTGAAGTTCTTTCTGTGCTTATTGTGAGCCGTTTGGACATTTGTCTTCCTTAAGCTAACAAAGTGTTTACTGCTCTAAAGGCAGTGGGACCAGAGAGAATGGAGCAAAAAATGAGGTATAATAAAGTCTCATGCAATAGTCCACTTTATTTGGAGCATCAGCCAATTTATACTCTGAGGGTTGAGGAGTCACATGAGTAAAGTGTACAATCACAAGGGCAAGGTGCATGTGGTGGGTAAGCTGCACGTGGCAAAAAATATTTTTTCCATAGAGGCAATAGCCAGTTGTAATGAATAATCTGAAGTAAACTCACTCCTAACCACTATACCTGGAGGAGCATGAAAACACATTCCAAGAACAATTTTGTATTTTTGAAGAAACTGAGGTCACAAGACTCTTGGTTTGTGTTCTTGAAGTTCTCTCACAAGCACTCAAAATTCTCCTCACATGACTCTACCCTTGGACTCTGTTCCAACAACAAAGCACACCAGCTAGGAAGTAGAGTTGTGGATTTCAAAGTCTTGTTCTAAAGGTTCCTTGACTGAATGCTTCCTCTTTCCTGTAATAGGCATGTCCAAACCTCATTCTACCTCAACTTGTCTGTGTGGCTCCTTTCCTCTTTCTGTCTTGTCAAAGGCAATGGTACTGGCCCAAGGGTCCAGTGAATAAATGAAGACATCTTTATACATTGTTACAGAAATAGATTTTCATGAACATTATTGTCATTCCTAGTGCTATGTTTTGATTTAGCCTGAAATGACGGGTTTTGCAGGACTAGATTAGTCCATCATTTACTTTTCAGAAGTATGTTAATTGGATTTGGTTTTAGATTTTGAAAGCTAGAGTTGTTTGAAGGCCACATGACTGGGAAAGTATGACAGGCCTTGCACACATGTGCCTTTGTTTCTGTTTATTGACACTCTGAACTCTGTTTCTTGATTCTAGGAAGTTATCTCCTATTATTCCCAATATTCTTTAGACGAAAAGATGCGCAGCCACATGGCCCTGGACTGGATCATGAAGGAGCGTGAGTCACCAGGAATTCTCTCTCAAGAGCTACGTGCAGCCCTGGGGCAGCTGGAGGAAGCAAGGAAGGCAGGACAAGAACTACGGTTTTACAAAGAAAAGAAAGAAATCCTGAGTTTGGCCTTGACTCAGATCTATAGTGACCCTGACCCTTCCTCACCCAGTGATGACCAGCTGAGCCTCACGGCTCTGTGTGGCTATCATTAGCAAGACCAGGTCTCAGGTTCCTGAGGACTTTCATATCAGGAATCTCATTGATAGAGGTTGTCAGATACTTTAGCATGATAGTCACTACCTGACGGATGTATTGCTCCCTACTCATTCTGTTCACAGAATGGGGAAGTAGGACTGGTCCAGACCCCAACTTCCTACTTCATGTTTGTTTTCAACCATGCCCTTAGTGGTTCTACTTCAGAATGAAAGAATGACAATAGAACTGCTTGGAAAGTATTATTCAGGGTTTGATCCAATCTAAAGCCTAGTTGACATGTGCCTTGTTTCACACAGAGGTCCAGTACAGAAGCCTCCAAGAAAACAGCATCAGGACTAGGGAAGGCAGCATGCTAACATGTATCCCTGGCTGTCCTGGAACTCACTCTGTAGACCAGGCTGGCCTTGGACTCAGAGATCTGCCTACCTCTTCCTCCTGAGTGCTTTAAAGACATGTGCCACCACCACCTAGCTGAAAACAACTTTTAAAATACATAAGAATAAATAAATAGTTCAGATTATTTGAAAAAATAATGTACAACAGTCAGCATATTCTTGAGCACTTCTGAAAATATTATGTTCTCATCATTGTAAAATTAATTTTAGTAACAAAATTATCACATATCACATTTCTCAGACAAGAAGAAATTATGCTACATAACTAATCTATTCCAATATCCTAAGAAGGTAATTGCGTGTAATGATAGATAAAAATGTTGTTTTAACAAAAATCACATCACTGCCCATAATGAGGCTAAATGTCATCTAGAAGAGAAGGAATTGGAATTTTTATTTGTTTGTTTGTTGAATAAATTTTTAAGTAAAAGAAAATTTCTATTTAATTTTTTTTCTTCACAAAATCTTTAGCATTCACATCCAGCACATTTCTACATGTTGACTGTAATCTTTATATGTGGTACATCTTTTTTGTATTTGCAGCCTTTGGCAATGTCCACCTCAAAAAGATGGCATCTGATTACATACAAGAACAGGGCTTGGGTGGGTCAACACCAAACTCACATTCTGTTTTATGATTATAACACTGTACAAATTCTGTGAACTGAAAATGATGGAAACTGATCTTTTTCTTGGAATAGTACCAGAAGCTTCAGCAAAAGTCACAAAGGTCATAGCCGTGGCTGGCCCCATCTAAGAGCAAATCCACTTCAGCTAAGACACTGTGCTGACAGAGCATCACAGACACATCTGTGACACTGGTACAGAGAGGCATAGGTGAGGGACAAAGCAGACACTGCCTGTCTTGTTCTCAGTACCGCACTGTGGAAAGGGACTAAAGGAGCCTCTGAGGAGGTGGAGCCCAGAAGCTGGTTGTTATTATGAACTCCTTGAAAATCAGATAAAAAGCCACAGACTAGCTCATAGCAAAATATAACAATTTCAGAAAATGTATGGACCCCACCCTGAAATTCATGGATTGTCCCAGAGGATCTCTGGCCTTTAGTTTGGAACTCACAATTTTAGAAGCACACATAGTCTTAAATTTCACATCAGAGACCCAGTGTATCTCAGATCTAGCCCATAGACCCTATTCTAAGATAACGAGCATCATTCTAAAATAAAGAATTGTATTGTTTGGGCAAAGATAATTTAATTTTTACAAAATCAAAATATACCATGTTATGAAAATACAAGACAAAGTAGTTACTAAATGTGGGCAACTGTATCAGGATATTACAGATTTAATAAAATCACTATCCCTCTAATATTCTGAATTTGGTTACCCACTTTTTCTAAAGCTACAGTTCATGTGTGGTTTTGTTCTTAATATCAACTATTTCTAGCAAAGGAAAAGAATCAAGCCCTTAGTTCTTCACAGTGAACTTGATCACCTCAGTCTGGACACAAACAAATGGTAAAAACCCAGAAGTTTATTACTCTCCTATTTCTTTAGGGAAAATGTTTTCAGCCAAAAGAATTGTTGTAGTTGACTATAGTTGAGATGTTTTAGAGTTCTGATTTTTATTGTGCAGTGCCTTTTTTCATAGCTAAAGCCCAAAAGAAGATAGACTATCAGTTTCCTTACTATGTTCATGGGTAAACACTAGCCCAAATATTGTCACCTACTGATTTTGTGGTATTGTAGAAACTCAAACCCAGCCTTCTATGCTGAAACTTAAAGCAAATGTTCTAAGAGTGTGCCGATACTGTTTTCATCTAGGGTTCCAGTGTAATAGAACTCATTCTCTCTTCCCCAGTGGTTTTGGTTAGGCATGTAAAATACCCAAAAAGCTTTTAAAACCTTAAATAGTCAGACTATTCCAAGGTTGATGGAATCAGACTTTTTGGGCACATGGTCCAGGTACCAGAATTGTATATATCTCTTCAGACAGTTTTAATTACAGCAAAGCTAACAGCTACTGCTTGCTTTCTCGAGCCATCACTGGCTCAAATCTGTTATCTAACCAGTAGAGTCATTGCCCCACTTGACCTTGGACCCAAACCCAAATTTGGAACTCTTCTGGGCTATGTAGGAGTAGATGTAGCTAGAGTTTTCCTGCCTGGCCCATGGTCAGGGCAAATCTCTCTCACCCGCCAGTCCCACAGCCATTCAGACCCGATCAAGTAAACACAGAGACTTACATTAGTTACAAACTGTATGGCCGTGGCAGGCTTCTTGCTAACTGTTCTTATATCTTAAATTAATCCATTTCCATTAATCTATATCTTGCCACATGGCTCGTGGCTTACCGGGATCTTCCCATGCGGCTTGTCATGGTGGCGGCTGGCAGTGTCTCTCTCTCAGCCTTCCACTTCCCAGAATTCTTTTCCTTGTCCCGCCTATACTTCCTGCCTAGCCAATGGCCAATCAGTGATTTATTTACTGACCAATCAGCAACACATTTGACATACAGACCATCCCACAGCAAGTAGATACTTTTCCTTGAACACATTTTTTTTTCTTCTGTAATCCAGAACTAAAATGGGAAAAGTGTACATACAGACACACACATGGGGAGGTGGGAGTGAGTTTACATTATGATAGCTAAGAAACAGAAAAGAGGAACACAGGAAGATGCCATGGCAAAACACAACCGTGAAAGACACACTTTCAGTGACCTACTCCAACCAGTGTCCAGGTCCTATGAACTTCCATCAATACCATCATATTATAAATCCACAAAGGCATCAATCCATTAATTAAGTCAGAGCTGTCATGACCTAATTATTCCTAGAAATGCCATTACAGACTAACCTAATCTCCTAGGTGTTTCTCAAACACCTCTGCAGATCCAGATTCTGTCCCAAGGTATATGTGGAATATATATATATATATATATATATATATATATATATATATAATATCATATATACATATATTTATATATATCATATAATATATGAACCATCTACACAAGAAGCACCTGAACCAACAAGCTCCTGGATTGTATTGCAGAACTATTGAGCAAA
This sequence comes from Peromyscus eremicus, assembly GCF_949786415.1. Taxonomy (NCBI): domain Eukaryota; kingdom Metazoa; phylum Chordata; class Mammalia; order Rodentia; family Cricetidae; genus Peromyscus; species Peromyscus eremicus. The sequence goes on from NC_081424.1 coordinate 63,199,094, forward strand.
TTCTAGGAGGTTCTGAGTTATTTACCACTTCCCTTATGCTTCTGACCGCATTTCAGTCTTTGATATCTAGCCTAAAATTACTTACTATATCCTTCACTAAGCAGTGTAGCCCTGGTCTCTCAGGTAAGAACACAGAAAGAAGGATTTTCTGGAAGCTAGAAAGTAGCAGAAGGGGCAAAGAGATAGTTTTTTCCTCTCAAAAGAGCAACTTGGCACCAATGTTCAGTATTACTTTCAACCACCCTATTAGCTTATGGTAAAATACTTTTCTTTCAATCCAAGTAAACCTTAGTCACATTTTTGTCTGGGAGCAAAGCAGGTGTTAGGAAAGTGAGCAGAACTTTACTCTGAAAACTGTTGATTTCTAATGAGTGCTGGTTTTGAGTGGGAAATGCCAGATTGCTATTTGCAGGCAGTTCCTAATTTTGGCATAAATTGTGTTCCATGAGTTCATTTGTAAACAAGGTAATTCCACTCTGAGTGGTGTGTGTGTGTGTGTGTGTGTGTGTGTGTGTGTGTGTGTGTGTTTAAGAGCAAGATAAAAATTGGTGATAAGTTTCTCAGGCAAGACTGCTTAACTACAGAGTACCTAAAATTTTGATCCATGAAACCTAACATAGGCCTGATAAACCAAGCAGTTGGGATTTAGCTCAGTGGTAGAGCACTTGCCTAGCATGTACAAGACCCTGATTTTGTTTCCAGATCCAGAAAGTAGAACAAGGAACAGCTGTGTGTATTTATAGGGCCCCACACTAAAACACTTTCCTGGGGTATACTTCTCACTTCCAGATTGGTTGTCTTTTTTTCCTTTCCTCAACTCCCACCCCCTATTTAATCATGGTTTCTTCCACCAACTTTCTGAAAACAAAGCAAACAAACAAAAAGGCTTTTTCTACCAGAAAAACAAATCAGGATTTGACATCTCTCCTTACGTGGTTTTTTCACAGGTATGCACACACATATATACATTATTGCTCATGTTTCAAGATCTACTTTCTTAAGTTCTGGGTCCATTTTCACAATGGTTCTTTCCTATTGCAGCAAGATGGTAGCCATTCGAGTGAGTTACCCCAATTAGTTCCAGTCAAAGAACCAAGTACCACTGTGGTCTAAGTTGATGGTTGTGTCAGACCTGTCTGTGTTAATTGTTTGTCTCTCTAGAACCAGTAGTCAAGTCAAGCCCATTAAACAGCTTAGACCTAATGGAAAAGAAGGAGGGCAAAAATATGGATTCAGTTACCAGAGGTAAAATGGCAACTTCCCAAGACATTTAAAAATTATTTCCTCCTCAAGGACCTTCAAAGACAGCAGAAACAATGGAAGAAATGCAGTCTCTCCAACCAGAAATTGGGAAAAAGACTTCTGGGTAGACAAAAACAACAGATGTATACTATGAATACATTATACCATTTTCAAATATCAATTCCTTCCTCAAAGGACAAACTGTCACTACTAAAGATGCTCAAAGGAATATTCTCCCCAGAGGGGAAATCCAAAAATGCTTCTAGACCAATCACATAGGAATACATAGATGCCCTGAGGACTCCTGAGGGGATGTTGCTCTTTATATGTAAGAGTTCTGTTACCATGGAAACCTAATCACTCTTAATACTCTGCAGTCACACTTCATATATCTTCAGAACTGATGAACTGGTGTTATGCAAGTGAGTTCAGAAAATTTCCTCTGGTCTGTTTCTGCTGGGCACTGGTTTTCATTATCAGTGGCTGCTAATGAGGCTTAGTAAAGGGGGAAATAGTTATCCCAACAAGTGCAAACAGTTGGAGCAAAAATGTACAGTTCAATAGCCCAGACCGTTTATTCATCCCTATTGGAGACTGAGTGATTTAAAAACCTTAAGCATGCCTCTCTAACCTGTGAGTTATGACTTAGTCATAACATTACATGGGAAACAAGTTATTCTGAGGTGATCTATTGTGTCTACCCAGACATTGTACTAGGTTCCATCAGTGATTTATTGATGACACCTGGATGTAAATAAGTAGTACCAAAGCTGGTTTCCATAGAGAAAATTTGAAAACGCAGATGATCTATTGAAATTCCAGATTAAAAAGAACAAAATGTTTTACCCCTTCAGTTAATCAGTCAAATGATATGGGTTATCATCTATCTATTTATCATCTATCTATCTATCTATATCTACATCTATATATTATTTATCTATCTGTCATTTACCATCTCTACCTATTTGTCTATTGGTTAAAAAAAACCTTGGATCACAAGACCACTAGTGCAAATGAATTAAAAAAATAAGATAGGAGACTTCAAGTATCATAAGTGTCAAAATATAGTTAGTTGCTTTTATTATAAATGATGACATTTGTTAAACACAGGGTTCAGTAAATTAAAGCAACTCTCCTTTAACTTTGCCTTTTATTTAGCAGATTGTTATTGGCAACATGTTTGGAATCTTTTTTCATTCCTCCATGTTAATCAGGAACAGTATCTCCTTGCCCAGTTTACCACCTGTCTGTGAAAAGCCAAGGGGGCATGGCTAGCACTCTGGAAAAAAGGCTTCAGTGGGCTGTCTTGCCAACATGTGCAACTTCACCCCAGACATTGCAAGTATCACACTTGTTGACAGTAGGATTTACAGGGCCTAGAACAAATGGCCCCGAATAAAGAATAAAAAATTAGAAACTATATACCCAGTTAGAAAAGAGCATGTCAGAGTTATGCCAACAGGCCCTAGTTGACAGTCTGCTCTGGGGTAGTTTTTATTTATCAGAGACCTTTCTTCTTCATAATCAGACAACCTTTATTCTCCACACATCCTCTTCCCTCTCTCTCCCAAAACTTGTACTATCCAACTTTCAACATCTTTCTTGTCCTTCTTCAAGCTTCATATTGTCAGCTATGCTCACAATGAAAATGATTGTTTTCCTGTGAATCTCTCCTCTTTGATTTATTTCATGAATTTAATTTTCAAAATTTCAGAACAGAATGTTTTCTCTTCCTCACAATACGTACAGCAAAACAGAAAGCTTTGATTCTAAGTCTCCAACCTTATTTTCCCTTCAAGCCTGAGAAGCCGATTCTTTGCTGGACTCAATCTTCAGTTTCTTTCTCATGTTGTCTAGTTACACATTCCATTTATTTGATTCAAATTACTTTGTAGTCACGTTTAGAATTAAAGTTCTGTAGGACTAATCAAAGTAAATTGACTTTGTAGTAATAAAGACATTCTCATTTACGTTTACTCCCAATAAAGCTAATCTCTTTCATTTTCTCCCTCCCTCCCTCCCCCTCCCTGTCCTGCCTTCCTTCCTCTTATTGTTCTTTGGCTTATCATTCATTATTCACAAGCAAAATTACATATGTGTGTCATTTTACAGTGACCTGATTTGCTAGAAAAGTGTGCAAAGCTTTTCTTTGCTCAATAGGTTTTTGCAACTTTGAAACTGGAAGTCTTTTATGTCCAATATATAATTTATGAACCCAAACACCTACTCCAGGGCCCTGCAACCCAGAGTATGTCCAGAAGACACCCAAGCACCTGCCCTGGGACCTCAGCACCAATATGATGAGCAAATATGTGATGGAGAGATAGGAAAGATGGAGTATACATATGTGGTGGAGAGACGGGGAGATAAAGCCAAGTAGAGCTGATCATGCACTGTGGAGAGAGGTGGAACTGGAGATGTGGCGAGGAGCAGGTGGATATGAGGAGCCTGTGCAATCCCCTGAGGTGATGTCAGGCAGGGCTACCCCCAAGGGCCATGTCTGGATCTGTGGCCCTACCACAGCCCAGGTCTGTGTTGATGTCCATGACCCATGTTGCCACCAAAAGCCATTCAGATGTCTGTGGTCTGGGCTGCTACCTGAGACCATGTTGATGTCCTGGGGTGATGCTGGTGCCTGGTGCCAGGGGCCATGCCAGAGGAGCAGCAGGTGGCACTTGCGCTTCAGAAATTTAATGCACCAGAATGCAAGGCACTGGTGGGTGAATCTTGGATAGGCAAGGCCCTGAGGGATTGGGCTCCAAAGTGTCTCTTGCTACTGTTGTCTTTTTGTGTTTGCCACTGTCATTTTTCTCTGCTGTGGAATATCTTTCTGTATGCTGTGAACATATGTTGCTCCCATTGGTTGATAAATAAAGCTGTTTGGCTAATGGCAAGACAGAATAAGGTTAGGTGGTACATTCAAACTGGAGATGGAGTGAGGAGAGATGCCAGCCCGCCGCCCAAGGAGCAACAAGATGCCAACAGACCAGTAACATCACAACCACATGGCAACATATAGATTAATAGAAATGGGTTAATTTAAGATGAAAGATATAGCTAGCAAGAAGCCTGAGCCATAGGCCATACAGTTTGTAATTAATAATAAGTCTCTGAGTAATTATTTTATAAGATGCTGCAGGATCGCACAGGGGTGGGAGAGATTCGTCTGGACCGAGGGGCTGGGCAGGATGGGAGAAACATCTGGCTACAGATTACTATAAAAATAATGTCCTCTTCAAGCTGTACTGTTTAACTGAAGTAATGATGTTATACAATAACAGTGTTAGTTTGAATAGAACTTTGATGAGTAAGGGTTTTAACACATGTAGTCAGGGATTATGATAGAGGTTAGTTTAGTGGAAAAATTAATATAGGTAAAGGTAGGATATAGTGTCCCCCTCCCTGCCCTTGATAAAGCAGGGTTTGCAAAAGATAGAAAATAGGACCAAGGAAGTGTCACACAGCTAGGACTTAGGAGTTTCTCTTGAGCCGTATAGACTATGGTTTGGGTTAATGATTAAGGAAAACAATTGAGTCCCAGGAGTTAGCTCAAGTTCTTTTTGACATTGGGAAATATGTTCATGGGTTTCAGTGTGCATCAGAGCTAAAACAAAGCTTAAAATAATGACTTCATGTAACCAAAAAACAAAGAATTGGATAGTTAGTTAAGATAATTGGACAGGACTCTAAATATAAAAAGTGAAACTAGTAGCCTGTTTTTTTGGCAATTACAAAACCTACTGCCCATGTAAATGATAATGGCTGAAAAGCTCCTGATCTATGAGAAGTCTAGAAGCTAAATCTTTAACTGTATGTGGATTCGTGGGGATATTTTGTTTCTCACCTGTAATATGTAAAATGTTTAATCATGTAAGGGAAATGGAAAATACATTTTTTTACTTGTATTCATTGTAATCGTTCACTTAAGAAACAGAATGTAACCACACTGTAATTTTTATATTGCTTGAAATATTTTGCTGGGGTATATAACTGTAAAAAAAAAAAAAAGAAAGAAGGAAGAAGGAAGTCATCAGGAAAGAAGAAGAGAAACATCAGGGTAGAAAAACAGAACAGAAAAAGAATAGAGTAGAAGAAGCAACAGAAGAATAAAATGAAGAACTAAGCTTTGCCTCTCAGAAAAGTCCTGGTGTGTCTGTTTGTCTGTCCAGTAGTTCACCTATTCTGCATCTCTTCAGTTTCTCTGACCTGATGAAGGCTTGCCCATTCATCAACACCCTAGGTGAGATTCTGACGTGTGTGTGTGTGTGTGTGTGTGTGTGTGTGTGTGTGTGTGTGTGTGTTTGCTAGCCCCATAGAATTAAGTTTTACTCCTTTAGAAAGAAAAGTCAATAGAGTGATCACTCTGCTCCATGGCTCCCCCTTCAATTCCTTAGCTGCTGAAGCCTGGTCCTTCCAGCAGCAGCCTGGGGCCAAACTAATTTGAGTGGTCTGTGCTGCCACCTGAGGCCATGGTGATGCCCTGGTCTGGGCTGCTGCTGAGGGACATGTCTAGGTCTGTGGTTCTGTTGCAGGCAGGGTTTGTATTGATGTCCGTGGCCCATGTTTCCACTAAAATCCATGGTGATGTCAGTGGTCTGGGCTGCCACCTGAGGCCATGTTAATGTCTGAGCACTGAGCTGGCCCCGCCCCTGGATGGCTGCCACACTTAGGAGAGCTGACCCAGCCCTTTGCCAGACAATGCTGTAGTGAAGGGAGTAAGAGAGAGCCGGCCTGCCCCTCGAAGTGTCAGCACCTGGAGTTGATCCTGCCCCTTGCTGGCTCTGGAAATACTAGCCCCTCCCTCAATGGTCACACGGTGGGAGTGGAGGCCCTTCGAAGACTGATCAACTTCCTTATCACCCAGGCCCAGATTCCAGGGCCTTGACTTGGCCCACCCCAACACCTACTCCATCTATAAGCTGCTGGAGCATGTGAAGGGGCTGGTCCTGTGGAAGCATAAGCACCAGATGTCGCTGACTCTGAGCAACAGCAGGATATCTGAAAGAAGTCTCGGTGGGGGTCCATGGTCGATGGTGTAGCAGAAGCCAGAGGCTCTGAACCAGACCAACTCATTACAATGAACACTTGCAAGTAAAGCTGTTTGGGCAAAAGGGTAGACTGCCGCGACATACCACAGCACTCAATGCCACTACAACAAATGAGTGTGACGGTGAGGTGGGACACGGGGTGGTAGGTGCGGTAGAAGTACGGCGACAGCTGTGACTGGTACGAGAGAAGGTTGTGATTGATAGAGAAGCAGGTCATCGCCCAGAGGGGTTGGCGAGATATATTATTTTTATCTTAATTTTTATTTATTTTTTTATTTTCTTTTTGGGGGGAGGTTACAAGGTTGGATACGGAAGGACTGGGAAATGAGTGGGACTGGAGTGCATGACTTGGTATTTCCAAAGAATCGATAAAAAATTATATTAAAGAAAAAATAATTTTTGTAGACCTTGCCAGTTTCTCTGTCTTGATAGCAAAAATACTTCTTACATTCCAACAGAAGAGAAGATGGCTACGTTGTGTTTTTCTATTTAACTTTTACAAAAACGAGGAACTTAGAACAATAATACATGTGCCAAACAATGTCACTTTCTGAAATTGAGCCGAACTCGTAAGAACTGCCCCCATTCCTGCACCAGGCTGAAAAGTCAGGGCTTTACAGGAGGCCAGTTCTCAAATGTAAACTCTGGGGTGCTCCAGTGTGTAAGAGGAAGAGGTCCCCAGAATCCAGACACAGAATGGAAAAATGAGAATCTGCTTTTATTAGCCCAGAAAGAAGGCAAGTACTCTGTTATGGAAAACATTCAAGCTCAACAGGAATTACAAAATAAGAAATTCAAGCTTTTGGCCTTATTACTTCCCCAATCAGATTGGCAGTGAATAATTATATCTGCTACTGGAGAGAGTGTGAACTCTGTTATGCTGTGGGATGGTCTGTATGTCAAGTGTGTTGCTGATTGGTCAGTAAATAAATCACTGATTGGCCATTGGCTAGGCAGGAAGTATAGGCGGGACAAGGAAAAGAATTCTGGGAAGTGGAAGGCTGAGAGAGGGACACTGCCGGCCGCCATGAGGACAAGGAAGATGTAAGGTACCAGTAAGCCATGAGCCATGTGGCAAAGTAAAGATTAATAGAAATGGGCTAAATATAAGAGTAAGAGCTAGACAATAACAGGCCTGAGCTAATGGCCAAGTAGTTTAAATAATGTAAGAGTCTGTGTGTTTATTTTATAAGTGGGCTCTGGGACTGGCGGGACTTGGTGGCGGGAGCTGGAGAGAAATTCTCCAGCCTGAGAGAGATTTGCCCTGACCGTGGGCCAGGCAGGAAAACTCTAGCAACACTGTTAAAATCACTGTTTTGTCCTTTGACTCTCTCTAAATACTACTCACTTTGACAGATTTATCCTTCAGAAAACCTCTACAAGTGCTTAAGAGACATTTTTTTATTTCATTGTTCATAATGAAAAACATTGAAATGTTCCTCAGCAGGGGGCTAAGTAGTTCATAGTCCATCTCTTCCTGTGCTGTCCACTGTGTAGAGACTAGGCACCATGTCTACTAGTCATTAATGTATAGCTTGCTTTTCTGAGTACATAATGGAGTTTAAAAAAATGAAATAAATGGCTTCAGTAATAATTTGTTTTGAATTTGTCTATATGTGTATGATTGTTTTCATGTGTGCGTGGTGCATGAGGTCAACATTGGGAACATGTGTGGAGACCTGAGGTTGGGCGTCTTCGCTGGTCACTGTCCACCACAAGGTCTCCCAGATGAACCCAGATCTCAGAATAGGACTAGTCTAGTTAGCAAGCTTGCTCTGGGGACTTTTGTCTCCACCTTTAGAGAATTAGAATGAGGCTGGTGCAGCACCTGTATTATACCCACCCAGTTTTTATGTGAGAGCTGAGACTCTAAACTCTTCCTCATGCTTGTAGAGCAAGCACTTTATCGCTGTAGTCATCTAATCCTATTAATAAAGTTTCTGTGGGTTCATGCAGAAATTACATCAGATGTATTGGATAAATATATTTTTAAAACTAATTATGTCTATTTCTTTTCACCTTTAAAAAGAGTCACTTTATTAGAATTGTGTGTGTGTGTGTGTGTGTGTGTGTGTGCGTGCACGCGCGTGCGTGTATGTGTGTGTACATGATGTGTGAGTGTGGACACACATGTGCCACAGAGCACATGTTGAAGTCAGAGGACAACTTTGTGGAATCAGTTCTCTCTACCCACCTTTATGTGGGTTTGTGTGATCTAACTCAAGTCACAAAACTTGCATGGCAACAACTTTCACACACTAAGCCATCTATCTCTTCTGCTCTCTCTTTTTATCTTTTTATATGTGGTAAAACAGATATGTAATTGCATATGTGATTCACATTTGAATCGCAAATTATATTTATCTTAGGAAGTATTTGTAACATGCAGTTTTTAAAATACATAAGCAAGATTTTCCTTTATAGATATATAAAAGTCCGATATAGATTGATGGAAAAAAATTTTCCAAGTAATATATAAAATCCAAATCCCTTAAACAAATTAAGCATGAATGAGCATAACAAGTTTGGTAGAACACGCAGCTAGCGTTACGAGATAGATATAGACTTGAGCAAAGGAAGGCAGTAAGTTGCAATTTCATATAAAAGGAAAAACTTCTAAATTAAAGCTGAAAGTTAAAAACAAAATAAAATAAAAAAGTGGCAGTTTTAGGATTTAATGTTGGTTACTATCCAAATATGTTTGTCATGCATTAGTCATAGAAATTTATTTTAATGACATTGTAAAATCAATCATTTCTCTTTAATGACATGGGAAAATGTCCTTACTACTATTAATTTATTTTTACCTTAAAAAAGATAATAGAAAAACAAATTTTTTAAAATTGTTCTCCTGGTAGACAGCAAACAGGATTCCTGTTGTTCAGTAACTGGTTCTTGTGATGTCTCCCTCGGCAATTGGGAACAACGAATAATGATTTAAATTCATTCTGCTTCAGCTATCTGATACTCCTGTTGGTAAGGTGAAACCATAGCTGAACATCCTGTAGGAAAGAGCATCTCATGTTTTATGAAAGTACATTTAGAAGAAGGAAAAGGCCTAATAAATTTTAAACTACTTTATCTCGCTTTTTATAGCATGTTTACATATATTTATATAGCTCTGGCTTGCATTCATATTATTTGATATTCTATCTTAGTCATTTAATGTTATTTCATGTACACCTTTTCATTTGTTACTGTGTTTACCAAACTTGTCCTGAATAGTACATCATCAGCAAGTTTATTTGCTCTTCAGTTTCTGCTATCTTTAGAGGTGCATCCTGCAAGCTGGATACTGTATAAATACTATCTCTTCCTGATTGATTTTTTTCAAGTAGTAATATCCGAACTCTAATATTAAATATATTTAGTGATCTTTTTATGCCATATGTTTCATGTAAATGGACTCGATCATTCTTTGAAGTTGTGATTAAGTAAACACTTAATTAAAATGAAACTAATAACAAATGGTTTGAATATTTTAAAATCCTTAACATGTAACAAATACTTGGCATAATACCAGATTACTTTTCAAAAAAGGAGCTAGTTACATATGTAACATATGTGCTGTAACTTCCACACAATGCCACCATTTTAAGTCTCAGAATTATTGTGATTGCTGTTCTAATAGGCAAGTTCCCTCCTGAAAAATTTACAAATACACTTTGCTATAAAAAGCAAAAAATGTTAAACCTCAAAGCCCATCCTATTATCTGACAAAGAATCTACTCAGGAACTCAATTTACTTTGTTCTTCTGGTTTTCTATTTGCACTAGTGAATTTTCATTAAACCAAAGGAAAAACAAAATATATGGACAATGTTCAGAGATACATAGAGCTGAGAGGCCATTATCAACTTTATATATAGGCAAAGACTTACTACTTATAGAAGTGGCCATATAAAATTATACTGTAATACATCCCTATCACTACTATTTCTGCAAAATGGAGAATTTATTCACATTTATTGTAGTTCTCTGTCTGTTTGAAGCTTTTCTGAAATATGCAAAGCATCAACTGTCTCCTTCACATCCTTTATCCATAAACCACGTTTTGCTGCAACCAAAGGGACAGGGAAGATATGTGTATTCTGTTGCTCTGCTTTATAGAGGAAAACTTGACCTCTATTGGAGCTGTGTGGAGCAGAAAAAAAACTCAAAGCACAAATATTAAACACCCCTTTCAAATGATACTAGCAGTTTTTCCTGTCTGTGCCTTCTTTCCTAGAACCAGTCAACTTGGCTTTGCCATTGTATATTTTTGCTTCTAGTCTTTGGGTCCCACCAAGCCATTATTCTGTGTTTTGGAATAATATCATGCAGATGTTATATAGTTTATAACAGCCTTTGTGTGTTCTTGTTCCTTACCCACAAAGGAAAGGGGTAGACCCTGAAAAGCCAAGCAGCAACATGGAAAGAGAAAGCTTCACATGGGTTCCATGTCCTGATTACATACTTAGTTTCCTTGGCAAGGTTGACAAATGGTGTCTTGAGCCGATGTCTTGAGCCAATGTGTCATTAAACAAATGAAGTCCTTCACCCTCACAATAGATTCCTTGACAAAATTCACTTAGAATGCACCAAGGAACAATGACAGCTGTGAGATTCCTGCCTTGTTCTCTCTTTTCCTCTGTTACTAATGAGCTCTGATAGTCTGGGGCTTTAACTAAACTTTGAGGGCATAAAACAAAGTTGCTTTCTGTACATAAAAGAGTTTGCCCAAGTAATTAAAAAGAAAACTTCAGCATTATGATGCCCTAGCCGAGCAAACTGAGCAAAAGCTGATATAAGAGAACCTTTCTGACGAGAAGAGTCTTTTCCACTCCTGGCAGATGAAGTTAGGTCTTTATTTTATTTTTGATAATTTCACATGAGTACTGTATTTATATAATTTCTACTCCTATCCCCTCTAACTCTACCTGTGTCCTCTTCTCAAGTTAATGATTTCTTTATTATTGTTGCACACATGTATGTACATATGTATATAAACTACTGAGCCCACTTTGTGTTGCTAGTATGTAGACGTGTATAGTGCTGATTGCTTGGGATAAGATAACCTATCAGGGAGCTTGTCCATGAAGAAAACTCTTCCCCCTGCCCTTCAGCTGCCATTGATTGTCTATAGCTCTTCATCTAAGGAGGGAAGCTGTTATATTTCCAAATCCATGTTGGCATGACAAATGGTATTGTCATTAAGCAGGGCCTTTTTCAGCCCACTATATCACTGAGATTTTATGGGTACAGCTTCTCTGTTATGTCTAGAAGAGGCTGCTTAGCAGTAGGTATTATTTTCCATCCTCTCTTCTGTGGTTTTTCCCTGAGCTTTATGTGTAACACATGAACTGTAGGTAGATCACTAGGATGGAGCCAAAGTCTCCCATGGTCACTTATTCTTTATATTTTGATCTTTGTAACAGTGTCCATCTGTTGAAAAAAAAAAAAGCTTTTTAGGCTTACTACCCAGGGCTGTAGAGGCCATAGACCCTAAAGGAGAACCTACTACTGTAATTGTCCTCAACCAACATAATTTCAGAGGAAATTTATTTCTCAGAAGTATATTGCATTATCTTAGGCAAATATCATCTAGCACAGAAGGCAAATAGTAGTATGGTGTCTGTTTAAGAATTACTTAATTCTTGGGGCTGAAAAGCTGGGTCACCAGTTAAGAAGAATTGCTGCTATTGCACGGGACCTGAGTTAAGTTCCCAGCATCCATAGTGGTTAGGTCATAACTGCCTGCAATGCCAGCTTCAGGAAATCTGACGCCCTCTTCTGGCCTCTAGGGTAGCTGCACTTAAATCTTCACACACACACACATGAATAAAAAAAAATAAATCTTAAGAGAGAATTTATGTAGCTCTCATTTTATCTAAATTGTGATCAGTTACACACCTGTATCTACATAAAGCTATGTATATGGATTTATAAAAGAGGTCCTCCACTTGGATATTTGAAGGAGTTATATGTATAAAGATGGAGATGATTTGAAAGGCATATTTACCTCAAATTGAAGACAATTTACCATAGATTAAGAAGAAAGAAAGCTATATTAAAAAGTGACTATGATTAAATAATCACCTATTGCTTAACATTTCAAGTTTTTGAAATATTGACTCAGTCATGCTCTAATTATGTGCTATACAAATGTTTAGTATCTTTTTAACTTAATCTTTTAAGTTAATCTTAAAAGTTTACTTAATATTTCCTAATTCTATTAAGAATCTATTTTACACATCTTTTTGTATTTCTGTCCTTTTGCCCAAAATAATAGTCAGGGTTAGGGTAACACTTGATAACTGTAGCAAATTTGGATTCTACAAATTGCATTTTACCAAGATGCAGTGGCATAAGCCATAATCCCAGCTTCTTAGGAGGCAGAAGCAGAGGGATCACTTAAGTACGGGAGATTAAGACCAGCCAGGACAACTTACTGAGACCCATTCTTACTAATAAATGCAAGATAATTTTTTAAGTTAGGGGTTGGGGATTTAGCTCAGTGGTAGAGCGCAAGGCCCTGGGTTTGGTCCTCAGCTCCAGGGGAGAAAAAAAAAGGAAAAAAAAATTAAAGTTAATTTTTCTATTACTTGTAAAACTACATTTTACATGGGCTAGAAGTATATTTTAATGATAGATTGTACACTTAGCATGTACAAGACTGAGTTCAATTCTCAGAAGATATATCACACATACACATGATGTACATTTTTAAGATGCCTTTCTCTGGATTCTTAATTTTTAGTATATCTATATGCTACTGTTATACTGGTTCAGTTGTTTAGGGTCAAATCAGAGATGTAACCATAGATTGTTATTAATGAGTTAGAGAGTAAAATCACATTTCTATGGTAAACCCTGGTGATATTGTAACTATCATTATAACAAGCATTCTAATCTCAGACTTATTAGGCATCAGTCACAAAAATTATTAAAAATAGACATCCCAATTTCAGCGAGGAGCACTCTGCTTTAATTAGTAAATAGATTTGAAAAGAAACTGAAGTTTATGATTATGAAAGATGGAAGAAATAACTGAAGTACATTTGGTGTGCAATTGGTATGTAGGAAGCTTGCTGACCTTTTCTAAGCTATCTGATAAGATGTCATAGCTGATCTACTCAAAGCCACTGAATTAACATTTCTCCTCCTAGCTCTTCACCTGTGGGAACTAAAGTTAAAGGCTTCTAGTTAACGGTTTGAGACTCATAATTTTCTGTTTCTATTCTGTGTTATATGAGTTTGTAAAACACAAACACCTATTTCCCTTACTTTACATCAAATGCTGTGCTAATGCTTTATAATTATCAGAGTTTTTGCTTTTCAATAGCTCTGTGACATTGGAAATACTGTATCTCCATTTATAGAGTGTGAATACAGTCAGAGAGAATAAGTGGCTTGTCCAAAAAGTTCTGGATGAAACACAAAATCTGCAAGTTTCCAAGTGACACTGACATTATTGATGTCATATTTAATGTCTGAAGACCATACTTAAGGCAAAACTATTCTCAACCACATCTGTCAATTCCATGGCTCTGGCCTGCCTGGAGACCAATGGGCCATGCTATGAGCTTTCTGACACATACGTTAAATGTGGAGGAAATCACATTGACATGCTGAGTCTTGCTCTGACAATTATCATTACCTTTTATTTGCACATTAAAATTCTTTGGAATAGTAGGACCTATTGGAGTTTCTGGTCTCCTGTCAAATCCATTCCCCATCACTAGTAGAGAAAACAGGGTTACATACCATTTTCAGTCTTTTTCAATTTATTTCATACAGCTGCACTGAAGAACTCTAAGGACTTAGAAGTTGGTGTAAAAACTCTGCTGCTTCTGTCCTGGGAGATTTCTCCAGGTTGAAAGCTACTGACAGAACCTCAAATCCTCAAGACAATTATGCAGCAGCTGCTCTTGGCTAGGAATTACAGTTTAAAGTATGCTTACAAGAGAAAGTAAGCAGTGAAAGAGCATGGTCACACCTAGGGAGACCATATCTTCATAATATTCATGAAGCTGTGAACTTTGTAATATATAATTTCAATTATAATTTTAATGATCACAGCTGTCATGTGATGTAACTTTTTCATTCCTGTTCTACAGATAAAAACTAAATCTAATGGTTTTATGTGAATTTATGTAAGGTCTTATGGATTGTCAGAACACAGACCAAAAATGGAGTCACATGAGGATAATTCTGAGTGTTTGCTTGTGAGAAAACAAGACAAAAGTCTTATGACCTCAGTTTCTTCAAAAACGCAAAATTGTTCTTGTATTATGCTTTCCTGCCCCTCCCAGGTGTAGTGGATAAGAGTGAATTTACTTTAGATTATCCAGATTATTAACAACTGGCCATTGTCATTAGTCTATGGAAAAGCATGTACTGTTCATGTGCAGCTTGTGCCCCATGTGCACCTTGCCCTTGTGTTGTACACCTTACTCATGTGACTCCTCTTAACACTCAGAGTATAAATTGGCTGTTGCTCTGAATAAAGTGGGCTATTGCATGAGACTTCAGTCCACCTCATTTATCAGCTCCATTCTCCCAGGTCCCACCTGTTGCACGAATCTTAAATGGTCCTTAAAAAAAACCCAGAGCCAGATATTGGGGTAAATGCTGAGAGATCAGAGAGACAAAGGAACAAGCCACTAGAGAAACTTCTCACCCTGACAACTCCATGAATCCTCTGACTGAAAGCCTCTGAGTCTTGAGCCGAAAGGTCTCAGCCAAAAGGGCGCTCCAGCCAAAAAAGCTTCTAGTTCCTGTCTCCTCATGCCTTATATACCTTTCTCCACCCAGCTATTTCACTTCTTTCCTAGTGCTGGCATTAAAGGCATGTGACTCCCAAGTACTGGAATTAAAGGTTTGTGCCACTAACTACTGCCTAGCTCTGTTTCTCTCCTAGACTGAATCAATCTCATGTAATCCGGGGTGGCTTGGAACTCACAGAGTTAAAGGTGTGTGCCACCACCGCTTGGCTCCTCCGTTTAATCTAGTGGCTGGCTCTGTCCTTTGGTCCTCAGGTAAGCTTTATTTGATAAACAATGTATCACCATACCCACCTCCAAGTAGAGCAGATAAAAATTATAATGAACAATAGCTCTGGGATTTCCTTGTCGGCCCAGTGTGTACCCTGTCCTATGTAACTGACGTTATGTCCATCTACACAAGAGCCAAGAATGAAGCAAGACTGCCCTGGCTGTGCATGCCTAGCTTGTGAACACAGTACGTGTTTCTTAATTCTTTTAAAGCTCCTATGCTGAATATTCAAAATGAAGCTACTACTGTCCTTTCAGAGTCTTTTTCATGTGAAATGTAGCAATTTTAGGGCAATGAGAATAATGTATAATATATAATAGGTGACAGGTAAATCCAGTATTAAACTCCCCTCCATTAATAGGAAGAGTGGGGTCAGAATATTACCACAAATTTGAGGTCAGCCTGGGCTATACAATGAGTTCCAGCCAGCTTGGAGATTAGCTCTTATCTCAAAAAAAAAATCACTTTCTCTAAGTTTAGCAAGATTATCAGGGCCAAAAGTATGTAATAAAACCCAAGACTAAAAGTGCATACTCTCTTTCTTTTACTCAACCTATATTGGTACTCCCCATGGTTCTCTCTCAAGGTTGACATTATATGAAAGTTATCTGCTTATGCATTTTTATCCTTTTTAGAGTATAAACGCCTCTATGCCTTATTCAGATTTGAATTCACAGTTCATAAAACTCATTAGGCATGTAACACATGTATATATTGGCAATCAAGGCTTGAGCAGTACTGTCCAGGAATGTTGATGAGTAAAGGCACTAACTCAAGAAAGCTGCTATGTTCTATTGCAATCTGGCTTTAGAAGGTAAGACCTTCATTTACATTCATTTACTCCCTTAATTTAATAAATATTCACTGAGTAATACAGTGGTAGGCACAATGATAAACCTTATGTGCAAGGAGCTGAAAATACAGTGGGCGTCCAGGTTACTATATGAGAGAAGATTATGCTGTAACCGTGGCATAGGGGTCTGGGGTTCTATAGAGGGGTGGAAGAGACACATCTGGAAAGCATTAAGGAAGAAAGGCTGATCTGAGCTGAGGATTTATATTTTTATTTTTGGTCTTTCTCAGTAACCTGGGCTGAACTGGAAGTTACTATATAGCCAGGGGGGCCTTAATCTCATGGCAATTCTCCTCCTCACTATTGCCCCACCCTACCCCTACTCCAGGATTATAGACAGGAGCTCTGAGTTGTCTTAATAAGTGAGGAGGAGTTTTCAAGGATGATTGAAATACAGGTTTTCAAAAAGTCCACCTGTAAAAACTTTAGGAAATAAAGCATTCAGAATTGCTGGCTTGTGATCTCTTTTTTTCTACCAAATGTGAGCCCCAACAGTTCAGTTTCCTGACTCAAGACATAATCTTGAGTAACTTTTTTTTTTTTTTTGGTTTTTCGAGACAGGGTTTCTCCGTGTAGTTTTGGTGCCTGTCCTGGATCTCGCTTTGTAGACCAGGCTGGCCTCAAACACATAGAGATCCGCCTGGCTCTGCCTCCCAGGTGCTGGGATTAAAGGAGTGTGCCACTGCTGTCTGGCTTTGAATAACTTCTTTTTTTTTTTTTTTTTTTTCAAATTGTAAAACCAAGCATTTTATTTATTTATTTATTTTTTAATTTAATTTTATAATTTAATTTAATTTTACATATCAGCCACGGATTCCCTTGTTCTCCCCCCTTCCGCGCCGCCCCCCCACTTTCCTCCCAACACCACCCCCATTCCCATCTCCTTCATGGCAAAGACTCCCCTGAGGATTGAGTTCAGCTTGGTAGATTCAGTCCAGGCAGGTCCAGTCCCCTCTTCCCAGGCTGAGCCAAGTGTCCCTGTATAAGCCCCAGGTTCCAAACAGCCAGCTCATGCACTGAGGACAGGTCCCGGTCCCACTGCCTGGATGCCTCCCAAACAGATCAAGCTAATCAAGTGTCTCACTTATCCAGAGGGCCTTGATCCAGTTGGGGGCTCCTCAGCCATTGGTTCATAGTTCATGTGTTTCCATTTGTTTGGCTATTTGTCCCTGTGCTTTTTCCAACCTTGGTCTCAACAATTCTTGCTCATACAAATCCTCCTCTTTCTCGCCAATTGGACTCCCGGAGCTCCACCTGGGGCCTGGCCGTGGATCTCTGCATCCGGTTCCCTCAATCAATGGATGAGGTTTCTAGCACGACAATTAGGGTGTTTGGCCATCCTATCACCAGAGTAGGTAATTTTGGGCTGTCTCTCGACCATTGCCAGTAGTCTATTATGGAGGTATCCTTGTGGATTTCTGTGGACTTCCCTAGCACCCTGCTTCTTCCTATTCTCATGTGGTCTCCATTTACCATGGTCTCTTATTCCTTGTTCTCCCCCTCTGTTCTTGATCCAGCTGGGATCTCCCACTCCCCCAAGCTCTCTTTCCCTGGGAATCAATCTCCCCCAAGATCCAGCTATACCACTCTTGGGCATATACCCAAGGAATGCTCAATCATACCGCAAGGGCACTTGCTCAGCTATGTTCATATCAGCATTGTTTGTAATATCCAGAACCTGGAAACAACCTAGATGCCCTTCAACTGAAGAATGGATAAATAAAATGTGGTACATATACACAATGGAATACTACTCAGCAGAGAAAAACAATGACATCATGAGGTTTGCAGGCAAATGGATGGATCTAGAAAAAAATCATCCTGAGTGAGGTAACCCAGACTCAGAAAGACAAACATGGTATGTACTCACTCATAGGAGGATTCTAGATGTAAAGCACGGATGACTGGACTGCTACTCACAACTCTGGGGAGGCTACCTAGATAGCAGGACCCCGGGAAAGACACAGGGATCACCCAATGACAAATGGATGAGATCTACATGGCCAACCTGGACGTGAGTGGGGGTAATGAAGGGCAAGGGTCGAGGGATTGAGTAACTTCTTAATGACAATGCTACACATTCCAAAATACTAGCTACAGGGGCAGCCAAAGGCACTGATGTTCCCACCACTACCGGGGAATTAAGACTGACAAAGAATGATGCTTCGGAGCCAGAGTGTCAGGGTGAGTTTTGGTCCCTCAGCCCTGTGGGACCACTGGACTCCTTCTCTCTGTTTCTGTAGTAACCTGAGATCTACCCTCTGGCACTCAGCCTATAATGAAGGCCTTCCTTAAGCTCTGGCTGCCTTAGTAAATGTCTAGAAAAAGCTCTTTACAGTCTTTTCCCCAAAGTTAGAGTCATGAGACCACAATGCCCAGGTCTTAAACACCTGCCTCCTCCTTACTGGCAGTGTAACTTCAGGTCAGCACTCCAATAAAAGCCTAAACTGTGCCATAATTCTGGGTGAAGCTTAATCCTAGGCTTGTGTTGGGATACCTGCTCACAGGCACTGCTCTCTTAGTGCTTCATACTGCTTTTGTACCTTTTCTCTACTATTGTTCTAGACACATGAATAATGCTTAATTCTTTTAAAATGGAGAGCTGTTAGAATAAGCTTAAATAGTGTTTATGAACTACGGTGTTCATGAACTACAGTTTATGGACTCTCATAGACTACTCAGTGTTGTACGCTGGACTGTAGTTTAGTATCTTTTTAACACTGGGTCAGTCCTCAACACCTAATTAATTTAAAATAAATAAAGAATATTTAACATTTTATTTCTACTGCAGGGAGTCATGCTCTATAAGCCTAGCCCAGTGTCCAGTGTCAGAGTGATCAGTCCTCTATGCATTCATAATAAGTAAGCAACTAGCAAAAATACCTTATTTGAAATAAAATGAATAGCTCTTACTCATGGAAGGTGCTGGCCTCAGGACATTACAGTAGACCTCAAAAGAATGACTGTTAAACTTTCAACACACAGAAAACCGAATCTTAAAGACAATGGTGTTTTCTTCCTACTTAGGATTCTTAAAATAGTAACAGGCATGGACAAAGAGATAATAAGAAGAGCAGGGCATGGTGGCACAGGCCTTTAATCCCAGCACTCGGGAGGCAGAGGCAGGTGAATCTCTATGAGTTCAAAGCCAGCCTGGTCTACAGAGAGAGTTCTAGGACAGCCAGGGCTACACAGAGAAACCCTGTCTTGAAAAACCAAAACCAAAACCAAAACCAAACAAACAAACAAACAAAAGGAGATATTAAGAAAAGACAAAAGTTCCAGGTGACTATAGTAGGTTGAAACCACTTCCTTGCTTCTTAAAAAGGGTTGTCACCAAGCTCTCATGCCAGATATCTTTAATTAATTGATATGTCATGTGACCTGAATGACTAGCTCATATCTCATTCAGTGTGTGTGTGTGTGTGTGTGTGTGTGTGTGTGTGTGTGTGTGTGTGTGTGTGTGAGAGAGAGAGAGAGAGAGAGAGAGAGAGAGAGAGAGAGAGAGAGAGAGAGAGAGAGCACTTGTGCATGCAAAGGCTAGAGGAGGACATCCTATCACTCAACGTGGAGCTGACCACTTCTTTCTTTTTAAAGCTAGACTTGTTAGCTAGGGATCCCCAGAGACTCCTGTCATCCCACCTGAACTGCTGTAGTCACACAAGCTTGTGGCTGTACCCACCTTTTACATGAGTGTTGAGGAGCCATGGCTCCCTATGCTTGCAACAGCAAGAACTCCTACCCACTGAGCCACCTCTTCTGTCCTTATGATTCCATTTAGCAAGGAAAGAGTAGACCTATGCTGAAGGCTGGTGGAACCAGCAGTAAATTTTTAAAATGCAATGTCCTAGTTTTAAGTTTTAAAAAGCACCAGGAATTCCAAGAGATAGACCCATATAATTTAAAACTAATCGAGAGAAAAAAAAGTTGTAGTAACAGACATTTTATTGACCCAAATATTAGCATGAAGAATTTTAAGTAGTTAATATGTTCAATGAAATAGAGGAAACAATGGTAAATTAAACCAAAGTTAGCATTTACATCTATACAGAGTTGAACAGAAATGCTAAAACTGAAAGGACAATATATGAACAAAGAGATTTAGATAATTTATAAGAAGATTAATAACCCAATTAATGATCTATAAGCCAGACCAATAGATACCTTTCAAAATAAAATAAAAATATTTTATGTTCAATATTTTTTAAATTAAACATAGATTTTTGAAAATTTATATCCCCTGAGCACATCCTTTTTGAGATGGTGTCTCTCTATGTAGTTCTGGCTATCCTAGAACTCACTACACAGGTTACTAGGAACTCAGTTATATAGGTAGATCAGGCTGGCCTCAGATTCACAAAGATCTGCCTGTCTCTGCCTTGCCGGTGCTGGGATTAAAGGTGTGAGCCACCCATGGTTAGCCTTCACAGAAGAAAATTTTAGAGGCTTGGCATATGCTTCATGGTACTGTCTGCTTAGGAGTTCAGATTATTACACCTCTCTTGTTTTCAATTATAAACATACTGCCTGTGGAGAGGAGTGCAGGACTGTGAATGATGTCCAGTTCCCAGTGTTGCTGGGTAAGTCTCCTGAGGCTTCATTTACATGCAGGGACCAGAAAATGAGTGACACAGAACAGTTGTTGTTGCTTGTAGGCTAAGATGTGGATTTGTTCCCAGGAACAAGAAGGGTTTTTCTCACACCCAACTTTCAAAATAAAGCAACTGAATCTCTCTAAAAATAATAGCAACAAACAATATATCACCAAAAAACAGGTATCAACTGAAAAAATAAACTTCTTCTCCCTCTCAGTGGGTGGGAGTCAAAACCAACTGTCAGATTCACATTTCTGTTTCTTTTCTACTTAATTCAGTGTCCCTTCCAGTATGTTGGAATGGTCTGGGCTGCTCTAGGTGGCAGGGAAGAAAGCCAGAGAAAGCAACTGACTGCTACATACAGATGATAGAACCTGGATCCACCCTCGGACAGTCAGCCTTTTTCTCTGTCTTTCCCATCCTGAAAGCACATTCCTCTCTCCACATGCTCCTCTCTTGCCATAAGAATCATTTCACAAAATAAAATATGGGATAAAATATATTTCAGGCTAATTTAAGCCATTAGTCTCTTGAAAAAAAAAATCACCTAAAGGAGCCAACATTTAGTAAGTACGAAGAAAGGATAGTGGTTACCTGGCAATTCTGTTCAACTTTAAAAGCTTTTAAAATTAGATTACTTAATGAGTTGAAAGGGAAAAAGGAACATCAGTTAGAAAATGAGTTTGTTTGTTTTCAGTCAGGAACAATTAGAGTAAATGGACCAGGTTTTTCAAGGCTATTATGTTTCATGGGCTCTACTTCAAAAATTCATTAAAGAATTCTAAGGAAATAAAAACTTCAAGTATCATTTTGTCCAAGATGAAGGTGCCTGAGATACAGAGGAGGGGGAAAGTTAGAGCACATCTGCAGAAGTCTTAGAAGTTTCATGGGCAGACAGTGTAGGATAAAGCCATAAATAACAAGAGCAAAGCAACAAGGATTCTGGTTCCAAATTATACTCTAACTTGTCCATTAAAGCATCTTGAGAGAATATTAGCTGCCTAGTTTAATAAACAGTAATAACAATGGTATAACGAATCATAGTTTGCAAAGCAGGTTTGTGTGTGTGTGTGTGTGTGTGTGAGACTTGGATGAAATAATGGGCAAAATGACAAACACCTTCTCCCACTTCTTTCTTCTATTCTTTCCCGGTCCAAGGTGTGATTTTAAGTGAAACTCCATCATTTCCTTTTCTGCCTTAACAGCCCCAATATACTTCATTATGGTCACCATAATGAATTCATCTGTCATCTCTTGCTAATTAGCAAAATTTAGTAGGTGCTTGTACTCTTGAAGGTAGTGTTTTCATTATAAGGTGCATTCAGATTACTTCTCTACACTGAATTGAAGGCAGAGTGTGGTAATAGACTTATTATTTAAGTTAATAAACTGTTTGGGGACATTGTTTGAAAATATTGATCTTATTTTGGAATTTTAGTGGCACACTGTCTAGACTGGTTCTTCTCAAGTTAAAAAAAAATGTGTTATTTACTTTACAACATATTTATCTACATTTTTCTGCATCTTCAAGTGAAAGATGTAAAAATGAAACAGAAAAATAAATAACATATTTGGGATGTTTAAATTTTTTCTGTTTTCTTATTTTTAGTTTTATTTAATTTTGCTTTTAAAACTCACCATAAAATAGGACTGATTAGTTAAACATCTGGGGTAAAGTGACACGTGTCCATTTCAGGAAAGGCCCAGCATCAAGAGACCTGAGGATATTGCTGAACAGAATGTTTGTTCGACAATTGTGTCTCAAAGAGGCTTCGCTACTCAGAGGTACCTTTCCTACCCCTTCCTGTTTGCATTCCTCAGAGTCAGATTTCAGCTAAGGGAATGGAAATTAAATAAAGGTGCATTAGAGAACACACACACACTTAGTCTTCAAATCACATGATCTCAAATTCATGAACTTCATCAAACATTTAGCCAGAAGTCTTCAAGGAAATACCTCTGGGTCAATCTTTCCAAGTTTTCACCTCAAACATAACATGAGCATCATACACAAATGATATTTACTCAGCAATGTGCCTGTGTACAATACTAAGTGTTTTCATAACAGTCTTTTCCATCCGAAGAATAAAATAATTCACAGAAACACATTTTCTCAGACATGTTTCCATATGAAAATTGCTTCAATTTCTTTCTTTGGGCTTCCAACTTTTTTCTCAGTTGTTTCTTACAATTGTTTCCATTAGTAAACATACCACTGAGTAGCTAGCTCTATAGCAATCTCAGAGCTTCTCTGTGTGTCTGTCATTTTTATGTAAGCGCCACTCTATGAAGACCAAAGATACCATATCCCATGAGGAAACATAAACAAAACTAAAGGGAAGTACAGGTTTTAATCAATAGCATTTTAAAGGTAAATTACATGAAATTAAATGTGTCAGTTTTATAACCATCACCCCTCTAAACCTATAAACTCAACCAAAACACACAGACAAATAAAACAGAAGGAGAAAGGTAATCAAGTACTTGAAGTGAGGTCACTATGGGTATACCTTGGAAGGGGATATTAACACCCCAGTACTTCATTCTTTCTTTGCTTCTTAGCTGCCATAAGGTAAGCAGCCTCCTCTATCACTTGCTCCCTCCTGAATGGCCATAGGCTATTTAGGGTCAACTGGCTATATCTGTAAACCTTTAGAAATGTGATCCAAAAAAAGTCTTCATCTTCTAACTTGATTTATCTTTGGGATTTGTTATACAGTTGCCTAACATACCATTATATATCAGAATCCTGCCCAGGACTCACCACACATGGTATCCCTTTGTGCCTAGAATGCAAATTGTATATATGCGAAAGTTGGAATTATATGTAATGTTTCTACTGGACATTAGTTTTTTATGTTCCAAAATATCACAAATTACTTAATGAAGTACTCAATAATTATAATTAGAGTATTATCATAGTTCTTATTAAATTCCATTGAATAAAGTCCAACATTATAAATTTTGTACATATTTGTCTTTTTCAACACTCAAGGAAAGATCGAGGTTGCTGGTTTCCAAAGAAGGTTCTTTGGTGGTACAAGGACATGACCTATTATTTGAAACCCATTTATGTGCCTGTAAAGCAAAAGCCCTCTGCCAAAGGTCCACAGATTTATAAAGTGACAATGTAATTTTCCATGATTCTAGAAAACATTCAGAAACTCTGGTCTTTTTTATTTGCTGGAAGTTACCTTTTTTTTTTTTTTTTTTTTTTTTTTTGGTTTTTTGAGACAGGGTTTCTCTGTGTAGTTTTGTGCCTTTCCTGGAACTCACTTGGTAGCCCAGGCTGGCCTCGAACTCACAGAGATCCACCTGGCTCTGCCTCCCGAGTGCTGGAATTAAAGGCATGTGCCACCACCGCCTGGCGAAAGTTAACTTTTTAAAGGACTCCCAATATGTATATCAGTTAGTGACTGTGTGAGTACTGACATAAACAAGAATGCATCATTTTTGACCGGCCACACTAGTGGAAGCCCGTGAGCTGTGGACTGGTGGCTCTGGAGCCCCCATGCGACTGGACTAGGCCCTCTGGATACAGAAGACGGTTGCTTGGCTCGAACTATTTGGGGGTACCCAGGCAAGGGGATCAGGTTCTGTCCCTGGTCTATGGGCAGGCTTCTGGGAATCCGGTGTCTGTGGTGTGACACCTTGCACAGCCTTGGTGCAGTGGGAAGGAGCTTGGACCTGCCTAGGCTCAGTGTGCTGGGCTCTGCTGACTCCCCATGGGAGACCTCGATTTGGGGGATGTGGGGATGCAGGATGGCTTGGGAGAGAGGGCTGGGGGTGGGAGGAGGGAGGATGGGGGATCTATGGATGGTATGTGGAGTGAGTAGAAAATTTCTTAATAAAAAAAAGAATGCATCATTTTAAAATCTTAGAAATATTGCTCCGCCTACCCAGTGGAGTTCTCTTTGACCACACTGCCGTAAGGCAAAAATGAGAGCTTATGGATTATGAGAAGGGTTTACTGTCTGTAGGAAAAAAAATACCAGCTACCATTGACAAGTGTGAAGTTCAAAAGGAAAGGGCCGTACATATCTCCCAATGCAAATGATCATGAAAGGTACCTTTCGGCCCTCAGAGTGAAATCACAGTGAGCCAAGCAGGGAGCAATTGCAGGTAGGAGACAACAATCTACTCTTTTCATGCAGAAAGAATCTAATTCAGGAAATCTTGGAATAACTAGAAGAACAGGATTTCCAGCTAGACTGGATTTTAGAAAATGATTTTCAGAGTAACTCTGATAAACTAGTACATTAAGGGAACTGTTGCCTCAGTTACAGCCAGAGAACTGGGGATCTGAATCGTGGAGTGGGAACTGCTGGATCCAGGATCTGACTACATAAGTTGAAATATAGCAGTGAAGAAGCTGCCTCTGCACCATGGGTTTCAAAAACACCATACCTTGAGGAAATAATTGAGGGAATAAATTTGCCCCCTCAAAACTCTAAGCTCCGAAAGTCATTCTGTATCTGCTACACTTGGACCTGCTACAATGAATGCTCCCTGCTCATTCTTCCCTCCTTTCTTAACTCAGTCTGGGCACAAGTCTTGGATTTGTACAACTAAGCAAAAGAGAATTAAATTCCTCAAAAAGTTACACTATGAAAAGGAAGTGGGAAATGTGGTTTTTAACTTTACCTGGGAACTCTTAATGTTCTCATTTGTATCATCAGCCACTAAGGACAGGGTTTAGCTATAACAATTCAACCTAATTCATCAACAATTGCCCCCCTTTTTTAAAGTTAAATTTTATTTATTTATTTATTTATTTATTTATTTATTTATTTATTTAGTATGTATGTATGTATGTATGGTTCACAGTGTGTGTGTAGGTCATGAGAGAGTCACTCACTGGCTTGGAATTCTCTAAACAGGCTATGCTGGCTGAGCAAAGAGTGCCAGGGATCTATCTGTCCCTGCCTCCTTGGCACTGGGATTATAAACATGTGACACCATACCCTGCATTTTCCACCTGGATTCGGGGGATCCAACTCTAGTCCTGTACTTGAAAGGCAAGCACTTTATTGAGTGAATATTTCCTCAGCCCAAATATTAACTTTTCTAAACAAAACTTAGATAGAATGTACTGATGTATTAACATTAAACATTATGTTACCAGTGTTAATATTAAAAGCAATAATAAAAGTAGTTTTGGAGTATAACTCAGGGGTACAGCTTATTGTTGGCATGCATGAGGCCCTTTCAAGCTCCACCAATAACAACAAGAACAGGAGGAAAGCCACACTGTCATTCTTGTTTGATACCATCCCCATGTACAGGCCATTTTTCCTCCAGGAAATTCTCACGGAATGGCCTGCGCTCTGTGGACAACCTTTCCTGGACATTGTGATGTGCTGTTGACAGAGACCCCATCAGCACAGCACCTAATTACTTCCACAGGCAGGTTGCTCCAGCTTGCAGCAGAGCCCTGGGGGAAAGGCTCACCTCCTTTGCCTTAAATTCCCTTCAGCATCCCTTTATAAATATGGTCAAGTGTGAGCCAAATCCCTGGCTCTGCCTATGTAATGGCACTTTCTTCCCTTGGGCAAAAATTGCCAATCTTAATGGGTTCCAGCTGTTGCATGGTTGGTTGCCTGTTCAGTCAGCCTGCAGCTTGTCGTGGCTTTTCAAAGGGCTCCTACCAGGCCTGTGGCATGTCGTCCGCCCCGCCCCCCATGCAGATGGCGAAGCTGCCTTTGAACACGTGGTCCTACCCAGTTGCTGAGCATTGCCTCCAAGGGAAAGGAAATGGCTTCTTTCCGCCCGCCTGGGATGGCCAGAGAGCTAGGGAGCTCAGGTTACTGGTTCACTCCAGAGGCCAGCACCGGAAAGCAGGCCTGGATCAGCTCGATTAAGGCGCCTGTTTCAACTGTGCAAGCTGGACTCAGAGGACTGGAGACAGAGTGAATTTTTTCGTCTGTAAATCTCTGTAGCTCTTGGGAACTTTCACACTCCAGCACATTATAAGGTGAAAATCCTGTGGACATTTGGGCCTCATAGAGAAATGATCAGCATGTGATACAGCACAGAAAACAAATGTGTACGTGGAGAGAGGAGACAGGGCAAGCATCGAATTCTGTGTTCAAATTATGTCTAGTTTCTCACTAGTATTGCCATGTTGTGGTAACTGGAAGACTCATATACACCCTACTTCCACCCACCCACCCCCACCCCCCCCCACCCCCCCCCCCCCCCCCCCCCCGTTGTGGAGCATCACTTGAATCAGTGAACTTCACTCTTTTCAGATTTAACTGACATTTTAACTCTACACAGCTGAATTTCTTAGAAAACTTAGATTATTCACACTCCTCCTCCTCCTCTCTCTCTCTCTCTCTCTCTCTCTCTCTCTCTCTCTCTCTCTCTCTCTCTCTCTCTTCCCCCTCCCTCTCTCTCTCTCTCCCCCTCCCTCTCTCTCTCTCCCCCTGTGTCTCTCTCTCTGTGTCTCTGTAACACACACACACTCCTTTAGTTTACTAAATTACTTTGTTTCAATATGAAAAAAATATGCACGCTAACAATTTTACCTAAGGGTAAAAATTTCCAAGCTAAGCCATCTAGTCTGAGCACCCAAAACTGTCAATCCTAGCCCTTCTCTGCCAGCAGAAGACTAGGTTTGGCCTGCACAGATGTTTCAGGGAGAAGCAATTGAGTCATAATCTCAGGAAATGAAGAGAGTGTGCGTTGTTTTGGACACTGGGCAGCAGAGGCAGTTGCTTTAAACCAGGAACTATCACAGGACTGGGAGTACAGCTTTCACAGGAAGGGACCAGACTCTTCAACTGTTGCTGCCTTCAGAGACTCCAGCTCTTCAGGAGTCAAGTTTTCCCTGCAGCCTGGATCACACTCCACAGATGAGCATTTCCTGGTCTTCAGCATGCCATGTGAACTGTAGTTCTGTGTTATAAATGCACGGCTCCCATTTCAGGTTATCAATTTTTCCCAAACCAAACTTACACGAACAAGCTGAAGCAAAGCAGCTGGACATCCAGAAGACGGTGGTGGAAGGATGCAATTAAATAGTAGAATTCTTATTAAGTGAGTAAGTTAAGCAACACCATTTTATAGCTAAATCACGTTGCAAGGGACGGGGAGTATGACAAAATAAAAGGGCTTCCTATGGGAAATCCCGGAAGCCATCCTCTGGGCACTTCTTTTTTGTGCCTAATTAAAAATAAAAGGTATCCCTGGAGGTCTGCTTTAAAAATAGTAATAAAGCTAATGTGCTCAGCTAGTTGTTACTAATTCACAAAAGCTTTTTCTGCAGTTAAATGTGTTTATATGTATTTGTAAATAATTTCCTTAAAGCGACAATGTGGCCATCATTCTGATGAATTATCTGTAAGGGCAGGAGCCTCAGGCACTTAACAGAAATATCTGGAGGAGTTCTGAACCAAGGGCTGTCTGCAGAGTACCCTTCAGGCTAGTGTGATTCCCTCAGTCTAGCATTATCCTTCCCTCAGCCTATACAACTGACTCCCAACTAAAGCCATTTATGTCAATGTTTTAAAAAGTGATTTAATTACTCATATGCAAAACAGTCTTCAAGATCCCCAGGCAGCCTGACAAATAATAACTACTTATTTTGGATATAGTACTTCACAATCCTCTATAAGTGTTGATCTCAGCACTCAGTTTTAATTTTATCTATTTGCTTGCTTGTTCTCTGTCTTCTCATGGATTCTCAGATGTAGACTCCTATTTCCTACCTCCAGTTTGTGGATTGGATCTTAAATTCCCCAAAGGCCGCGAGCCTGTAAGGAAGAGAACCATTTAGGAGGTGGGATCTCTGTAAAGGAAGTTAGGTCATTGGGAACATATCCTTTTTTTTTTTTTTTTTTTTTTTTTTTTTTTTTTTTTTTTTTGAGATAGGGTTTCTCTGTAGCTTTGGAGCTTGTTCTGGAATTCACTCTATAGCCCAGGCTGGACTCAAACTCAGAGATCTACCTGTCTCTGCCTCCCAAGTGCTGGTATTAAAGGTGTGCACCACCACCGCCCAGGACATATTCTTTTTTCTTTTTTTTTTGAGGGGGGGAGAACACACTTTTATTTATGTATTTTTTATTAAGAGATTTTCTATTCATTTTACATACCAATCACAGATTCCTCTTTCCTCCTTCCTCCTACCCCCCAGCCTTCTCCCCAACCCACCTCCCCATTCCCACCTCTTCCAAGGCAAGATCTCCCATGGGGAGTCAGCAGAGCTGGTACATTCAGTTGAGGCAGGTCCAAGCCCCTCCTCCCTGCACCAAGACTGTGAAAGAGTCCATAGGCACTAGGCTCCAAAAAGCTGGCCCCACATTAGCATCCCTGTTTTGCCAAACACATAAAGATATACCACTTACCACATGCTTCTCAGCTTGGCCAGGTCATAGTTTAGCACCTGCAATACCAAGTTGGTGTCTGCCATGGGACCTGTCCTTCAGTTATACTCAGTCCTCTGCAGGGTCAAGCTTAACATGTTATTTTGTCTTAGTCTTTTTCCTTAAACCTATATTTCTCGCATCTCTAATATCTGAAGCTATGACGTGAATAACTGAGCCTCCTGAATAGGAATAGCCCAAACTCCTGATTCACCTCTGCAGGAATAGCCCACATTGCTGACTTTGCAGGAATAGACCACACTGCTAACTTCCTGCTGCATCTTGTCTCATCTCTGTCTAGACCTCCTAGAATGAGGCTTTTAATTATATTGTTTCTTTTAGCAATGTTTGCTTCTTCCTTATATCTAGTTCTTTAGGATTATCTTAGTTGCAAGCCTCATGCCACTTCTCCCTTCTTCCCTCTCTGCTCCCTGTTCCCAGAAACAACCAGCAATGTCTTGTGCTGAAAGAAAACCATAATATGCTGCATGACCAACCACAGAAGGGAATCAGCTGGCATTTGTTTTTATCTTGTTTGTTGCCTGTGAAGTGATGCTCTTGTATTTCATGCTTCTCCCATGTAAGGACGAAGTTCTTAGAACACATCCTACATGTGTTTGATATCTTTGTAACCATCTGCTTTATATTCTTTTCTTCTAGGTTTTTCCGGTAGAGGCTGTGTGTCTCTATGACTAGCCTGTCATGCACAGACTGAGAATTAATAAGGAGCTATAAAGGCCTACTGGTCTTATTTGGTTTCCACAAAATGCTTCAATTCATGGGCATGGTAAATATTAATTCTGTCCTCTAGAGTTCTTGAACACAGCATTTTTTTTTCAGTCAGAAAACTGCTGCAGATTTGTTAAGAAGTGAGCTACCACAATAATGCTGAAAGGAATTAAAATTTTTTTTTAGTTTTTTTTGAGATTATAATTACATATCTCCTTTCCCTTTGCCCCTCTAAACTGTCCCATATACCACCCCCATGCTCTCTTTTAAATTCATGGCCTCTTTTTTTATTAATTGCTATTACATACATATATGTATATGTATATACATGCATATCCTAAGTATAACCTTCTCCATCTGCACAATGCTGTTCATATGTATGTTTTCAGGGCTGACCATTTGGTATTGGGTAACCACTGATATGCTCTTCCCTGGGGAAGACTATTTCTCTTACTCTCAACATTCCTTAGTTGCCTGTAGTTCTTTATGTAGGGTTGAAGTTTCATGGGACTTTCCCCATTCACTTTGGCATGTCTACTGATATCATCCTTGTTAGGCTCACACTTACGCAGTCATGCTGGTGAGACTTTACAGATGTAGTTTCTGATATTATTAGGGACACAATCTTACAGTAAACTCACTGGTCCTTTGGTTCTTACAATCTTTCTGTCCCCTCTTTTGCAGTGTTACCTGAGCCTTAGGTGCAGGAGTGTTTTGTAAATGTCTCTATTGGACTGGAGAAAGATTGTTTTCTTAAGCAAGTACAACAGAATTGTACTCTGAGCATTACTTTTGGCTTTGGACAAAACAAATAACCTAACTTGGTCTTTGTTTTTCTTGTAAAATGGGGAAGAGGATAGAAAGTTAAGCTAACTCCAAAGTCAAATTGAATGTAAAAAGTCAACCCTTGAACTTAGGCAAAAGGCTAAGATGTGATTAAAGTAAACAGCTTAGGATTCTGGGAATCATATCACTACAGAGTGCACTTCACAGTACCAGTTAAAATAATATCAGCTGCTGTGTGTAGCATATCAGAGCCTGCTAAGTACTGTGCATGGAAGCCCTAGGAGGTGGTGCCTCAGAGATGAGAAGACTTCAGCTTTACCACAATGCACCATCACTTGCCATATGACCATAGTATTTGTTTACATTTTTATGTTTTTATGTTAATGAAATTTAAAAATTCAAATAAGGGTTGTATAGACAAATTAGGAAAAATCCCCATAGTGTTACCTTAGCGTGTTCTTGGAGCTTATTCCTCCAGAATTCATGGCCACTTTCTTCACATCCAGTTTTTCTAAGATGCTTCCATTGAAAGTTCCATAGAAAGTTCTGAGCTATATGGCTCATAAACTCTCTCCCATGCATTCACAATTACTGAGTTTCAGAGTCCTCATCTTTGTCTAGTGAAGTAGTGAAGTTAGATTTTATTGGTGTTAAAAAAAATAATAACATTAGCCCTTCAAAGAAAATCTAGTCCCTCTCAGTTAATTAAAAATCGTCCTTATTTCTGTCCTTGTTGTTTCCCCAACACTCCACAGTCAACTTGACACAAACTAGAATTATCTGGGAGGAGGAACCTCAACTGAGAAAATGTTTCCATTAGATAACCTGGAGTCACTGTCAATGGTACAATATCTGGGTAGTGATTCTGGGTTGTGTAAGAAAGCAGAATGAACAAGTACTAGGGAGCAAGCCAGTAAGCAGCACTCCTTCATGGCTTTTGCTTCAGTTCAGGTCTTCAGGTTCCTACTTCAAGTTCCTGCCCTGATTTCCCTCACAGCAGGAGTATGATCTAAGAGCTGCCAGGCAAAATAATCTGTAGCTAGAGTTTTCCTGCCTGGCCCACGGTCAGGACAAATCTCTCTCACCCACCAGTCCCGCAGCCGCTCAGACCCAACTAAGTAAACACACAGAGACTTATATTGTTTACAAACTGTATGGCCGTGGCAGGCTTCTTGTTATCTAGCTCTTCTATCTTAAATTAACCTTTATCTATTAGTCTATAAGTTGCCACGTGGCTCGTGGCTTACCGGTATCTTAACATCTTCTCATGGCGGCCCCTGGCAGCGTCTCTCTACCTCAGCCTTTCACTTCTCAGAATTCTCCTCTCTCCTTGTCCCGCCTATACTTCCTGCCTGGCTACTGGTCATTCAGTGTTTTATTTATTAACCAATCAGAGCAACACATTTAACATACAAAACATCCCACAGTAATAACCCTTTTTTCTCCAACTTGCTTTTGGTCATAGTCTTTAATAAAGCAATAGAAACCTAACTAGGACCATTTCTAATGTTTATTCCATATGAATCTTTTATAATAAATTTACTCCTCACTTAAATAAAACAACATTTAAAAAATATCAGTGTAACTGGTTATAGTATGGGGCTATAAACATTAGAGATGCTTGAAACCCCTTAAATTGCAACATTTTGTTTTCAGGTCTGTATCTATTTTTCTCCAGAAAGTCTTAAATAGATCTATGGCCCAAAAGATGCCAATAACTGCTGATTTAGATATGATTATTAAATTAAGGGATGTTGAGTGCCATTGTTTTTCTACTTCTTACCACCTAGTGAATTCTCATATTTGAGGAATTTGCTATGAGCAGTGATACTTGCATATTATTTGAATTAGTTTCTGGATTTCTCTTTCTTTCTTTTTCTTTTTCCTTTTTTTTCCAAAAAAAATTAAAGATGAAAAACATTTGGAATTTGTATGAAGAGACAGGTCTGGAAAAGGTTGATTCCAGTCTCCTGCTGGCTGCATCTGAAACTGTTTAGTTTTATTTTTTTTTCTTTTGTTGCCAAGCAACTCTACTTGGCATTAGTAATAACTTCCGGAAGCTTAGAACTCCTTTCTCAGTGTTAGGATTTGTAACAACCAGCTCTGTAGCAATTGATTATATTCAACTTTTCTAATTATACTCACAGATAAATTGTACATATTAATATTGCATATGCTATTGTGACAAAGTACTGTGGGTTTCAGTGGTACATTCATAAAAATCCCCAAATTCCTGTCTGCTTTTGAGGGTCCTTGTGATTCAAGTGGGACTAACCAGAAAATCCAAGGTAATCTCCTTGTTTTCAGGTCAGCAGATTAACAGCTTTAATTCCATCTGCAAACTCAATTCTGCTCTGCTATGCCAGGTAATAAATTAACAGGTTCTGGGATAAAGCATGTGGATGTCTTTAGGGGACCATTTGCTTATCACATAGTAGTGCTAAATCTTAATCAGAAATAGAAATGAGAAGGCTGAGGATGCTGCTGAGTGGTACAGCGTGTACTTAGGATGTGTGAAGCCCTAGGTCCAAACTCCAACACCAAAAAAGGAGGAGTTGAGTCCAAAATATACCTGCATAAAATAGCAAAGTGACAACATTTTTGCTCCTTCTTTGCAAACATTTCTGTGCTTAATTGATTTTGGAATCCTTGACAAACTGATTTAATAGGAATAGTTGCTACCTAGGAATGCACTTTTCTCTGAGGGGTGGTATAAAAATTTCCATCTATATATATCCCGTGACACCATGAAAATGACAAATTCATTTAGTGGGCTGTAAACACTAAATAAAAGAATAATGGGCTACTAAGATACCTCTGCTGGCAAAGGCATCTGTGGTCAAGCCAGAGGACCTGAGTGCAATCCTCAGTACCCATAGCATGGAAGGAAGAAACTGACTTTTTTTTGCTTTATTTCTTCCCTCAGTTTTCTGCCTCTGTTGACTCAATTTGGTGCAATTAACATATTTGTTTTACTACATGTGTGTTCTGGCATTTTTGAAAAATTTGTTTTATAGTTCACAAAAATTATGAAAATTAAAAAACAATATGTGTACGTCTGCTTAATATCCCTTCATTGCTGAAGAGCTATCCATGACTTCTAGTCTGCCTTTCTCTACATCAGGCTGAAAAATATTTGAACACGAGTGGTACAGTTGACATACCTAGGATTCCTTAGAGAACTCTTTCTCATCCAAAAGTGGCTGCCTAATTATGCTGTTCTCAAGCATTAAGATGCACAGATGTCACTATTCCAAAACAGACCCTACCCAGGAGGGCATAGGTTGACATATGCCACAAACAAGAGAGTATAAACCATAGGTAAGAGTCCTTTATGCATTGAATCAAAACGTTGTGAAATATTCAAGTCATATTCACTGAGCATTCTATTATCTTAACAGAGAAATGAGGGTTTTTTTTGTTTTTGTTTTTGTTTTTATTATGAGATATCTTGGCTAGCCAGGTGTGGTAGTGCACTCCTTTAATCTCAGCACTGAGGGAGGCAGAGACAGGAGGGTCTCTTTGAGTTCGAGGCCAGCCTGATCTACAGAGTGAGTTCCAGGGCAGCCAAGACTGTTACACAGAGAAACCCTGTCTCAAAAAATAAAACAAACAAAACAGAGAGAGAGAGAGAGAGAGAGAGAGAGAGAGAGAGAGAGAGAGAGAGAGAGAGAGAGAGCTTAGTTATGAGGAATAAACATCCATTCAATGAAAAAATGACATTTATTGGAAGAACAAAAGATACTTTGGAAAAGTGAGTAGTATTCTCAGGCCTTAAAGTTCATCCTATCCTACCAGGTTCCCTGACATTAAGACAATGCTTATTAAGTTTTGGTAAAGTGGGTAAATGAGTAATTGGTAGATGAAGGGACAGAAAAGCATCAGGAATCAAAGTAGATGATTTCACTGGCTCTAAGTTTGCCCATGTAATCTAAACTTACAGCTACACTGATCTGCTTACATGTATCAGTTCCACTTGTCTATTTCTGATAGATGTAAATGACTGCTCTATTGTGGTTCTTCTATGCGATGTCTGGCCTATCCATTGATCTGTTATGGAGTTCCTGGAATGTGGGACTTTTAGAGCTGAATAAGGAAAGTCTCAGGTAAAACAGCATTCTTTCTTTCCATGCATTGCCTCAGGGCACCTTACAAATTAATTCCATAAATTTATACTCTTGTAGTCCCCTTGAATTAATTCATTAATTCTGCCTGTGGCACAATGTCATGAGATTTAATGAACCTCATTGGGTCAGCACAAATTGGTTTGTTTCCCCCACACCTGGTTTGTCTGCTTGGTTCAATTAGTCTTGACTGAGATACAGTAAAAGCTATAGACAGATAAAAACCCATCAACAATTCAGTGTATCAAGTTCTCGAGGAAGGGGCTATTGAAGCATTGTGGACACTAATAATCCAGAGATGTAACCTAGCATATTATTCAGATGTTCCCAACAAAAGCAATTGTCCAGGATAAGGGAAAGGAGTAAGGAAAATGGTGGGATTGCTGGGTATCCTGAGATCACTCTCCTGCCCTTCTTCTTCTATCTTCTTTTGTCTCCTATTATGGATCTACCTTTATTTCGATGCATTTAACGACAACAAACATCAGCTACTTACATTTTTTTTCTAACGGAGAAGTGGTATGTGGATCTTTATGTACACTTGACAATGGTTAATCTTGATTGTCAACTTGATGAGATCTAGACTCTGAAGACAATTTTCCAGACACACCTCTGAGGGATTATCCAGGTTAGGTTAGCTTCTGGGCAAGCATGTAGAGCTGTTATCTAGCTCAAGCTAATTATAACAGGAAAACTCACTCACTATGGGTGGCACCATTCCTTCAGCTGGGATTCTGAATTGTGTGAAGAGGAGAAAGTGAGCTGAGAATAAATGTTCATTGCTTGCTCTCTGCATACTGATTACATATGTAATATGATCAGTTGCTTCAAGCCCCTGCTTCCTTTACTTCCCCACCACAGTGGACTTCACCCTTGAACTATAAACTAAAATCAACTCTTTCTCCCCACGTTATGTTTGCCAGGATATTTTATCATAGCAAGAAGAAAAGAAGCTAAAACAATATGCAAGATTCTTTTGGGGGAATCCTGGCTCACAACTATTTTCCTAGCATCATTGTTACTTTTTACTATGTTGACATTTTTGCTGATAGTGTAAAATCTACTGGTGCTTTAGAATGAGTTAGACAGTGACACCAAACCATACTAGTAGTTGTTTTATTTTTCAAAAACGTGTAGTAATAGAAAAAAAAGAAAGAAAGAAAAAGAAAAAGAAAAAAAACAGATGGGTATACAATTCTCCAAACTATTTTAATTTTTCTGTAAACCTAAAATGTTTAAAATAAAATTTATTTAAAAAATATTGGTTTCTTAGTACACTAGGAGCTATTCAAATCTAAATTCCTGTTTGTATATTTTAAATGTTTTGCATAGTGGACTGGAAAATATTTATAGCATAGTTGAGTCTATTCATTTCTGAAGCAAATGATTACATAAGGGCATTTTACTTGCACAATTAAAATGTGATCTGAACTAGTAAAAGAACACTATTACTAATTGAAAGAACACTAACAAATCATGGTTTCTCAATCATCAGTATTGAATGGATACTTTCTCACAAAATAATGAAATAATAACATATAAGATGTTTCCTGTAAAAGATGCTCTGCACTAAGGAAATGCAAATTAAAGTGATGATATTGAATAGTCAAATGTGAAAACAAATGGAAGCCCCATAGGGAAAGGGTTAAACAAACTGCAGTGTACTCATACTGTGCAATGCTGTCTGTCAAAAGAAAGGAATGAACAGCTGAAACTTGTAACCACTTGGATGGCTCTCAAGGGAACCACGATGAGTGAAAAGAGCAAAGGTGAAAAGGTCACATACTATGTAACCATTTTTTGATATTCTAGAAATCAAATTATAGATCGAAACCAGATTAGTTTTTGCTAGAAGTTAGGTTGTTAGGGGAGAAGTAGAGATGGGTTCTATAGGTTCTATAGAACTATCACTGTAGTTACATAAGCCTACACATGTAATAAAAGTGACACCCTGTACTACTGTCAGTTTCCTTGCTCGGATATTGTACTGTAATTATATAAGTAGTCACTAGACAACATCAGGTGAAGAATATATAGAATCCTTCTTGCTCCATCTTTGCAATTTCTTGTGAAATTATAATTATTTTAAAATAAAAATTTAAAAGCCTAAAAATGGAAACGAGTACTGAAGATATAGCTTAGTTGGCAGAGTGCTTACTTAACATGCATCAATCCCTGCGTCAATCCAGAGCATTGCATAAACTGGGCATGGTGGTGCATACCTACAATTCCAGCACTGGTGAGATGGAAGCATTTGAATGAAAAGTTCAAGGTCTTCCTTGGCTACACAGATAGTTCAAGGACAGTCTGGATTCATGTCATTAAAGAGAGTGGAAACTGAGAGAAGGAAGAGAAAGGAAAAGGAAAGAATTAATCTTGTTACTTTAAGAGACAATATTTGTCTCTTTGATAACATTTGTACATCTGTTACTATATACAGACAGCTTCTCAACAGCTACATCTTTTAATATTGTATAATAAGGGTAGTGACGTTAGTAAGTGTGACTTTCTTTTTGATGATATAATGAAACTAGTAGCCAACTGGAAGATCTTCGTAATTCTGAACAAACTACTCTAATGACTAGTACATGATATTTCAAAGTGTTCATGAGTAGCAAGATCAGTTAAAGTTTTAGACATGCCAATGGTCTTTAAATAGAAGACAAAACATTCATTGAAATGGCTTCAAACCCATTAATATTGCAATTAGTCTTTCAGATTTTATAGCTTGTGGGTCTTTGGTGATCCACAAGGAATATTAATAGTTATCTGAACCCCCCCTTATCCAATTGCATATTTACATGAGGCTGGACCTTCTTTTACAGTTCAACCAAAAAAATACATGTAACAACAGACACATGAAGAAGCAGATCTGAGAATCCAGCTGCCTTCTATTAGGTCAGACATTGAAAGAGATTTACAAAAATGTAAAACAATAGCTTTTTGTTTTGGAAAATGCAGTTATTTGTCATAAAATGTAATTTATGTTAGTTGGTAATCAGATTCTTCTGTTATAAAATAAGTTTCCAATTCAATATTTTTTTCAAAATCTTAGTTTTAATTTCAAATAGGGTTAGTATTTGTCCTAATGAATATAAATAAAATCTTACTGGTGTCTTCCATAATTTGAAGAGTGTAAAGCAGTCCAGAGAACAGACTCTAAGAATTGTTGTTCTGCTAATTGTAATTTTAGTTTTTGTTGAGATATAATTCACACACTATAAAATGCGGATAAGGTATAAAATTCAATAGTTTTGAGTTAATAAGACTGTAAAATCATCACCTGTGTCCAATTCCAGAAACATTTTCATCACCCTATAAAGAAACCCCATGCTCATTAAAAATCATTCTACATACACCTCCTCCCTCCATCTGGTAGACACAAATCTGCTTTCAAATGAATAGTTCTAAGCAATATGTGGGCTTTTGTGTCTATCTTTTTACATTTAGCACGATTTTTTAAAGGTTCATCCATGTGGTATCATTCTTCCTTATACTGAGTATGCATTATTGTCTAAATCCAAGCATTTGACATAAGTTTTGATTTGTATTTTCTAGTGACTAATGATGTTCAGTATTATATGTTTAGTGTTTATTTGTGTATTTTCTGTGGGGAAAAATGTTAAGATTCTTTGCCTGTTTTATTCTTTAACTTTTTTCCCTTTAAAAATTTTGTTATGTGTATTTGGTGTTTTCCTGCATGTGTCTGTGTACCAAGTGTGCACATTGTCATTGGGCATCAGAAGAGGGTGTTACCTCCCATGAGATTGGACATACAGGTGGTTGTGAGTTATCATGTGGATGCTGGTAATCAAACCCCAAAGTGCTCCAACTCCTCTTTGCCTGTTTAATATGGGTTATCTTTTCATTGTAGAGTTCATTATGAAAGATTTGGAAATATTTTGTGGCGTTCTCTGTTGTTTCTTCATTTTCTTGAAAGTGTCCTTTGGTTCAGAAAGTTTTTAATTTTGGTGAACTTTCTTTTTACCTATGTTGCCTTGCTATTTATGCTTTCATTTTATATATTAACTGTTCCCTAATACAAGGTCATGAAGTTTATTCCCATTCTTCTAAGAGTTTCATAATTTTAGTCATTAAAATTGTGGTTTTGATTCATTTTTAATTAATTTTTTATGGAACACGAGAAAGTGGTCCCAATTTATTCTTTCACATGTAGCTATCCAGTTGGTGCAATACTGTTGCCGAGAATTTTTCCCCACTGGATTGCCATGGTAGCCTCATCAAGAATCACTGTCCTTAAATGTAAGGGTTCATTTAGGGTTTTCAGTATGAGCTGTTGACCGATCTGCCTGTCCTACATTATTCCACCTACTATAGTTTTAGAGTGAGGTTGAGATCATGTTAGTCTAAGTCCTCTGCCTTTCTCTTAACTCAAGACTGTTTTGGCTTTTCTAGGTTTTTCGCCATTCTGTGGGACTTAAGGATCAGTTTGGCAGTTTCTACAAAGGTGCCAGGTAGGATTCTCATAGAAACTGTATTGACTCAGCAGATCAGTTTAGAGATATTTTCATCTTAACACTATTCAATCTCCCATTTATGGGCATACAAAGCATTTGCATCTATCATGTTCTTTATCTGAGCAATGTTTAATAGATTTCAATGGACAAATGCTGAGTAGCCTCCTTCTCTTCACCCTACCCTCTTCTTTGTTATGGTACTAGGGATTGAATTCTGGACTACATGCACATTAAACATGGACTGAAGTACATAGTCTGTGGGATTAAGTTTAAAATTCATACTAATATTGTTCATTGTTAGTGTTTAAAAATAATACTGTCTTTATATACTAATAGTATCCTCTGCAAGCTTGTTACCTATGATAGGTTTATATTTAGATTGGTTGTGGAGGCCCACAAAGGTTTCCTAGTGAGATCTGAGCTTGCTTTACCCAGCAAGGCTGCATTAGAGGACTGCTTGACCATGTGTGTGGTTACCACGTGTGTGGATTGGAAAGGGTCTGTACTTGGCTGTGCTAGGGGGAGATCTTTTGCTCTACTCCATGGCATTCCTGTAAATAGCCCTTTAGAAGAGACAGAAGGGGCTGGTGGATAAGGATCCAGGCCCTCCCAAGGCTATCCTGTGTTTCTGTTTCTCTCTCCTCTATCCTATCTAATATCTCTTATCCCTCTCTCCTCAAGAGTTCCCTGGGGAAAATGTGGAAGCTGTGGCTCCCGGTTTGCACTTTAGGGTTTTTGTTATACATATAATCATGTCATTTGTAATGAATAGTATTTGGTATGTTGTTTTCTAATATTGATACCTTTTCTTTATTTTTTAATGACATAATTTCTTGAATAGAACTTTCAAATGATGCTGGATAGAAGTAGCTAAAAAAGGTAACTTTGTTTCTTATGTTAAAGGAATACATTTCATTTTTACAGCACTAAAGATAATTTTAACTGTGGGTTTTTCATAGGTTCCTTTTAAAAGTTGAGGAGGCTCTCTTTTACTACTAACTTGTGTTTTTGATCATGAAATGCTTTGCTAGCATCTAGTCAAATGCATGGGCTTTATATTTAATTCTTTAGTATGATATATTACATTAGTTGGCTTTTAGATGCAATCTATCCTCTCACTTCTGGTATGTCTTACTTTGTAGTGATGTGCAATTTTTCATGTATGTTGTTGATTTTAATTAGCCATCACTCCATTCAGTATTTTTGCACCTGTATCTATAAAGAATATTTATTTACCTTTACCAAGGGCACTTATCCGCAGTGTGTGTGTGTGTGTGTGTGTGTGTGTGTGTGTGTGTGTGTTTTACAGTTATCTATGTAGTTATGCTGTATCTTTCTTTGCTTTGGTTTTACTATCTAGAGTCTTTGTATTTCAACTCAAAAAGTCCTTCTAGTGATTCATATACAATAGCTATGCTTGCTGTGGGATGGTCGGTATGTCAAATGTGTTGCTGATTGGTCAATAAATAAATCACTGATTGGCCAGTGGCCAGGCAGGAAATATAGGCGGGACTAACAGAGAGGAGAATTGAGAGAACAGGAAGGCAGAAGGGAGACACTGCCAGCCACCGACATGACAAGCAGCATGTGAAGACACCGGTAAGCCACGAGCCATGTGGCAAGGTATAGATTTATAGAAATGGATTAATTTAAGATGTAAGAACTGGATAGCTAGAAGCCTGAGCCATTAGGCCAAACAGTTTAAACAATATAAGTCTCTGTGTTTACTTGGTTGGGTCTGACGGCTGTGGGACTGGCAGGTGACAAAGATTTGTCCTGACTGTGGGCAAGGCAGGAAAACTCTAGCTACATATGCTAACAACAAACTCCCAATTTTTGATCATCTGGAAATTTCTTCTGATTGTTTTTGAAAAATAGTTTGTGGAGCATAAAATATTTTTTCTGTCACACTGTCAATATGTCATTATACTCCTTTTGGTCTCCATGGTTTCTGGTGAGAAACAGCTGCAGTCCAAGGGATTTTACCATGTGGAGGTTACTTCCCTCTCGTTGCAAGGCCATGTTCTGGGATGTAGTAACACCAAGCCTGCCCAAGCCTATCTTCTCCAGATAGGCCCCACCCTGGGAAGGTATCACCTTGTATAGTTCCTGCTGAACAGAACTTTACCCAAGATGGTTTGCTTCCATTACTGGTCATCTTCTGGCTGGTGACAATTTCTAAGCTATGTAAATTGGACTATAGGTGAGTTCAGCTATGTTCTAGGAAGGTATAGGCTATCCTTTAGATCTCCTTTAAAATATAAAAGGAACAGTATCTATTTTAGATCACTTCACTTTAAATTCCTTCTTCACCATCTTCTCAAGAGCACTGCTTTTATTTTTAAGTTTTTAAAAGCTTCACTTAAAACATACATACATGAGCACTTTTGTCGGGATTCCTTCGATTTCTGAGTCTCTCCTGGTCTCTGAGTCTGGGCCTGCTTCCATGAGGACTATGTGGACTCTAAGCTATCTCAAGAAAACCAAGTATTCTCTGTCCATCTACTGTGAGATTTGGGTAAGGAAAAAACTACCAACTCCTCCCCCCACAGCCCCACACCAGTCTAGCTATATCCCAAGCAGAGTGCTATTAAAGCAAGGGCCTTGGAGATATAGAATATCACAATTCCTTCCCTTATTACTGAGGCTAGACGTCATTGAAGTAAGGCAGGCAGTTGTGCCTGTCATTTAGAAACCAAGCTGATGGAAAGGTGCATTTCCTGTTTGATTCATTTAGCTGATTATATTCAAGTGCTTGCAGATCCCTCTTCCCTTAAACTCATGTTTAAGTCAAGACTACCTGCTTTGTGAATCTGTCTTGAAATGCTGTCCTCATTCTTGCTTCATGACACAGAGGAAAGTAGAGGAGAAAGACACACTCATAACTCAGGCTGAAGTGAGCCAAGCTCACTAACTGAAATTAAAGGGACCCTGGGGTGAAAATGCAACATGCAGTCAACTCCTTGCCTCTTGTCACTCACTTGGAACATCGTTAGGAACCAATACTCAACTGTGTGGTTTACTCAATGGGAAACAAGGTGCCTCTAGGTCCCAGTCAATGACACAGATGTTAAATAGGGAATGTATGTAGCCTCTGTATGGAGAACTCAGCCTCTGACATCCCACTGTACACCCAAATGAGTAGAGAGAAATACTGGCTGGGGAATAATTCTGTGCCCCCTACCCTCTGGCATTTATTGAAGTCGAGTGCAGAAACATCAGCCTCATAGCTTACAACCTCCCATTGTGATACTCCTTGTATCTGCTTCTCATGAACTCAAATACCCTTGATTATCTACCCACTATACTACACAGTCTGCATTTATAAAACCCAAGAGGCACTTGCAGCTCATATTGTAGCTAAGCCTCATGCATCCACCTAGCACCCAGCCTATGCACAGCAAATAGATCCCAACAGTTACTGAATAAATTAACCATGAAAAACATTTACAAGTACATCCTGCATGTCTCTTCAGTCTGAGATTGGTTTCTCTTACCCAAAGTCTGGGTGTGCTCAGGGATTATAAGTCAATTTTCATGTTATCCTAGAAAACCATAAGAAAAATCCTTGCCAATATAAAGATTTGAAGTTTCCTTTTATAACAATAGATTTCCTCATAATAAATACTTAGTGGCTTATAAGAAGTGACTCCAAGGTATGACCACAATACAAAAGGCCAAAAAACTAGCCTTTTAAATTGTGGGGCCAATTTTGTTGAAATCCTGACATATTGGCCCTGTGCATCTGGATTTTGACACTGAGCCACAGTGCTCTAAAGGAGAGAGACCCTTCAAGTTCAAGGTGTTCAGAAGTAAGAAATCAGCAAGGGGGTCCGTGTCTGTGTCTGTCTGTCTCTGTGTGCTCATTTGTGCACAAGCATCAATGTCTGTGAGAATGTGTGTGTGTGTGTGTGTGTGTGTGTGTGTGTGTGTGTGCACATGTGCATTTCATGTCTATGTAAGAAGATCACTGAGAAATGCCCAGGTAAGCAAGAAGCTCTGGAGAAGATAAATATCAAGAGGCTCAGGAAGGTAAATTTTCTTTTGGATTTTCTCACTTGGATGTCTGGGAAATCTTATATTGTTCAGCAACATGTTGGCTTTATCACATTTTGCAGAAAAGAATCTTGAACTAAGTGTTAAATTCTGAATCCAAGTTTGCTAACGGCAGAAAAAGAGACTACAAGCATGCACACTAGGCAGAAGAGGGACATCTGACACTTGGATTATGCCCTCTCAGAAACAAGCAACAACAAACAAAACAAAACAAGAAAACTGACTTAAAAACACCTTTCTTAGAACAAAGCTTTGTGAAGGTCCTATGTTCCTGGCAATAAAAGGCACAAGGGTTTGAAGCTGGGGGTAAATGGTTTACTTCAAGCTAAATTCAAACTACTTTAGGAAAATGGAGTTTTAAAAAACCTAGTTAGTAAAGCTAGTATTTATTCCTTTATGCTTGGCTTGTCACACATTATAGCACTTGCCACTTGACCAGTGATGATTTCTCTCCTCCCTAAATATGATTTGGTGGTAACAGAGTCGGAAGTTCCTGGCATTATTGCCTTCCACAGAGACAGTGCTACTTCAGTGCAGTGCACTGCATCCAACCACATACGAAAAAGGGCCACCCTGGCAAGGTCATATCTGGATCATTTAAATTATCAGTCAGTTTAAATCATTTAATTCAGCTTCAAGCTCAACTTTACAGTAATGTACCACTTCTTTTGACAGTGAATTCATAATAGGATAATTTTTTATTGAAGTAATTCTCTTCCAAGATGCAACTGTACATCATCTACATCTACGCTAGATACATATAAATTAAGTATGTTATGTGAGATTTTAGCTAAGGTGTAATCTCTGGTACCCTTCCTTAGTCTATAAAATGGTGTGGGGAGACTAGATCATTTAGAAGGTTCCTTCCAGTACAAGCAATCAGAGATCTTAAGACATTTGGCTATTTCTCGGTGTATGACGTAATTTGCAATGTTTTCTAGCTAGAATCTGATTCTTTTACCTATTAAAAGCAAATAAGTTGAGTAGTACATTTCTTGAATACCTTTAAAGAACCAGGATCATCTTCCCACAAATTTGTGCCTCATGCTTTGATGGTCAAGTAAATATTATCTCCATTATAAATCAATCAAGAGTTTAGTTTGCAATTTTCTTATACCAAAAATCACCTACAGTCAGGGTTTTATTTCAGTTGTGAAACCAAAATAACTGCATACATTTTATCTTTTCTTATTTAT
The DNA here is from genome assembly GCF_949786415.1 of Peromyscus eremicus. Taxonomy (NCBI): domain Eukaryota; kingdom Metazoa; phylum Chordata; class Mammalia; order Rodentia; family Cricetidae; genus Peromyscus; species Peromyscus eremicus. The sequence continues at coordinate 63,243,602 of NC_081424.1, forward strand.
GTGTATGTGTGAGAACAGGATGCACATACCATGCTCATGTAGAAGTCAGAGGACAATTTGTGGGAATCAGTTCTCTTATTCCATGATGTGGATCAAACTCAGGTTGCCAGGCCTGACAGTAAATGCCTTTACTGACTGAGTCATCTCACTGGCCTGTTTTCTAACATATAATACTCTCTCAAATAAAATATAAGCAAATTCAAGGCCTAAATAGGTAAAAAAAAAAAGTATATTAGACTTTATTCCTATAATTTCCTAGCCAGTATGTTTTATAACCTTATTCAATTTATAGGAATTATTTCTATTTGTTACAGGATGTTAACACACAGACATCTCAGGAAGCAGCTGGTACTTTTAATCATCAGAATTGAATTTATGCTTTCTGGGATGGGTAGAATGTTTTCATGGAATGTTACAGTTCTAGATGTTTTTATCTCATGTTAACACTCCTGCAAGGTAGGTAGGTGAGAAGTATCCTAGCTAGCGGAACTAAAATTATCTTTTTCTTTAAGTAGGGAATAACAGGTGTGAAAGAAGTCCTGGTTCTGACTAGTGTTCCTCTGTCCTAAGTTTTTCAATATTATAATTTCTTCAAATCATGAAGATTTTTTAACCATGTGGTAACAGCAATATCTCTATAATTTCTGCTGAAATAAAAAAAATCAGACACCCTTGAGATAGATGGAATATCAAGACAGGGCAGTTACTGTGCAAAGCTGCACATGGCAGCAACATGCATGGAAAAGAAACATTAGAAACAAAAAAGGCTTCCCATTGTCAAGATTCAGCTTGTATACTAAGAACTTGTTGCCTTAGTAAGCAATATACCCGCACCCTAGGTCTGTCCTGCCCTTCTCTGGCCTTTTATAAATACCCAGATTTCCTTTTCAAACTACAGCCACCTGGTGCTTGTCAACAGTTTAATTTTACTTGCATTATATTCTTTTATAAAAATGAGTGGGAAAGATTGAAAATTACTGTAAGTAAAGGTCTTGAATATAATTCAGCTCAGCCCAAACCAAAAATAATGTGGTCTCAAAATTGCATTTAACCTCAACTAGACTTTGACCAGTTAACTGAATGTCATACACAAAGGAAAATAAAAGCACACAAGCACAGGCACTGGAAACTTACCACCAATTACCGAATTGGGTGGGGTGAATGAAATTAGTAATTTAAAGGGATGTTTTTCCTCTGATAATAAAACACCACTCTATAGTGTATGTCAACTTGTTCAATCCACACACAATATAAGTAAATACTGGAGGCTTTGTGTGTGCTGGAAGAGGGAAGACTTTATGAAAGAATCAAAGAAAAGCAGGCCAACATTAAATTAAATTCTTCTGGGCTGTGATTTTAAAAAATAGGGAGAGGTTTATCAATCTCATTACCCCACACCCAAAATCTAGTGGAATTAAGTGTTCTTTACACTTCTGAATTTTAGTCCAATTATTGTTGATATCTATGAACATAAAACATGTAGCCAGTTTTTAAAAATAAAAATCCTTGCAATTTCTGAGCATTCTGTAAATACTGACAATGATCATAATTTTCTTTTTAAAAGGGCACAGCATAAAAGCTTTTTAAATTCCCAGAACAGGGCTCTGGGTCAGAATTAAAAGACTCATGCTGACTGGCCAGTAGCCAGGCAGGAAGTATAGGCAGGACAAGCAGAGAAGAGAATTCTGGGAATAGGAAGGCTGAGTCAGGAGTCACAAGCCAGACACAGAGGAATTGAGATGTAAAAGTACCAGTAAGCCGCAAGCCACATGGCAACTTATAGATTAATAGAAATGGGTTAATTTAAGATATAAGAACAGATAGCAGGAAGCCTGCCACAGACATACAGTTTATAAGTAATATAAGTCTCTGTGTGTTTACTTGGGTCCAAGCAGCTGGCTGCAGGGCCGCAGGAGCTGAACAGAACCAGGAAAACTCCAGCTACAAAGACTATTCATGGAGAGGGAATAGACTACTTTTGTGGACCTAACTAGGTACCTAACTGTAGCAGTGTCCTTCCTGAAGGGCTGGTACCTGTATTCTGAATTGCATGATCAAAGCAGGTGGAACTGCTAGCTTTCAATGGATTTATACTAACCTAGGTAGTGTATTATTACGGAGCCCATTGCTACTTATAGAATCTGAGTGTTCATAAGGATTGCTGCTGTGGAAAAGTAAATAACTGTGCTAAACCAGCTCCCCCTCCCCTAACCATTACTGAGCCCATTGTCCCAAGCATCCACATACAGTTTTAACTGCAAGTGCAGGGAACATTTGTCTATATATGAAGTAAATATTTTTGGTTCTCACAAGGGCCAGAGGCATGAGGGTTGCTATGGGCAGCTGATTATCTGTAGATGCTACTGACATTAGTAGTCAGGGTGGATGTTGAAAACTCAATGCTGTGCACAACAGTCTCTCACAGTAAATAATTACCTAGCCCAAAATGTTGACAGTGTGGGTTTTGTGTTAAGGACCTGAGGTAAGGTAGGAAGCAAATTAGATAAATTAATGTATATGGCAACAGCTCTGATGGAACTCAGAATCTGGGATGAAATACAACATATATTCTGTCTAATTAGATGAATCCACAGTGTTTGTATTTAAATACTTTATTTTCATTTCACAAAGAAAGCAAGTGTTTGCAGTTAAACATGCCTTTCAATCAGTGCTGGTCATATGCAAAACAAGTACAAAGAAAAATAAGCATTTTCCCTTTACAAGTAAAACAACACAATTTGCATATACAATATTACACATACATACTATTTTCAAAATTTTCCACAAAAGACAGATTAGAATACAAATTTAGAATTCTACCCACGAAGTCAGACTGAAGGAACTGAAGGTTTCTACTGGTGTTTAAATTAAAAAAAAAAAAAAAGTAATACCTTTGTAAGTTTCCAAGTAGTTACTTTCCAAAGTATTTGCAAGAGACTCTTCCTCACAGCCACAAGGAACACTTGGCTTTAATCAAGACAGCCGACTATAGTTTGTCTCAATGTGATTTGCTGATGAAGGCAAATGCTCCAATTATGTAGCAATTCTCATTTCACACACACACACACACACACACACACACACACACACACACACACAGAGTGTATTATTGTACTGATGATTTATACAGCCGAACTTCTGGAGCATTTCTTTGAGCTAAGCCATGACCTTTACTTCCTTTGAAGTATTTCAAATTAAAAACGGTTCAAAAATATAACTAATGACTACCATGACTAACTCCAAAAAGGTGGCCCTTTCTCTTTTATTTATGATCAAAGGTAAATGTGTCATGAATAACTTTTCCTACAGCAGCAGGTATAAGTAACAGCAATGTCACTAGACTAATTTTCCAACACATTCCTGAGTTTGATATGGTAAATAACACTTCTTTGAGAATTTCTAGGAGTCCTATCTATCACTCAGTGTTTCTTAAAAGGATATGGCAAATCTTCCTCATGGAATATCAATTAAAAAATGTACAAACAAAACAAAGCTAAGATGCAGGAAGGACAGGGAAGGTATGCACGTGCATTTTCTTTGATGCAGACAAATGTGTAGTCATAACATTTACCATGTGGTAGAATATAAGAATGCTGAGAGCAGACACACAGGCTCGGGTACATGAGATGCATACAGAATCACAAAGTCGACTAGGATGCAGCATTAGCTTACATTTGTGAGTACAACCTAAGACAGCACCTAACAACAACGAAGGCGCTGGAGGCAAAAGGAAAAACAGAACAGGAATGGTTCAGTTAATAGAGAACTGGGGAAGAGATGCAGCCACACAAAAGAGTTCTGGGTAAGAAGGGGCCAATTTGCCCTGCCATCTGTGGATGTTCTAAGATAGAAAAGGCTAGCCCCTGAAGTTCTTCCACCACCTCGGTTTGACACATTAGAATTGCTGGGTCTGACACATAGAATTGCGTTTCCAGAACGCAGCCATATCTGAGTGTCTTCGCCCATCTTATTTGCTGCATGCTCATTGCCACTGTTTGACATGGAGTCACAGGGCTGCACTTCCAGTCAGGTGCCCAAGATGTAATGAGCTTTTGTTTTTTTCCTAGGTGCATGTAGAAATCTTCAAAGGAATAAATGTTAAAGCGAAACAATGACAGCAAGGGAAAAATCGAATATGTATGTGTATATATTTGTATCCTTAAAGATATATCCTAGAGAATAACCAGAATAAAAAAAAAACACAAAACAACTGCACTAGTTACTGCTGAGTGATGACATATGCAAGAAAGGATGCGCTCTATCATATTATGAAACTAATTTTCATTATGCCCTTTACAGTTAGGCAAAGAACTAAACACAAAATGAAAGAAAAAAACCAAAACTATTTATACTAAAGATAGTCTTCTATCAAAAATATAAATCCAAAACAATTAAGTAAAAAACACACAACTGCTCTACTCACTGTTGCCAATACAAGCGTAAGGAGAAGGGGAGAATAGGAGGTATGTCATACACCAATCCTCAATTTTGATTAGGTACCCATTTATCCATGCAAAGGACTAGGAGCCTAATCAGTACCATGAAAAAATATATTTTAAAAGCATGCACTCTATCTAACCACTACCTATCTAAGCAGTGCCCCCTCCCCTCCACTAAAAAAAAAAAAAAAAAAAAGTTATAAAATTATTGCCTCTATAGGCAATGAGGAAAGGGAGCAGGGGAGAGTTATCATACGTCTGGACCTCCATGTTTCATTATATATCTACAAATCCCAGCAAAGAACTGGTGCTATGTGGAATAACATATAGAATGTAGCAATTATTTATACACATCAAAAATATATGTACACCCAGACCCCCCCACAAAGCAACAAAAAATAAGTAAACAAAACATCTAGTCTACCACTGCCCACCAGGCAATGAGGGATAAGGGAGTGTGGAGAGTTTTCATAGAATCAATCTCAATGTTCATTAAATACATATTTAAAAAAACAGTCACGCCAAGGACCAGGTTCAAAATGAAGTTAACATCACAAGGCATTAGAACGTAATGTGTGTGTGTGTGTGTGTGTGTGTGTGTGTGTATACATACATGCACACACATACACATACATACATGGTTACCTTTTTCTCTAACAAGCTGTGTTATAAGCACGAACAAACAAAACAAGAACCCAAGCCCCACAGTACTCATATACTATTACAGTATGGCACAGGTGATAGAGTGAAGCAAAGATGTTCCATGGCTCTGGGTATAGGTTTTCACTTCCTTTGACAGTAAGCTCAAACACAAAAGCAAATTGGGAGCGAAATAATGAAATAACTGACAAACTTTTAAATACATTTAAAAAAGTAAAAACCCAGAACTCTTTCACCCCATACTCCCATGCCAAAGCTACACAACTACTCTATAAGCGATTGCCCAGACAGGCAATGAGGGAAGGGGATGGGGAGATTTTTCATAGAATGAACCTCAATATTCCTTATGTACCTAAGTGTCCACAGACAGGTTTAGGTACAAATGAAGAAACAACAAAAAGATTAAAAAATTTATATTTACATTTTAAAGTATATACATACCCACCCCTGAGGGTGGAACAGAGTTAGAAAATCTATGCTACTCTACAACAATTGCCCACAGAGGCAATGAGGAAAGGGGAAAGAGGAAGTTTTCATACATCCGGACCTCCACGTCTCATTAGGCACTTATACGCCCATGTAAAGGACTTAGTACCAAATGAAATAACACAGTATAGTAACAAAATTATATACATTTGTAAGAGTATATCGCCTGCCCTTAGTCCCCCCTAAAGCTAAGAGAAAAAAATGAAAAGAAAATCTTTCCCATATCGATGGATAAGAACACTAGGACACTAAATTCAAAGCTCCATGGTTTGTCAGAAACTGGTAAGTCCAAGTTCAAGACAGGTACCCAATGGAACACAGTGACCAAGGAACAAAAGCACATAGCAAAAGCACAGTGAAGGCATATGTCAGCCCCACCTCCAAAGCTGCCTGTGCTACTTGACACTAACTGCATGTCCAATGTAAGAGAAGGAAGAAACCTCTTAGAGAGATCCCCAACTTCCCTCGTAAATCCATGGAAAGGACAGGGAAAGCAACAAAGTAAAATGCAGCAAAGCATGTTTATACACTTAAAAAGTATATACTTTTACCCCAAAACTACTTTTCTAGACTAGCAAAAACCAACCAACCAAACAACCACCACCCAAAACTCAAATCCAACTTTCAAAAAACTCAAACTACTTTAACAAGTATTGCACCCCAGACAATAAAAGAAAGGAAAAGAGGCACTATTATACATCTGAACTCCACTGGTACCTTCCACTCTGAGCATCCAGTGAATTAACACAATACAGTAGTAAGAACATACATACAGGCATTAGGTACATGTCTCTGCACCCCCACACTCCACTCATACAGCCATTCTATTGGCTACTGCCAACAAGCAATAAGAGGTGATAAAATGTGACTGTTTACATTTGGTCTTCCACATTTCATCAGGTATTTTCACATGCATTTCAAGGGCATAGGACCAAACAAAATTAGTAATAAAAAATCATAGCAAGCACTACTCTACTCTCTTCCAAACTCTCCTTAACAGAACAATTAATTATTGCCTTAAAGGGAACAAGGAAAAGGGAACACTCTGTCATACTCAATCATAATGGTAATTAAGTTATCTATGCAAAGAAACAAGTCTAAGCAAAATATATAAAAAGTAGAATTGCATTTATAAATGTGCTTGAAAGGATGAGAGGCAATCTAAGTTCCTAAGACTAGAACAAAACAGTAGGCACTATTCTGTTATTGCCAATGCATCCATGTGGACTTGCATGGTTATGTACATGTCCACAAGAATGTCAAGAGGGCAGCATTAAGTCCCAAATAGCAGCAAAATTATTTCTACACATTTTTAAAAGAAGTTACCTTGCTCCTTCTTGAAACCTACCACATCCTTTCAAAAATTAAAACCAAATTACTCTATAGCTGTTACCTAGAGTAAGCAACATGGGAAGAGGAGAGATTATCAGAGAGCAGTATTTCACTCTTTACCAGGACAAAATTTGTAAAATAAAAACCTAAAAAAAAATGTGTATGTTTCAAAAGTATATATCACCTCCCCCACAAAAGCTCCCACAAACTCTCTAAAAATCAAACACTTATTCTGCTAATTATTGCTCAACCAGGCAGTAAGGGATGGGGAAAAGAGTAGATTTGTCATACTTTTGAGACCTCCACTTTTCACTTTGTACTTCTTTGATATTTCAGAGATTTAAGAACAAAATAAAAGAACACAAAACCAGGCAAATATGTGTGTGTGTATATATATATATATATATATCTGAGTTTAAAGAACTATAAATGAAAAAAGACAGAACATTTCCAAAACAGAGGATTCATCTGTATAAATAAAAGTAAGGCAAGGGTGGGGGAACTACATTATACCTATGATCCCAATTTTTAAGAGGCCGATATAAACCAACCCACTCTTATCTGTGAACTCAACCTGGGACTGCAGTCCTCAGCAACAGTGCACCTGAGAGGTACTGTGCCATCCCTGAAACCCTCGAACACATGGTCTTATATAAGTGCTCAGCAGTCTGGCTGAAGATTACCATTCCAGGTGCTTTAGATTAAGTAAGCACCTTTAAAATCCAGTTCAACAACAGGCTATCAATCATGCAACAAACACAAGACTTAATGTTAATTTCTTGCTTCCCAATAATCAGAAAGAATTGTTTGGTACCCAGTAAACCTGATGCAGCTGGATTTTTTTTTTTTTTTATACCCAGGACTCTTCTGGAAGCTTTTGTTCTAATGATGGCTAAAGTCTCATAAAATGAAAACACATGTGGCAAAGAAAACCAGTTAAGTAGAACCTGTGATAGCAAGAAAGTTTGTAAACACTGAACACTGACAAACACAATTTCATTTTTAAAGACAAAATGAGACAGAAGGCACAAGTTTCTGGGGAGAAACTGCCACTACTTTTTATTATAGCTAACTCTATATTAGCAGACTAAATTTATCTCCTCCAATTCCTAACTTTCAGATCTCCAAATCAATTTTTCCCCCACAAATCTAGATTTCCAATTCAATTTTTCCTAATAATCAAGATGTACCTTTCACATTATATTCAAGTACACCCTTTCTCTGTGGTGAGCAGAATGCTCATTCAATCACTACTCAACGATGTCGGAAATCTGTGTGCTTATACCTAGAGCACAATCTGGCCTGTGCCTCAATCTTCCTTCCTAGAAGTACAGAACACAATGTAAATTTCGGAGGAGGAAAATCTGAACGCTACCAATATACTTTATTAGACTATAAATGCTACCTCTCAGCCTTATACTCTTGACTTTGAGTTAGTTATAAGAGGCTGCACATAACGAGCTAACAAAATATGAAAACTCACAGGATTTTGTGGGGAAATTAAGAGGAGGCCTATCAAAGTTAAAAACAATTGAGATGAAGATTGTAGGTAAGACTGAAAATATTATGGCTCCAGTGTCCTTGGAATAAACAGCTTCTGATAGAAGTGAATCAAGAATTACTTTTTTTTTAAGCACATATCCTCATAAGGCTTTATTTACAACATCACACACCACATACATTCACACTCATACATGGAAAAAAGTGTTATTTAAGACAAGATTTGCCATATGCAGAGTTACATAGACTTTAGGATCAATGCCAAGATGGGCAGATAAATCTCAAGATTGAACTGATCTTGAGAAGTAGCAAAAGTTAAATTTTGTATCAAAGTAGAATTTAGTAATACAACATGGTAAAAAAAAAAAAAAAAAAAAAAAAGAGGCAACTAAAACCCACCAGAGTATTTTCCCTTCACTCTAAAAATACAACCCCCCACAACCTTCAGTATCAACTAAACTATCATTCATTTACCAAAAGCACAAAGGAAATAAAGATCTACAATTAACTATTTCACAAAGATATCAAGATGATTCTGTGATTCTCAGGAATAACATTTTCTACTCAAAAACACAAAAATGTTTAGAAAAGACTAAATTGGGAACAAACACTAGATTTAAAGCAGGCTATTTTCAGCTTGTCAGCCATTAAAATTTTGTTATATAAAAATATTTTCATAAAATAAACTATAACTTTGTATACAGCTCCACATATTCTAACTTTACAACAGCCAAATAAAAAAAGTGGCCTTTCTATGGTCTGACTCTGTGGAGTGTTTTCAGTGTTCACAAATGAGTAATTCTTTTTTATGTACACGGACAGTTTTCAAACAAAATATAGAATTCTCATGAGTTATTAAGAAGAAAACTTCTCTCCTAAGAATCAAAGAAACACAACAATCTAGGAATAAGTCTGCATAGCTCAAAAAATTCAAGTACAGTATTTCTCCTTCAGAAGGAGTGAAAACGCCCGCATTCTGCTCTGGACACCCTCCTTCCCTTTTCCTTTGCTTGAGCCTTGGCTGCTCTGTTTAATGTTAGTTTGGCCATAAGAAAGGAAAACAAAGCTACAGGTTTTTTTTTTTCAACTAAACAGAAGCACTGTTTTTAACAGTGAAAAAAGAATTCATAGTCCACCATATTTTCAACTTATTCCTTTTCCACATTCTCATTGTCCCTTTAAGGTACTATGGTGAACTTCAAAATAAAAAGCTTTAATTTCTTGAGAAATGCTTCTAATACACATTGTAACATAAAGTAGAAGCACACACGGGTACGATTCACACAGTAAAGGGTTGATTTGTTAGGTCAAAAGGCAACTTAAACAAATTACATTCTTGGTGGGAAAGTAAATGACAAAAATACCAGTGCTTAACAGAAAGCTTGCCAAAGCAAAGAAATACTCCTCTACAGCAGAAAATCTACCTAAGCAGGACTAACCAAGTGTATAGAGTTGGGGGGTACTGGAATTCATGGATAAAATAATTAACATTAACTCAATTCAGAATACCTTCCTACAGTAGTGCCATAAAGATGAAGCAGAAAGTGTTAAATATTTGGAAAACTGAAACTTGGGGCCTGTTTGTTCATCTGTTCAACAGAAACAAGAAAAACTCTTTAGAACCTGATTATTCTGCAGGGAAAATTATAATGAAGATATAAACCTTTTAAAGAACCCCAATCAGGGCAGACCTGCCCACCTGAGGTCAGTTGTCTATAGTTGCATCTTCCAGGCCTTTGTCACTGGACTCTTCCAGGCTATCATACTCCAAATGCATCTATGAACAAGGAGCAACAACCAACTGGCCAATCAGCAACCCTCAGATATGGTGGTTCTTACAGCAGACTTTCCTTGGTTGCACTATGTCAGCAACTCTCTGGACACTAATAAACAGAACAGAATTTCAAATATGACTTTTTTTTCTTCATTTGTGTGTCCAAAGAAAAATTATGCATTGTTTTTGTAGATGGTTGGTATACAGGTGAATATAATTTTGTAATAAATAACTACTTACTGCCTAAAGACATTTCAGAAAAGACATGAAAAACACAATTGGGCCCTGAGCTGACTAGAATTCCTAACAGTGCAAACAATTCAGTAGCAGGCCTGCCTTCACTTCAACTTTTGCAAAAGCAGCAGAGCCGTGGGCACCGGAAGGTCAGCTGTGAGTGCTACAGCCACAAGGTCAGAGTTTTCAGATTCCTTGACATCCACTGGATATTCAGCTGAATAACTTCCAAAGCCTCCTGGACACACCGAAGCTGCAAGGTTGCCTCTGACTGATTTTCAAAGAATGCCTGGACCTGCAAGTTCCACAGAGAAGCATTTTAAACAAGGAAAGGTTGAGGCTCCCTGATCAGCCTTCTGAAATAAGTTTTAACCCTGTGATGGTGGTTCCAAGGTCTGACACCTTGGAAATAGCAGACCTATACTTTGACAGCCAAAGTATTTGCATCAATCAAGTGTGATAATAACTGAAGTGATTTTAAAAACAAAACCAAACTTTTTTTCACTGCTGAGTCTTTACTTCTTCTTTCCTTATTATTTCTTAAATTAGAAAAAAGAACTCTGAAGAAAAATGAATCAATCTAAAATTAGGCTTGATAAATAAATTCACATTTTGAATGGAATTCCTCAAAATAATTTCATTACTACTTAAGCTATTTGGATTGATGAGACAGCAAACAGAGCTGAGAATGGCACCAGAACTTCAGCTCCTTGCTATACAGGCAACCATTTAACAATAATCTCCATGCAGAATCATTAACATTGATGAAAAAAGACAGAAAGGACTGAAATTAGCATGAAGAGACTCCATTGCACTTAAACAGAGCAGCCTCAGGGGAGAGGCATGCATTTTCCCTGCTAGTGTTTTATAAACCAACCTCAGACAAATGTGCCTTCGTTGAAAACAAGTGAGTTGATCCAGCAACAATACTTTGTATCGTATAGGAGCCCAGATGGAACCTGAAGAAACACAAATATTAAGAGAAGAAAATGAAGCAGCTGCTGACAACCAAAGCACCGTTCTAGAGCATGAAGGAAATGCTTTAACATAAAGACAGAGCAGGGTTTTCGTCTTGGAAATGCAGCCTAGAAGTTGGGGCATCTTTACATACTTATTGTCACTGGGCAGGAAAGGAGGTGGGGGCTAGAGGTATTTAGAAAGAATTTTAATCTGCTTCTCAAAAATCATCTACACCCAGAAAAATCATTATTGCTTTAAGAGAAGAAGAGAGCACCTACACGTGCTCCCTAGCTGACTGTGATTCCTTAACTGATATTTTAGCAATCAAGAAATACTTCTAACACATATAACTAAACAACTATTCTGAAATAGTCCATGGCTATGCTAGGATGCATAACTTATCAGGTGTACCTGGTCTTGATCAGTGTTTAAATAGACACCACAGCTAAGTGCAAGTGCAATGCTTTTAAATATAAGCTGCTGCTTAAGAAGTGTTTCCCCGGGCAGTGGTGGCGCACTCCTTTAATCCCAGCACCTGGGAGTGAGTTTGAGGCCAGCCTGGTCTACAGAATGAGATCTAGGATGGGCACCAAAACTACACAAAGAAACCCTGTCTTGAAAAACAAAAACAAACAAACAAACAAGTGTTTCCCTGGGGTTGGAGAGATGGCTCAGTGGTTAAGAGCATTGACTACTCTTCCAGAGGACCTGGGTTCAATTCCCAGCAACCACATGGTAGCTCATAACTGTCTATAACTCCAAGATCTGACACTCCTCACACAGACATATATGCAGGCAAAACACCAATGCACATAAAATAAAAATAAATAAATTTTAAAAAAGATTTGATTCTTTAAAGAGAAAAAAAAAAGGTGCTTCCCCACTTAGGACACATCATTACCCAGGGAGCCTTTTGCAAATGCACTGCCTCAAGATATGAAATTCAGTCATTCTCCAGGAAACTTACTTATGTACAAGCTTATTCCAGTTTTCTTTAACAAAATCCCATGCCAGCAAGTGTCCAGGAAAGTGTCTGCCCACTGTTCTGATGATAAGTGACAACTTCTGTGTTCGGATGATATCACCATCAAGGCTACTTTTCATTAACCTGAAGAAGAAAACAGATTTAGCCTTCAAAATAATTGTTTTTGAAGTGATGACCAAACTTGTATTAGCACTGGGTTCCAATATAAACTCTTTATTAATTCAAGATAAATCAGATTGGATTAGGCTAAGATTAGTATACAAGTTAAAACCTGTCAATTGCGCCGGGCGGTGGTGGCGCACGCCTTTAATCCCAGCACTCGGGAGGCAGAGGCAGGCGCATCTCTGTGAGTTCAAGGCCAGCCTAGTCTACAAAGCGAGTTCCAGGACAGGCGCAAAGCTACACAGAGAGACCTTGTCTCGAAAAACCAAAAAAAAAAAAAAAACAAAAAAACAAAAACAAAAACAAAAACCTGTCAATTATTTGACTCATCATGATACACATCTTCATGTTATTACATAATAATTTACGATATATCAAGAAAAACTTCTGCAACTTACTACAATTTTGGAAACTAGTACATTTTTTGGTTTTTCAGGTCAGGAATACTTAGCCTGTATATTTCTGCATGTAAACACACAGACTTAGCTGATACTACTAAAAGACAAAGAAAAATAGTACAAAGTGAAGAGGCCTAAGAAATATTTTCATTTTACTCTCTATGCTCAGGTGCTGTCTGTATATTTATAATGGGAGTTTATAGGTCAGAGGCTAGCCTTTCCTTTAAAGATAATGCTATTTACAGAGTATAATTTAAAAAGTAGGTCTGGGCAGGGGCCAGGGATGTTTCTGGGACACTGGTAGGATTTAGCTGAATGAACTTATGTAAGAGAAGCAATGAAGCTAAGATGCTCCCTCTATCCCTGGTATGGCTTTCAGTGTCTATGTCCTAAAGTGCATGTACCTTTAAATTCCTCTTGGACACTGAGCCTTTAACTCTGCCTCTTCCTGTTCTCTCTGCCAGTTCATACTGCCTTTCTTTTACCCACATGAAGCTCCCATTTCTAGGCTAGGTAGTTGGATATTAAGAAGAAGTATGAGCAATAAATTCATGGGAAGATAGAATATATACACTTCTATAGTTCTCTTTTTCTGAAGTGTTTACATTTTCAAAGTGACAGCATGAACAGATTAATATATAGTACCAGCAGGTTTAGCACATCATGCCAGGGGAGGACAACATTTCCCAGCAGGACACAGATGGGGTTATGAGTATTAATATCTCCAAATCTCTCAAACAAAGTGTATTCTGCACCATCTGTTAAGGTTCAATCACCAAGATGAAGTCTAGTTCATGCAAACTCCTCACAACCCTGTCCAAGTCAGGTCAAGGAAGAAGTGAGAACTCAAGAGAAAATGGGCTCCTGTCCTAAAGAGCAATGTGCTTTTATCTTTTGGTTTCTTTGTATCATGTCCTTTGAATGGTTCCATACCAGTAAAGTTTCTGCACATCCTCTGAGCTGGCAAGAGCTTCAAGTATTTTATTCTTTTCTGCTTCACAGCCCATGGATGAATACATGCTTAAGAGGAATGACCAGCCTTTCTCGGTTCTTGCTCCAACTTTGAACACAGTGATCATGACATCAGTAGGCAGGCTACAAAAGAGATAGTGAAACATGAGAATAACAAGGAGAAACATCTGACTACAAAGGCAAGGAGTTGACTGGTTGTGTTTCTAGGTTCAGGTTAAATAATAATTGTAAATCTTCATACAGTTTAGAGAAATAATTAAGAAGTTAATTCAATGATTGCTACTTTCCTACAGTTATGACTTTAAAGAACATAAGTTGAATTTAAAATAATAATTATTTACTGAGAAGACACATGCTTGCATACTGGAAAGGGATAGAGGAAGGAATGAGACACACCCCTTTCTCTGTAGGAGTTCATGGGCTATCCCAAAGTATACACAATAACTATATGCATTATAATACAGTGTGCTAAGTTTCGTGGTATAAATAGAACAGTAAATGCATGTTTGGAGGCAAGGTCTAAGAAGAGGATGAAACACAGCCAACTGCCTTTACTAAGATCTCAGAGATAGGAAAGATTTCAGAACCTTATTCAAATTCCCTGTCTCAACTTTCCAAATGATATTTTAATCACTGCTCCAAAATTTTCAATAAGGAACCTAGAAAGAATTAATCACATTCCAGAGCATTTCTCCTAACTGATCACCCCACCAGTCATTTCACTTCTAAATTAAAGAAGACATCTATTATACTCTGAGAAATATCTGTTATCAAAACCCAGAAAATTGGGGTTGTGGAGATAGTTCCATCATTTAAAGTACTTGCCACACAAGCAAGAGAACCTGAGCTCACTAACTAGCACCCAAGTGTATAACAGAACTGGGTATGGGGCATGTACTTGTGATCCAGTGCTGGGGAGATGGAGAGAGGTGGGTAGAGATCAGTGATAGAGCATTTGTCCAGCAAGTGTGAGACCATGAGTTAGATCCCCAGCACCACAGGGGGAAAAAAAGTTTTAAATACAAACAAAACAAAGCAAAAAACTAAGCCATATATGGAAGTGCTCGTTTTAATGTCAGCACTCAGGAGGCAGAGGTAGGCCAACCAGGGCTACACAGTGAGACCCCATCTGAAAACCAAACCCACCAAACAAAACCAGAAAACATGTGTTAGCAAGGTTGTAAAAAAACTGGAATGTTTATACTCTGTTGGTGGAAACATAAAATCTCACAATTACTAAGGGAAACATGATATCATGAAAGTCCTTAAATATTAAAAATGGAATGCTAGGGATAATAGTTCAATCAATACAGTGCTTACCAAACAAACATAAGTACCTGAGTCTGATCTCTAGAACCCACATAATAAAGCCAAGGGGTTGGTATATACTTGAAATCCCAACATTCAGGAGACAGAAACAGGCAGATCCCAAGGGCTCTCTAGCCAGCCAATCTAGATTATTCAGTGGGCTCCAGGCTAATGGAAGCCACTATCTCAAAAAACAGCATTTCTGAGGATTTAACACTGAAGATTGTTTTCTGGCCTCCCTACACATGGGTACTCACACAAACACACATATATATATATACATATGGTAAAACAAAACAAATGATAAATTCTCTATGATCCAGCAATACTACTTTTGGATATATACCAAAAGAATTTAAATCAGATTTGCAAAAGATAATTAATTGTATGCTCAAATTTATGGCAGTAATATTTACAATGTCAAGAAGTAGAAGCAATTCAAATTTCATGAGAAAAATGTATTAAATATGGCACGTGCATACAGTGGACTATCATTCCTCCCTTCTTTAGGAAATAATGAATGGGAAGACCCATTCAAGTAGATGTGCACTTCACCTCTGAGTTCCATTTGATGCCATCCAATTGTCAAAAAGCTTTGTGGCCATAGTGGTACAGTTCTCTAGTCTGTGGGCACAGGCAAATTCCAGCAAGGCTGACCGAAGCTCTCGCATGGATGGCATTCCCTCATCAGTCCAAGTCTGCTGCTGGATTTGGTTCTGGAGCAATTTATATACTCTGGTCTACAGAGATGAAATATAATTATAATAATATTAATAATAATTCAATCAATCAATCAGGAAACAGTACAACTACATATCTTTTCTCCAAGATTTACCCAATAAGGAAAAATTACAAAATATTACTTATTAACTATTAACTGACACATAAAGCCCACATTTAGCTGATATAAAACTACCCAATAATAAAGCTACAGACAAGTAGGACTTAGAATGCTACAACTCAACTCAGGAAGAGTTGATGGTGTCTTCACTACAGAGAACCTTTTTTCTGTGTGTACTTGGCTAAAAGCTACCTTCCTGCCTAAAATATCATTCATAACTGCTGGAATCTCTTTACCTGATGACTTTTGAATTGGCAAGTCCATAAAGAAAAGAAAGAATACACCACTATTACTACTTACTGGCTTCCCCTCCACCCCCAATCTCACTATATAGCCCAAGGTGGCCTTGAATACACAATTCTCTTGCTGAGATTACAAGAATATGTCACCATGTTCTGCTAAAATACATTTCTTTACCAATGATTTAATGTTTAAATAGTTTCAAATCCATTATTAAAAATGTATTTAGGCTGGGCGGTGGTGGCACACGCCTTTAATCCCAGCACTCGGGAGGCAGAGGCAGGTGAATCTCTGTGAGTTCAAGGACAGACTGGTTTACCAAGTGAGTTCCAGGAAAGGCGCAAAGCTACACAGAGAAACCCTGTCTCAAAAAACCAAAAAAAAAAAAAAAAAAAAAAAAGAGGTGTATTTAACATACCATTTAATTTGAGGTCATAGAAAATTAACCTACCAAAATTTAAAAGAAAATGAGGTCTCTAGGGAATAGTATAATCTATATTCCCATTTTTAATGTAAAAACATCAAAGCTACAGAAAAAATGCAAAAATAGATGCACATCCAAATGTTATTCATCTAGATTTATCAGTTTCTAATTCTTCATTTTTGCATACATAATATGTATATACTTTTTTTCATTTCAGTTGAATTGTTTGTAAATTATAGATACTATGAAATTTCATTTATATATACTTAGTTTACATGTGATCAAAATACCCTATGGACAATTATTCAATATCATCTGCTATTCTATCCAACTCATTGTTACAGTTACTTCTGAATGAGAAGCTGTTGTGAAATATATGTGTATCATGGAATCAGCAACCCCCTTTTCATCTCTTTCCTCTACAGAAGCATAAAAGCTATTCAGTATGTGGAAGTCCTTCCATATTACAAGTTATTGTGCACCACGGAGGGAGAAGATACACAAGGTTTAACAATACTGTAAGAAATATGTACCCAGGAAATCCTGGAGAGTTAAAACTCTCATAAAAAATGCTGAGTTGCTTTTTTTCTCTGTAAAGAATATCTTTAAGCTATAAATAAGGAGGATCAAATTTTTTTAAAAAAAGACAAATGTCCCTTTTCCTCAGTATCTTGGCACCAGCGAGTTCTTTACTATCATGACCACCATCCTTCCTGTGTTGGCAACTTTTATGTCAACTTGACATAAACTATAGTTATCTGAGAGGATAGAACCTGAGAAATTGTCCCCATAAGATCTGGCTGTAGGCAGGCTAGTAGGGCATTTTCTTAATTAGTGATGAGAGCTCACCCCATTGTGGGTGGCTGGTTGGTTCTGGGTGCTATAAGAAAACAGGCTGAGCAAGCCATGAGAAGCAAGCCAGTAAGCAGCACTCCATGGCCTCTGCATTAGCTCCTGCCTCCAGGTTCCTGAACTATCTGAGTTTCAGATTTTCCTCAATGAAGGCCTATTACCTGGAAGTGTAAGCAAAAACACTTTCTCCCAAGTTGCTTTTGGTTGTGTTTCATCATAACAACAAGAAACCCTTAGTTAGACACTACCTTATCCCAATAATAGAGTATCACAGATGAGTTATGAAAAAACAGTTTAATCCCCAAAATTCAGCTTAAGTTCTTTCAAAAAATTATGCACTTCTTGAAGAACACTGTCCATCCTAAAGCCAAGAAGAATTGGTACAAGAAATTCTCAAAGCTTGTAATAACACATCAACTTGTCTTTGTTTGTTTGAAGACAATGAAATAGAGACTAGATACCTTGTGGCATGTTTGAGGTGGTAGAGCTTGAGAGCTACTTGGAGAGCATGGAACCAGAAGATACTCGACATGCTAGCTGTCAATGTAGGACATTCCTATTGGCTCATGAGACTGTATTGGTACCTGCTATCTTCAACTGACTGACCCATTCAATAACATAAAGACAGCACTATCCCTAACTGTAGACACAGCCCCTAAGCCTGCTTTTGTCTCAAATGAATGGAGAATCAAAGAACATTTAAAGGTACTTATAATCAGTAATAAGGAAATAATGTGTGGGAAAGTTACAGCTTAGAATCCTATCTTCAAAAACCTCAGTGGAGAGACACAGCAACACAAGTAGAAATGGCACTTTGAAGCACTGGAGCAGAGAAAGCGGACACTTGAAGATGCTTAGACTAAGCTCTCCGCACTCACACCGCACGATCAGAGAGCATGATTCTGTTAGTCTCCTTATACCAAATAATTAAGAGAGATTCCCAAAATATTTTAAGTATATTTGAAAATATGATAAATATTTTACTAACATCATTCTATTTTCATAAAAATCCTGCTGTTTTAAATGTGACTATTTAAATAAGTGATTCAGGTTATGTTTTCAATATTGTTTATATTAGTAAGAGCACAGCAGGTGCCTCAAGTTGCCTTTTTCTCTTATAAAATGAAATATACTTTTCATATGGTTTCTAAATTAACCTTTTGAAGTTAAGGTAATCAAACAACATGATCTAACACTAATTTCATAAAAAATGGCAAGAAGAGGAAGGGAATAAAGAGATGTGTCACATAAGCTACCAATACTGTATATGCAATAAGATGACAAAATTGCCGGGCGGTGGTGGCGCACGCCTTTAATCCCAGCACTCGGGAGGCAGAGCCAGGTGGATCTCTGTGAGTTCGAGGCCAGCCTGGGCTACCAAGTGAGTTCCAGGAAAGGCGCAAAGCTACACAGAGAAACCCTGTCTCGAAAAAAAAAAAAAAAAAAAAAAAGAAAAGATGACAAAATTATTTTAAGAATAAAACAGGAAAAGATGCTGACACTTGGTATATATTACATTTTGATTTACTGCTTTAATTTTACATTAATACACTCAGGGAGGTTCTTTCCTAAGTTAACAAGGTTTTTAAAAGTGAACTGTCAGTTTTATTGCCAAGGTTTATCCCACCGATGGTTCATATGTAAGAGAATGGCAGATTTGTAAGTTATAAAACAGGAATATGGCTAAAACCAGACATCAACTTCAGGTGTTAACAATTTAACACAATTCAAATGTACCTCCAGACCCTACCCACCACACCACAGTATATTCCACAGAATACTGTATATATCACGTATAGCTTTCATAACAAAATGACAAATTAATATATATATAGTGTTCTGGTTATAATGACATAAGTATTAATCAGACATTTGATTAATACACTTGAATATTGAACTCAAAGGCTTGGAATGCCTGCCATCCTACTTCCTAACTACAAAGTGGTTTCACAGTTTGAAAGTTTTGAAGCTATCTAAATCCCCTAAGAATAAACAAGAATTTTAATGTTTACCTCTGTTATGAACTAAAGCCAACTTGGTATTTAACTACAAATTTAAGGTGTTATAGCAATAACAGGGTCCAAGTCTTAGAAACAGACACTAAGCCTCCCATCTTTGCCCTTTACTCATCAGTTCCCTGAATCCTACTCTATAATATGTTCCAAACAAACACCTGAAACGATAGAGGATGAGGATGCAACATGAAACAGGTCAGTTGAACACCAACAAGAAAATATTCCAAAGACTCAATTTGCAATTTCAACAAAGGATAGCTTGAGATAATTACCAAGTGCTTCCCAAGACTAATCTTAAATAGAATGGGAAAAGGTGCATGGAAAAAGGGCTTCTGCTACCATGAAACTAACTAGTCAGATAGCTTTAAAATAGGCAGACATTCTGCCTCCCTTTAGAGTATTTTTCAAACTCTTCAAATCAGTGTCCTTCAAGAGTGGTAAAAATGAGTGATGTGCACTAGTCTTGTCTGCTACTACTGATACCACATTGAGTAGTGTACCTTCACTTAATTCACATAACATTATTGGGAACAGTGTCTCTGTAGATATAACCAAGTGAAAATGAAGCTATACAGTGTTACTATGGGCTCTAACCTAAGGGATGGTATATCTATGACAACTGGCAAACTGGGGCACAGAAACACAGCACAGTGCCTTGTCAACAGAGACAGGAGAGGAGTGATACGGATTTAAGCAAGGAATGCCAAGGACTGCTAGCACTCCCTTAAAGCTAAGGGAAGAGCAGGTAGTCAGTAGATTATCCTTACAAGACATTCTACCTGCCAACACCTTACTTTTGACCTCCAGAGGCATAATAAATAAATTCCCACTATTTCTGTACATCAAGTTTGTAGTAATACATTAAGGCAATCCTAGGGAACTAATATATTACCTTAGTTATTGTTGAAGTATCAAAAGTAACAGCTGAAGATTAGGAGACTGGTTTTAAGGTGAAGTCTATTACTAAGTCTAAGATTCCTTTAAGAGCTTGTACAGTCACTGCTACCTACTAGCATCATTACTCATGGGAGAGTAGTCAGCAACAACTCTTAAGCAGGTTATTTTTCTGTACAAACGTACTGCATTTTATAAAGGCCACTAGCAAATTAATAAGATATCTATTTTCTTTTTTCAAGAGATTTCTTTATTATATATACAGTGAGTGTTCAGCCTGCAGGCCAGAAGAGGGCACCAGATCTCATTATAGATGGTTGTGAGGTACCATGTGGTTGCTGGGAATTGAACTCAGGACCTCTGGAAGAACAGCCAGTGCTCTTAACCTCTGAACCATCTCTCCAGCCCCAGGACATCTATTTTCTAAAAGACCTTATTTTAACGGTGTGTGTAAAAACAAAAGAGGATTCCCAGAGACATTTTCCTTTTAGATGGTTCCATTTGATAGCGTCAAATGTCTGAATTTTGATATTCAAACAATACTATTTCACATAAAAGCTTTACCAACTAGGGGTCAGAGCTGGAAAGATGGCTCAGAGGTTAGGAACAATGGCTGTTCTTTCAGAGTACCCGGGTTCAGAGATGGCTCAGGGGTTAAGAGCACTAGCTACTCTTCCAGAGGTCCTGAGTTCAATTCCCAGCAATTACATAGTGGCTTACAACCATCTGGTGCCCTCTTCTGGCATGCAGGGATACATGAAGGCAGAATGTTGTATACATAATAAATAAATAAATCTTTAATTAAAAAAAAAAAAAAAGATCGGGCTGCAGGCAAGCCTGTAGGGCATTTAAAAAGAAAAAAAAAAAAAACAAACAAAAAACAACTTCGCCAACTCTTCATGGTAAGTGTTGACATTTTGATCCAGAGTGGAGATTTTTACAACTAGCAAAATAAAGAAATTGGAATATAACTGTTTGTTTCTTTGTTTGTTTAAGGCATGTTAAGAGGTGAATAGAATTGTGAATAATAGCATTAAACATAGGCCACAAGAAAAAATGAAAAAAGGAAGACTTACCACCAATCTTGAGGCCAGGTCCATGTGTCCTAGTTTTTCCAAGAGGTTATAGATGAGGCCCGTCTGGAACAGGGCTTCAGTGATGGGTGCAGTGTGGGTCTCATTTCTAAGATAATCAATCAAATCAAATGCCATCCGAAGAGGCACTTTGCCAAGGCTAAAGAATAAATGAATAGGGAATGTAAATTTGCTGAGACACATATAACTTTATGTACATGGAGGGAAACTTTATAGTGAGCCAGTGAGTTCTGCAGACAAGAAACTTAAGTTTACAGTAACATTAAGCAAAGTTAGACTCATGTAATTATATTTAAGTGGCTCACAGGTAAAGATGTATTTTAACATAAAGATATACAACAGCTCACTTTTGGATCCAGAAGTCATCTATTATTTGCCATTGACTCAGTAAAAGCATCATGCTGTCTTGGAAAAGACGACTACTATTGATTTTACTTACTAATTACTTCTATTTACCACATGATTGGGAGTGGCATACTCCCTATCTGAATCAGTATCTGATTCAGAGTCAGTATCTGATTCAGAGTCAGTATCTGATTCAGAGTATCAGAGTATCAGAATCAGATACTCTGAATCAGAAAACAGACAAATTTTACTTCTTGCTATAATCAGTCTGCCACATTTGTTGAGACAAGGTCCAAAGTGAGTTTACAGTGAGTACCTTTAAAAAACTAAGCCATTAGGCTGCGTGGGGTGTTGCATGCCTTTAATCCTAACACTCAAGAGGAAGAGAGGTGGATCTCTGTGAGACTGAAGCCAACCTGGTCTACATAGCCAGTTCCAGGCCAGCCAAGGCTACACAATGACATCTTTGTCACAAACAAACAAACAAACAAACAAACACACTGGGCAGTTTGTAGAAGTTATAGCACTAATGGTTGAAAGGACATAAGGCTACTTCATATTTAAAACACATGTCAAAAATAGAAAGTAATAATGATGGGTATTCTTTGCATTTCTAGACCTAGAATCAATCTAAATTTGTAAACTATTCAAAAGATACCTTTACAAAAGACTATTACCATTCTTGGCTTTGGGCTTCTATAATGTACAAGGTGGCTGGGGAGGCAAGCCCCACACATATAAGGATGCTCCAGTCACTAGAGATGCTATTCAACCAATAGATTAGCAATTAGCTTTAGGCAGAATCCAACTACTTCTTGAAGATAATTCTCTCATGGAATAATTTGAAGCTTGAATTCCTACAATATTTTTACTGAATAAAATATATCCTGCTTGTTGGTATCTATTCTTGAACTCCTAGTTGATCCTGTTTTATACTATTTATTCAATGTGTTTATAGCTGATGTTTCTAATGCATTATAAAATCTCTGAAAGCCATGAACATGCCTTACATTTTCTAAATCCTCTAAAAATGTACCTAATAGTCAATATATACTTGTTATTTCAAACTATTTTCTGAATTGTTCTTTACTGCAATAACATCTTTAAAAATGACAATAATGATGTAAATCAAGCATACTTTACCCTGCAAGTTCAAAGATGTTATTTATGAGGTTGGCTCGGTCTTTGTCACTCAAAACATAAGGATCTCTCTTTAACTGATTGATTAGAGCTGCCCAGTCATCATCAGCATAGTGAACAATGTAATAGCCAGTCATGTTTGTATTGACTTTGACCCACTGTACTTGTTCTGTAAGATTGATGATATCTAAAAGAGAGGAAAAATTAAAACAAGAGAGAAGATAGTAGGGGGCTTCATTTTTTTTCAAAGTTAACAAGGTATGTTTTCACATTCATAATTATTTTAAGAAACTAAATACCTGTGTGCTGGTACAGTATGTTTCACGTTAATGAAGTTTGCTGCTCACTCATTTAAACATTATTAATTCATCATACATTATTAGCTCTAGGATAGGCACTGGAGATCAAATGATGAAGAGAGCAGAGAGACCTGTTTTTATGGTCTAATAAAAACACCTAGATACAATATCACATATGTGTCACTGGTGGAAAAAGAAAACACACCATTCCATGGAAGCACACAGAAATATTTCACTCTGAAGGGTCTGGAGAGGCTTCATGAAATAAAAGATGTCTAAGATGTCATTCTTTTAAGTGACTTCAGAATACACAAGCCTTAAGAAAATAAGCATGGGAGAGAGATGGGGGGGTGGGATGATGTGCAGAGTGGAGCAGCAGCTAAAATAGTGTGTGCACTATACAAAATAAGTCCCATCTCAACTTTTGTCTTTTACCACTAGTAAAGAAAAAAAACAAAGTCATTTAGAAAATACTTCAAGGCTATGAAAATAAACATTAGGAAAAGCTTAAGGTTTTGCTAGGCACAAGTTAAGAAATAGTTGAGTTAAAATAACATTATAGTGCCAAGTACTTTTTTTAAACACATATATACATACATGTGTGTGTGGTTTTTTTGAGAGAACTGTTAAAAACGCCTATGGATTTTTTTTGGGGAAGAGAATGTGCAAACAAGGAACTGACTACAAAATATACTGGAGAATTTTCAATATGCTTAAAATTACTAATAAAAATGTTTTAAAAAGTTGACAATAGGATGTAGGTGCAGCAGGAGAGTCATGCTTGGAAAGACCTTGAGATGATGATTTGTTAGAACAAAAGCCCTATGTGCTCACTGAACCTTCACCTCTAACTTCTCAGCTGATACAGCGAGGTACAAATCCTTACCAAATGAAAAAATAAATAATGACTAAAGTCATTACAAACAGTTTTAAACTACATTAAAATCTGAATGATATATTATCTTCTGATCTTAAAAGTATATCCTTTTTTAATTATAAATATAGTGCTGGAGGCCGTGGGAGTATACAGCATATGGCAATTGATAATTCAGGTGTCAACCCACCAGATGATGTAGATAATCCTGTCAAGCAAAGCCTACAGGACCACAGACTCTGAAAACCGGTTGCCTGTGTCTGTAATTCTTCTCATGTGCCACTTCATTTCTTTCCTAAGAACTACTATGGGTGTTTTCCCACTGCTTCTATCTTTATCTCATGCATATATTCCATCTATTGGGGACACATATAGCTGTGGATGATCAGGAAGATGATTTCTGTTTAAGCTATATAATTTTGATGAATAGAAATAATACTAGGAT
Source organism: Peromyscus eremicus (assembly GCF_949786415.1). Classification (NCBI taxonomy): domain Eukaryota; kingdom Metazoa; phylum Chordata; class Mammalia; order Rodentia; family Cricetidae; genus Peromyscus; species Peromyscus eremicus. Next base: position 63,268,275 of record NC_081424.1, read on the forward strand.
ATTTTTCATTATTCAGACTGATATAGGAAAGTAATAGTATTCTCAGTCACAAAGACAGCTAATTTTAGACTTCAGAACAAATTCAAAGCAAACTGATTGCCCCTGGAGACGAATATACAATGACAAAATCCCAGGTGTTTATTGCTGATTCAAGGTCAGACTTGAAGCAACTTTGGTAGACATAACCCCCTGAAGTAATGGACTTTCTTCACATATTCCCTGCCACTCAAGGTTCAGCTGTTACTTTTAAGTCTTCAATTTCAATGACTTTCACTTTCTGCCTGCAGAAAGAGCTGCATGCATGGCCAAGCATTACTCAATGGCCAGTCAGTGTGACATCCCCAGCCTAAGAGAGACTATGTGACTTATCTTGTGTTATGAGAATGGGTCAGGCCCTGAAAATGTAACATATAATTGTCCAGAGTTTGGCTGTGAGAGGGGGCTGGGTAGAGCTATGTGGAGGGCTGGGTAGGGCTATGTAGAGGGCTGGGTAGAGCTATGTAGAGAGCTGGGTAGAGCTATGTGGAGGGCTGGGTAGGGCTATGTAGAGGGCTGAGTAGAGCTATGTGGAGGGCTGGGTAGGGCTATGTAGAGGGCTGGGTAGACCTATGTGGAAGGCTGGGTAGAGCTACGTGGAGGGCTGGGTAGAGCTATGTGGAGGGCTGGGTACAGCTATGTGGAGGGCTGCTGTATAAAGAGCAGGGTGTACTGAGGGAGCAGAGGAGAAAAGATGAGTAGCTAGTTAGAAGAGAGAGCAAGAGAAATTTTCAAATAGAAGGTTTTTTCAAGATGAAGTAAAAGAGAAAGTTACCATCAAAAAATGTGTTTCCTTATTTACCCCTCAGAAAAAGTCTAACCCTCAGATAGATAAGAATTTTTCCTAAGCCCTCATTGCATTTGTGGATTTTTTTTTTTACATATCTTGGTGCTGATTGGAGGCTGGCTCCCCAGTTATCAGTAAAAAAGAAGTAAACTAATCTAAAACAAATGATACCATAATGGAGCATATTTATTTTCCTATACTTGTTTTAATTAATGTAGTATTTCCTACAGTTGTCCTACATGTATTGATGTTCATCCTGTATTTTTATCTTGAAGACTTCTCCCACCCCTTCACTTCCATTGTCTTCATATGCAATGTTCAAATATCCAACTTTCCATTTCAGGACTTGTTCTACTCTAGTCAATCTCCTATTTTAAAACATCATTTAAAATTTTTCCCTATCATGATACTTGTATAGTGAATTATTTTTATACAAAGTGCTTTAGAAACATATTCTAAAATGAAAGATATATTAGTACTTGAAGTTTTATTTATAGTTTGTCAAGCTCAAAAGCATGAATTATTAAAATTTATCTGATTCCTTTTATTACTCTAATTTCGCTGACATTTTGGATGTTATGAAGATGGAAATGTTTCTAATTATGTCTTAATAGAATTGTCAGTCTTTTTCATTAAAAGATTCAATATTAATTTCTGTTTTATTCTTAACATAATAACAGATTTGAAAGATATGTTAGATGAAATAAATTCATTTCTTTTTCCAGAGAAGTATGGAGTTCTGGGAAGCATTTGTGATGGAAAAAGTCACGGTTCCAGGTTAGGGAAAACAAGCTTATAACTGGTGAGAATAATTGTATAATTATCTAACCCCAAAAGTACCAATATTTTCCATTTGGATTAGCAAGCTCCATAATGTCCTATGGAGCTTTCAAAGACAAACTCTCTGAAAGGAGGACTACACAGTCCCATCTCCACTGACCTAAAAATAAATGACAAGCATGGCAACTGTTTCATTGGATAGGTTCAGGAAATGGCAAAATAATGATTACTTTCACTGATGAGCACGTGATACACTACAAACGTGGCCAACTCCAGATGGTAGAGTGAAGGAATGAAGCTGGGAGTATATTTCAAATTATTACTGTCATTAAGTTGCCAGAACATAAGCAACACAGCCAACAGCAGAAGAACAGAGAAGAATTATCATTTAAAGAACAGCATAGTAGTACCTTTCATGTCTTCTGAGTGAACTAGGATGCAGGACCTCAATAGCATAGTTATCAAAAAATAATCACTTTATACATAAGGGACCTAACTGGTTGCCAGCTCAAATGTAGATGAGATGAGACAACTCTTATATATTTTTAATTTATTATAATCATTAACAGATTAGCAGTTCAGTTTTCACAGTCTATTGTATAATAAAGAGTGAGCAATTTAATATTAAATGGCAAAAACCCAGACAAAGTAATTGAATTGTGATTTTAAAAAACCATTTGTCAATAAGCTATGAAAATCAACTACTGTTTTATAAAGAAATATTGAAGTCCTGAAACAAAAAAATACATTAGAAAATTGGAAAATATGACATCGAGTCTGTTCCAGGGGTTACCACAGTACCCAATTTAACTGCACTCCATGCAAAAAGCCCTCCCTTTCTTGTATCACTTCCTTTACTCTTTATCATATTATGTAGGAAAATAGACCAGATAACAACACATGAAGATATGGTAGTAAATCACCTCCCCTTCTTTTTCTTTCTAATTGCTTTTCCTTCCAATGATACATCTTTTAGTTTCATAGCAATATTTCTGGTATGGCGATACACTTTTTCAGAAATATAACAGTTCTAGTTAAAATTAAGTATCTCCTACAGTTAAAGACATTAGGTTTGAAAAAATAGATAACAGAAAGGTAGGAAGGGCAAGGTAGAAAATTTTAGTGTAACCTGAAGAATCATCCCCTTTGCCCTGTTATTATGCACAACAATTATTCAAAAATAATGTGTATGGGAAAGGGTGACGAAGATACTAATTGAATATAACTATTACACATGATTGAACCAGCAAGCTAAGCCCAAAGCCCTACTGTAGACTTAAGCAACCAAAAAGGATCCTATAGTGCAGCAATGTATGAAATAAAATAAGCCTAAAGTCATTTTCTCTGCTACATTTTGAGGATAGAAAAAAAAATAAAATGCAACTAAGTTGAGAGAAATTACTATTGGGGTATCAGGAGCCAAGGAGATCCAACTGTCCTTAGGGTCAAACGTTTTCGTATAAGAGCAGAGTGTTTTCAACATGCAGTCTTAAATCTAAGCTGGCAGAAATGAAAGCAGCAACAGCCACCAGAGAACTACATAGTTACTAACAGCACATGCTGCTTACATCAAATTGGGCCAGTTCCAGCCTCAGATTCAACAATTATATTCCTTTTTGTATATTCCCTTTTACTATGAGTCTTTTCTTCTCCTTCCCATCTCCCAGAGCCAGGAACTAAAACCTGTGAAACTGTGAGCTGATCTAAATCTCTCCCCACTTTAAATTATGTTATTCTGTTACAGTAACAAAGAGTTGACTAGTGTAAGGAATAAGTAGGGAAATTGGAGCTGTTTTATTCAGCATGAATCTCAAATATAGTGTACCACACACACATATAAACAGAGCTTTTTAAAGAACAGACAGAAGCAAATTTCTTATTGTCTATTTCTAATACCAGTAAAAAATTAAATACTATTAGGAAGTCTGCAAATTTCCTTACTGGCTCTTTTTAAATGATCTGTTGTATTTAGACTACACTGCTGTGGAATAACCCTTCTGTACACTGTGAATATGTATTACTCTCATTGGTTAATAAAAAGCTGATAGGCCAGTTGGTAGCCAGTATAGGCAGGACAGCCAGACACATAGGACTCTGGAAGGAGGAAGAGCAGAGTCAGGAGGGACATCAGCCAGCTGCCGAGCAAGCAGGACATATAGAAAATGAGGTAACAAGCCATGAACCACATGGCAAAGCATAGATAAAAAACATGGGTTAATTTAAGTGTAAGAGTTAGCCAGTAACAAGCCTGAGCTATTAGCTGAACATTTATAAATAATATTAAGCCCCTGTGTGGTAATTTGGGAAGTGGCTGTGGTTAATTGAGAAAACTCTGCCTACACTATACTGCTGGATGCACAGAAGGGAAGGGTAATCTTCTTCCTTGAGTCAGAGTATCCCTTTAGGAACTCTAATGTTTAGAGTTCTGTTTCACCAGGGAAGGCAGCACTTTTTCACACATTAATCAAAGAGATGGTGGAATTACTTTCTTGCTCCCAGGGCTTTAAATAGTGAGACTGTTATGTAGCTACTGTGACTCTTCTGCAGTGTGTGGTAAAGCTGCAATGAAATGGCACATTTATATACTGAAGCTGACAGCTTCCACTGATATCATACAATACAGAAGAGTGACTTAGTTTTCAGTACCCAATCACAAAAGGTAATAATCTTCAATTTTGAGATGCACTGATAAAAAGGGGAAAAAAAAAGACAAAATGGGGGGGGGGAATCTGATATTTTTATTAGAGAATATTTTTAATAAAGACAATGATGAATCATGAGTATAAAAAATGAAAGACTGTCAATTACCATATATATGCTTTTAAAGGCAAGATATGGAAATCATGTGTACATGATTTCAAGTAAAAATTTTAAAAATGATAAAGAAAGCACAAGAGAACTTATGATAGCATTAGAAGACTGTTTTCATAGTCTATGTAATGTGGATACACTTGCCTTAAAGGTTCTTTAGTAAGGGCATTAGTAATGTTGTCTAACATGGACTTAGCACATGCCAGATATTATTTAAGGTGCTCTATATAAATAAACTCTAAAAATCCTTATCACAACCCTATTTTAGAGTAGGCTCACAGCCAAATACCTCATCTAAAATCCAGTTGTGGTAAATGGGAGAGCCATGGTGTGAACCAGGCAATTGGGCTTCACTGACCTATCAAAAATGTAGATTTGAAAACAGACCCAAATCTAATCAAGAACTTTCCCTTTTTCATAAGTCTAAAGTATTCATGGCTGATTCTCACAGAACCCAACAGTCTTATGTTCTTTTGGGATGTAAATATAAATAATATATGTGTAGGTATCACAGATATATTTCACAAATGGTCAGAAATTATACTTCAATAGTTTTTTATGGACAGCTTATGGGTAAACATATACAGACTAATTGTCCCTTGTCTGAAAAGCCTGGGACCAGAAGTATTTCAAATCTGGGAGCATTGTATATTTTCTACCATTTGCACAGATTTTACTAGTAGAACATTCTTAACCTGGAAATCTGAAACCATTTTTGATCTAAAAATAGGAAATATTTTGAATGTTGTAATGAAACTCAATTAGGGATACTCAGCCTGTATCATTGATTTATTATCTTCTTGTTATGATAGTTCCTTGTTCTTTCTCATTAAAAACATGCACATGTTTTGTGGGATAATCTTTTTGTACACTGTGAAGATGTGTCTCTGCTAAGGCATTTTCTGATTGTTTTAATAAAGAGCTAAATGTCCAATAGCTAGGCAGGAGAGGATACGTAGGACTTCCAGGGAGAGAGAGAAACTGCGGGGAAGGGAAGAATCTGAGAGCCAGAAAATTTGTCAGGAGACACAGAGGAAGTTGGACATACTTTACTGAGGAGAGGTAACGAGCCATGTGGCAGGGCATAGATTAATATAAACAGGTTAATTTAAGTTTTAAGAGCTAGTTGAGAACAAGCCTAAGCTAAGGCTAAGCTTTCATAATTAATAAGAAGTCTCAGTGTCATTATTTGGGAGCTGGTGGTCAAAAGAAAGTCCAGCTACATACATGTCTACAGGATATGTTGCAATAAGCATTTACCATAAATCTAGGTCATAAATCAACCTTTATTATGCATATAAATAATCTATAAAATGCTTGTTAAAATGCACTGGCCCCAGGCTAGCCCTTGAAAGTAGATAACAACACTTTAAGCAAGTGCTCTGGTTCTTTTACTTATTTTAAAACATAAAATATTTATCCAGGACCTAAAAATAAAACACTGCCAAGATATTCTCTACAATTTCTTAGTCTTATTTCTTACAACTAAAAGCCAATTCTATACATATAAAGAGTCAGTCTTATTGTAATCAAATGTTAATTATTTATGACACTAGATTAGAGAATGTACACACTGGAAAATGCAATCTATTATTTGCCCTATGGTCAAATTTTTAAAGTTACATTATTAGTAATTTTTTTTATCAGAAAGGTATTAACTATTGTCACACCTGATTTCTTGTCCAGTAGTGAAACTGATCGATATTCTGAATAGTTTCTTCCATCAGTGACATAGGATATTGGAATATGCCAAAGGTAGCTGCAGAAGTAAAACATTGGAGAGTTAGTTCTCTTCCTAATATTTCAGTTAGTTATTCAGGACTTGGTGGTTTGTGACAGTAACCGAAAGTTTCCAAACTCCTTCTAGAGAGGAAAGACCTCGTCAGGTTTCACAAGAATGATGGTTATAAAACATCTAAAATCCTTATACCTGAAGGTGGAAATGACACGGGCTGGGAAGAAAGAAGGATGATACCTGGCATCTGGAGCCTGAATTTCTGCTTGCATGCTTAGAAAAAATCTTTCTTGTTGTAGAAGGAGCTGGGTCCCCTTCCTCTGGACAGTCACCAATGGGAATCCTTTCTGTAGGGTCCAGGTTTTCATCATTTTCTTTACATCTAATGTTTTGTTTGTGACCTAGTCAATTAAGAAGAATTAATTTGCTTAATGATAAAATTAGTTTAAAAGTTTTAGTTTAATTTGCCTGTGCCTTTTCCTCTTTCCCTAATGTACTTTATGAAGATCACAAAGAATTGATGCTGAGTTGAGTTTACATTTTTTATCAAGCAAAGTAAAACAAACTAGCTTGGAATATAAGTGAGTGTTATGTAAGGCATGAGCAGTACCATTCTGAAAAGCTGCAGGTATACTACCAACCAGTAGAGTTTAACATTAATTCTATGGATTCATAGAAGATGTAAGTGCACTTTCAAGCCACAGCATTACCACTTCAAAGACACAACTAGTGAGAAGTATTATAGGATGGAAGCACTGCAACTCAATCCTGAGAAGCAGCAAGTCCATATTCCTCTATATTCTCCTACTCTGCTTTTTCAGTGTCCATCTTTAAAAGACCCAGACTTGGGGGAGAGTTAAAAAGTTAAGTCAGTGGAAGCTACAGAAAACTCTAGTCCCTTAACCAAGTCTTTTAGCGAATGACTGTAAACTCTTTGATGATCATAGATCTCATTTTCCAAAAATACATTACCTTTTCTGCAAAATCTAAAATCTGATGTCTCAGGTTATTAGATCCTCTAAGGCTCACTACATCCAAGACATCAGGTATCAATGATCAAGAAGTGGTTTACAAAAAATGGTCTCTTTAAAGCAAGAAGATTAAATTTATGATTCAGCTTACTTTTCTGGATTACACATAGATGTAAATTCAAGCCACCACAACATCATAAAACCTGCATTATTCCATCATTAAGGAAGGCTCTACTATATGGCTGCTTAAAATACAAAAGTACGGAACTATGTTCCCCAATTTCATAGAGGTATTAGTCTTATCTTTCTCATGGCTCTGACCTATTTATTTCAGGACCAGAGGCTAGGAAGAAAAGCAAGGTATTTTGATAACTTTAAAGAAGAGACTAATGTACAAGTTTAATATGGAGGTTGAGAAAAATGAGAATAATCTTAGGAACTAGGTTGGGATGGGACATCATTATTTGTAGTGAGTGATATGTTCCAAATGTGACAATATGTATGAATGGGAACCAAGTATTGATCACTCTCAACTCAAATGCCAACATATGATTGGGGAAATAATAATACAGAAGCAAGTGTTAGGTAATAAGAATTAATTCCTTCTCTCAAACAGAACTTAGTAGGGAAGTTCTATCTTCTGGGCAAAAAGTTAATACTGGAAATACCACCACTCAGAGTGGGCAAAGCAAGAGTAAAGGAGACACATCCAAAGCAAGGGCTCCTGGCTCAACATCCGGAAGACTCCGAAACTACGTGTGATGTCTTCCTGCATGTATGTGGTTTTCTGAGGCAAATGACAAGAACTTTTATCAGATTCTCAGATACATCTGTGATCTTGAAGAACACAAAGAACCACCAATTTCAATCAAAGTAATAAACCCAGAAACCTATGAGGATTGTGCAGCCAACATAGGTGTATAGGCAAGGTGGGTTCACACATTGCTCTGAAGAATAACTTTTATCTAATTACAGTGCTTGTTAGACAATGGAAGTGTAACAAAATCCAAAGAGACAAACAACTCAAGGGCAGTATGTAACTCAGGGTAGTCATTTTGTGATATATCATCTACTGAGAGGGATCTGGGCCCCCAAAACAAGAGATTCATAAGGCTCCATATAGTACCATTAACTGAAGGTAGAAAAACTAGAAAAGATATAGGAAAATAAGTTTTTGCAAAAAAAAAAAAATCAAGTATCAAAAATATGTAATATTCATTAATATTGAGAAGAAAAATTTTCCTTATTCAACCAACAAAAGGAATGGAGATTATGGTACAGAATAATTACGGCTACCCATGGCCAGATCACTTTTTTTTTTTTGCAACAATAAACAGTATTTTCATTTCTTGACTTTAATAACAAATATTTATATGCTAAGCTCTATCTTCTCTTTCTTAAATAACTATCATCGGTACCATTTATATGTGTGATAGATATAAGCAGAGGACCTTATAGTTTGTAGACAGGATTGAATTATCCAGGCTACTTACCTCATTAAAGCTGTCCCAGAGATCATCGTTTTGAATGGATGCATAACTGTGATTGTGCAGGTAAAGAATGATAGCATGCTGAAACACATCTTCACTAAGGTAAGTTTTCAGCATCAACAAGAGAGAAGCTCCCTGTCCAAAAATTGAGAAAAAGAGGAGAAAATAACAGATTATTGAAGGCCATAGAATCAAGAATCTAAGATTGAAAGTGAATTATTTCTAAAACATGTGATTTCATATATACAACATAGTAATAATACATTATTAGTCTTGTTTGCATAGATGTAGACCATGTTCAAATACAATTATTTAAAGATATAAACATTAACAAAGAGAGTCAGATTCCTATGCACACTAAATCTACCACGAGCCATTCTTTGTGGCCTATCAGTGTATTTTGCTGTTATCATGTCAGTATTAAAATGGTCAACATTTGTATATTTTTAATAGAAACACATGACAAATCCATGGCATTTCTTCTCCCACCTCCAACGCTTAAAGTGCAAGCTTAAAGTACATACACTGAGAAAGACACAGTTAGCAGAGCTTTCAAAATCTCTCTGCTGGTAGTAATTACATTCTAATTTTAGTCTCTCATGCTGCAGAAATAATCAGGATCTTTCTTTTTCTGAACAATGCCTATACTAATGAATGTACAGAGAAACAAACACTGATTCCATAACTGGACTTGTAAGTATTCAGGCAATACTATACTCCCTCACACAAGTTACCTTTCCAACCAGGAAGCAACTACCTGTTTGGTGTCTTTTCTGAATTGAGAGAGAAGTCACATTGCCCTATTTGCAATTGATATTATTTTCTATATCTGGTATATGTTTATTTCTTCTTCTATACTGAAGGCTAGTTGAGTGAACAATTCAAAGATGCAACTACAGAAAATAGTGCCTACTACAATGCCTAGCAGCAGACCCTAAACACACTGTTTGAATGAATTTCACTTGTGATAAAAATGTAGCACTATCAAGTCATCAAGATTATAAGTACAGATAAATTTAATAGCTATTCCACTCAGTTTTCACTCTATAGCTATATTTATTCTATAAATTTAAGCATTTTTATTCTCACTAGTCCCTTCTTTTTTCCTACATGAACTTTCTCCTCTATACTAAATTATTCCCATTAAAAAACACACACAGTTAAACATTCATATAATTGACTCTCTGCCTTTCCTTAACTTCATGCCTCTTCTAGTTATCACACTAGTTCTTCTCATTTGTACTAAAATTCTACAGTCATCTACATTTGCTCTCTTTTCATGTTCTTTTATACCACAGACTAACCATAACTCTACTAGCAATATCATAACCAAGGACACTGGTGAATTTTCTGGTGTCAGATCAATCTCACTTCTCTTACTCACCTTATCAATAATGCACTGATAGCAGTTAATATGACTGATTTCCCACTCCTGCTTGAAAGTCTTTATGCACCCAGCCTTGGGATAGTGTTCCTAATTTTACCTCTAATTCAATGCTATAGTCATGTCTTTCTTACTGAATCTTATCTTCCCAATGACTAAAGTTTGGTGTGCCTTGCCATTTGCTCTTTAGACCCTTGACACTCTTTTTTGTTTTGTTTTGTTTTGTTTTGTTTTGTTTTTTTCGAGACAGGGTTTCTCTGTGTAGCTTTGTGCCTTTCCTGGAACTCACTCTGTAGCCCAGCCTGGTCTCGAACTCAGAGATCCAACTGCCTCTGCCTCCCGAGTGCTGGGATTAAAGGCGTGCACCACCACTGCGCAGCGAGCCTCTAATTTTTGCCACCTAAATTTGCTTTCTAGTTGTTCTCAAATCTAGGGGCTTTAACCCCCTGATTTATATATCTAATTAGATTTTACTTCTGAATTCCATCTAGACTTATACTCAACTGTTGTAGAATTTTATTTTAAGATGTGTTACATTTGTTTATGCTGTAAAACATTTGTTTAATGATGCAAAGATGTGTTGCATTCTTTTATGTTCCATTTGTTTAACTGTGAAGCTGTGTTACTGTGCCTGTGTAAAACACCTGATGGTCTAATAAGAGCTGAACAGTTAACAACAAGGCAAAAGAAAAGACAGGTGGGGCTGGCAGGCAGAGAGAATAAAAGGAGAAATCTGAGAGGAAAGAAGAAAGAGCAAGAGAACAAGGAGAGGAGGGCACAGAGGCCAGCCATCCAGCCATCCATGGAGTAAGAATTATTGTAAGATTACAGAAGAAAAGGAAAAAGCCCAGACGCAAAAGGCAGATGGGCTAATTTAGCTAATTTAAAGTTAAGAAAAGCTGGCAAGAAACAAGCCAAGCTAAGGCCAGGCATTTATAATTAGGAACAAGCCTCCATGTGTGACTTATTTGGGAACTGGGTCGTGGGCCCCCCAAAGAGCCAAAAGAGTCAAAGAGCAAAAACAACCAACAACATTCAATTACCTACTTGGTATCTCCACTTGTATGCTTAATATACATCTCATACTAAACAGTTCAGTTTTTCCTTTGTCCAATTCTACTTATACAGCAGTCTTCTCCATTTCAGTAAATGACAATTCTAATTTCTAGTTGGTGAGAGAAAACTTTTTATTGTGTGTGTGTGTGTAAATGTGAAGGCCAGAGGACAGCATTCAGGAGTTTATATTTGACTCCACTCATACATTCTACATATAATCTATCAGCAAATGCTACTAGATTTTTTTTTTTTGTAACACATTCCAGGTCCAACCATATATCATTTCTCATTACAATCATAGTCCATCCATGACAACTACCTTAAAACAGTAAGAAGTATCATAATACTTCCCTGATCAAATGTCCTTTTTCACCTAGAATAAAAGGCCTTTATTATATATTACACTTCACAATGATTTCGCTTAATAATTCTGTTGACTTCATCTACTAGTTTTCCATTGCTTATTCTATTTCAAATATGCTGCTCCTACATTATGCTTGAGCATGAAAAGCAATCTGTCATCTTAAGCTGTGTGGAACTTCCTAACACCAGTTCCAGGTTAGATGCAGCACTAAAAGGACTCACAAAACTCAGCTGATAGGCACGCTCAAAATTATAATCTATTACAACGAAAACAAGGCAAAATCATCTGAGGAGTAGTTACACAGGTGAAGTCTAAAGGAAGCCTGTGGTGCTATATTGTATACACTAATAAACTTGTCTGAGGATCAGAGGACAGAGCCAGCCACTATATTAGACATAGAGGTCAGGCAGTGGTAGCACACACCCTTAATCCTATCACTGGGGAGGCAGAGATCCATCTGAATCTCTGTAAGGTCAAGGCCACACTGGACACAGAGCCAGGCAGTGGTGGCATACACCTTTAATGCCAGTACTGGGAAGCACTCATGCCTTTAACCCCAGGAAGTGACATGGCTGGGTAGAGAAAGGTATATAAGGCATGAGGAGACAGGAACTAAGGCAGTTCAGCTGAGACCCTTTTGGGTGAGGACTCAGAGGATTTCAGTCAGAGGATTCGTGGAGTTGGTGAGGTAATAGGTGGCGGCTGTGGCTTGCTCTGCTTCTCTAATCTTTAAGCTTTCACCCCGATATCTGGCTCAGGGTTTTTTACTATAAGACGACTTAGAAATTCGAACAGAAGCTACACATCCATCTTCATGAGCCCTCTCCTAGTAGACAGGATGTACTTCCTTTAGCAAGCTGTGATAATGTATGGAACACTGTTAACTAGGGTCACTGTTTAAAGAAATTTAACATCCAAACTTCAATTTTTTTTTTTTTTTTGGTCTAGGATTAAAGGGTTGGCATAGAAGTACTTTCTGATTTACATATATCCAAATTCCTGAGCTCCCAAGGAATAGAAGACATTTAGCATAACTACATTTTTGGTATAGCTTAGGCAGAGTAAATAATTTTCATCAACATTACAAACTGCCCCCAAACCTGGACTGCCAAATACCAGCTAAGGAAGTGTAGAGAGCCGTGCACGGCCGTGCCGCAAAGATGGCGCCGGCGTCCGGCTTCCGCCTTCCCGATGGTAGGTGTTCTCTGAGATAAACAACTCCTTATTTGGCTTGGGCGTGGAATCTGGCTTGCTTGCGTATGTCTGACCCTATCGTCATTGTCCACGTGGCACTACGGGGTTGGTTGCCCAGTGGCTATAAAGGGCGTGGGCTGGCTTTCCCCAGAGTGAGAAGATGGCTTTCCCCAGGGTCAGAAGATTGTCTCAAGGTTCCTGAATAAACTGCTTGGAGAAGAGCCTGGTGTTGCGTCTTCCTTGCTGGTCGAGGCGAACGTGACAAGGAAGGAATAGCCTTTTAGGTAGGCTACCAAAGGCCAGTTGTTCTAACACTGTGACATTAACTCTTTTGTGCAAACAAGGTCTATACTTTAATTAGTTCTCCCTAAAATATTTGTCCCCGGGAGCCCATAAGCTTCATTCTCAAGTGGGTTACAAATATTCCCTCCCTACTTGTGGCCTTTCCCAACTATGCTATGTCAAATGGCATTTTTTTTTTTGTTATTCTCATTTCTCTTCTTTCTTTCATCTCATATAGTGCCTATTAATTATTTTATTTATCTAATATCTGCCTCTACATTTGAACCATGAAATGGATAATCCAAAGAAACATTGTCTACTTGGTCTCCTGAAGAATCTCCAGCAGCACATGGTACTTTCAAAACTGGCTAATGAATGAAACCTCACAAGGCAACCTGTGTCAGTGGCTTGGTGACTATGAAGAACAAATAGAATATATTTGTCAAACACACTTCCCCAGACATTTGTTTCTTCTTGCACAAAATACTAAAATTATTCTATGTTCTATTTTTCTCAGTGATGTGTGATATTGGCCGAATTTCCAACTGTAAAATATGTAGTTACCATATTGTCGTGGATTAAGTATGCTACTGATCTCATGATCAGAAGGTATGTATGAATTCTGGTTTTAGAAGATTGGTGTCAGAGCAGTTATAACATGTCTTGGAATAACAACTTTATTTAACTTCTGTATAACAACAGAAACACATGTTTTAAACTTTTCTTTACTGACCATTCAAGTATGGACTTTAAAAATCACTATAGTAAAAAACTGGAATACAGTAGTTTCATTATCCACTGGGGATAATTTCCAAGACTCCTAGTGGATGCCAGATACCACAAAGCACAAAACTTTACATATGCTATGCTTTCCCCTACAATACAATTTAATCTATAAATTAGGTAATACAATATTAATAATTCCTAATAATAAGATAAATAATTGTAAACAATAACTGTAATAAGTCATGTGAATGCAGTCTCTTTCAAAATATCTTATTATTTTGAAATAATAAGTAAAGATATTAGTAAAGATATTAGCTAGACAGACCTATAATTTTTCTTTTCTTATAAGGTTAAGAACTTTGACCTAGTCACTTAAAGGAATTACTTCATACCTTTGCTTTGGTAATAAGACAAGTCTTGTGCATTAGGGATCATTAAATGAATAAAATAAGAGATACTTGACCATAGCCCTAATTGAGTCAGTTAATCTGATAATTGAGATGGTACTTAGTAGTGAACAGGTGGGAGGCATACACAACATGAGCTTTTCCCATAACTCAGAATGACATGTAGGTTAAAATTTATGAATTGCTTATTATTGGACCTTTCCTTTTAATATTTTTCATAAGATGGTTAATAATAGGTAACTGATGCCACAGAAAGTAAAACTACAGATAAAGGGAAATTAGTGTACATATTTTTAGACCAAATTAAACTCCTGATTTCTTGTTAAAGTACTATAATTTCCTTCCTTCTTGATGAAGGCTTGAATCTGGAAAACACTGCCTTTATCTGACTTACCCTGTTACCAAGTTCTTCAAGTTCAAAAACTCACCTTATTTTTAGATCTACTTTCTTCTCATTGTTATGACCACTCACTTCAAACACCCACCACTGCATGTCTGATGTTCAGTGCCATGTCTATTTTGTTCTCTCCCTACTGGAATCCACTTATAAACTGAATCAATTTCAGTTTTCTAAATATTAAGTTTAATCAAATCAATATTATATTTAAAAACACCTAGATTTCTTATGACATTCAGGACCTCCTGCAGCTGAGGCTCATGCTTCCTTTCTTACATCTTACATCTTCCCATCTCTGCATAAATGTCCCTGCCCCAGCTCCCATCAGCACTCCTGGTTCTTCTCTGCAGAGAGTACTATTCCATCTATGTCCTACCTTGTGCTCTTAGAGGTATTTCAAATCTTATATTTCTTCAGAGTATCTCTTCAGCATGCATAAATTCTCTGTACTAGTTCAGCATATGCAACTTCTTTTACTCTTCCACATGTATTTACCACCCAATTTTGAGCCTTTTGATAATATGGGTTCTATTCTCACATATTCAATGTGCTTTCTTCTCTATCTAGCTCAGGGATTTACTAGCCAAGTAATCTCTCAACCAAACATAAAGGGCTAATCAGGGAAAATAAATAAGTAAATAAATAAATAAGTGGCTAATCAGTTTTAACACTGCCCTCTGAGTAACACTGACACCACACTTTCTCTGTTCTCCAATCTGCTCAGATCCCAACAGAGAGCTTCTACTTCCATCCACAAACCTGGTGTTTATGTTTCACAACCTGAAGGGTAATAGTAATTGTCAATTATTAAAATAAATTTTTTGCTTAATTATTTTGGTGATCTTGATTCTAGAAAATATCTCAATTCTGAGTAATACAATGAAGGGCTTTGCTCAGGACCTTCTTTTCTCAGGACACATTCTACTTGTAGATCAACAGAGGAAACTAACTTTGAAAGATGAATTCTTACAGGATCTGCTTCACTAGTCACAGTGACTAAGAGGGAGGTAGAGAAAGAAATATTCACAAAAGTTAAAATGAAAATTTAAACAGACTTAGATCTTTAAAATTTAAACAATTTAAACTTTAATAGGATACTCAAAAGCATTATTTATTCAATCTTTAATACGGATTAGGCTGTTTGCTGACTTATAAAGTGAGTTTAAAGTCTATTTAAGGTATATTTCTTAGCTAGATGGTGGTGGTGCATGCTTTTAATCCCAGCACTTAGGAGGCAGATGCAGGTGGATTGCTGAGATCACAGCCAGCCTTGTCTACTGAAAGAGTTCTAGGATAGTCAGGGATACACAGAGAAACCCTGTCTCAAAACAAACAAACAAATCACATTTCTTTGTGCACAGTAATACCTTAAAATAGGAAAGAGAATCAAACATTTCTTCTATTTGTTCTGAAGACTGAACAGATGATGATATTGGATGGGATGAATTCAAGGAATCTTTCCGCATGGTTTTAAATCGAGCATCTAAGAAGTCTTCGTACTAGCAAAAAAAAAAAAAAAAAAAAAAAAAAAAAAGTAGTAGGAAGTCATGACCAGTATAAAGGCAATTATAGCATTTATATAAATTATGCAAATTGCTACAAAATGAAAAAACCTGGGTTCACTAAATTTTAGCATATAAACTACTGAAAATACAGTGTATGAATATTCCTTAAAATTAAAACTGCCGCCAGGCGGTGGTGGCACACGCCTTTAATCCCAGCACTCGGGAGGCAGAGCCAGAAGGATCTCTGTGAGTTCGAGGCCAGCCTGGGCTACCAAGTGAGTCCCAGGAAAGGCGCAAAGCTACACAGAGAAACTCTGTCTCGAAAAACCAAAAAAAAAAAAAAAAAAAAAAATTAAAACTGCACTTAGAATTGAGGGACATGAGAATTAGCATTTCCAAAAGAAGAGTATAACTGTAGAATTAAGAATATACAACTAACGAAAGCAAATTTCCAAATCTGAATATCCAAGATAAATATTCAATGAAGATTAAAGTATATTTTTAAAAGTTGAAACTTAGGACAGAAACTTGGTCCTTACCTTGAGTTTCTGTTAAAATAATATACAATTCTTAGTTAAGGTTATTTTAAATAAAGTACAAATCAGTCTGAAAGCATAGAGAGAGAGCTCAGCCAAGAGTTCCCCTAGAATGTATATTAGAATTTTAAGCATTCTGGGCACCCCCAAGTGGTGAAACTGTGTATTTCATTGCTTAATTAAGTAGCACACATGATTTAAACTACCTACTTAGTATTCCAACTAAAAATTACTTGCAATTTTAATCAAGCCCTATATACAGAAATGTTAAACTTGAAATTCTCAAGAGTATTACTGCAAGTACCTGAATAATATCTGTAAGGAGTCTAACACCAAATCACAGAATTTTAGGGTTGAAAACATTTCTATGTGGGAGGTTTTCCTACAGTTTGAGGGGCCCAAGTTTCGTGTTTCCCCTCTGCTGCCCAATAATGCTTGAATTATTTTAGCAATATCTGCCAAATTATGGCTTACTATGACAGCTGTGAGTACAGGAAATATCTCCAAACTCTAATGACACAACTCACAACATAATGCCTCTCTATAACAGGATGGTAGTATTCAAGACTTTGAAACAGTATGACATGTGGTTTGTATACAGCAAGGAAAACTAATTAACTAATTAATTAATAGCAACTTATATGTTGTTTAAAAACTGTTGAAAGAATGCACTCAGTGACAACATAAAAAGCAGTATTGACAGCAGTCTTCATTTCATTTCTCTTAATACAAAGATTTTTAAGTTTTTTTAACAAAACAAATTTTCCAACTTTATCTAAATTCCTTCAAACAGCAGAACTATATTTATTTTAAAAAATGTAGCAGTTAAAATATTCATCCTAAAGTAAAAAATATGATCATACATAACTATTTCAATGTTCAATGAACTACATCAATACGCAAGAGTGTGATTTTAATTGTAAAATCTCCAGAATTATAGATTTTGCTATAGCTTTCTAAAAAATTTTCATTACCTCAAATGCATAGAAAATATATGTTAAATATAACTCATAACCTCGATATTCCTGCCTCATAGGATAAAGAAAAACAGTACTTACACTGTTGAGCTCTTTGAATATTTTTTCCACAGAGAAATACTCCATGAAAGTCGCAAAGCCTTCATTTAGCCACAGGTCATTCCACCACTGCATTGTAACCAGATTACCAAACCACTGTAGGAAAGACAAGCTAGTAACCAGCATGACATGTATATTCCCAGGAATTTCTTAATTGGATTAACTATCAGGCTAATTACAGATAATCAAATTAAAATGTCTTAAAATAAACTATATTCAGAACAATTAAAGACTTATTAAAATTATACAAACTGTACCAAAAAATAAAGGATTTTAAAAGTTGTATAAACTTATTTTAGTAGTAAAATAAAAACTTCAACATTTTACCTTAGCTGAATGGGAAAAGAAGCAGGAAAGACTGTGAATATATTTATTTATTAAAATGTATATGATTTTTTTACATAAAATATACATCAGATTATATAGACAATGAAAATTTTAAGCTGTTTCATTAAAGTGAGATTTCTTAGATAATGAAATTATCTGATCTAATACCAAGTTGGTAAGGTTATTTTCCATTTTATATATATATATATATATATATATATATATATATATATACACACACACACACAATTATTCATAACAACTAAAGATTGTCAGAGGGTCTAGATTTCATGTTTCTCCTCCATTATCTGAGTTCAAGACACATGATTCACACAAGATTCAAGTAACATTCCTATAGAAAGCTGTCGCCCGTGCATGCGTGCACGCATGTGTATACACACACACACACACACACACACACACACACACACACACACAGAGAAATCTTTAAATGCTTTCTATACATGGTAGTAAAAGAAGGCAAAAGGTAAGAGGCCCTCCTAGGTCTCTTGTGGGCATGGAAAGGTGGCTCAGCAGTTAGCACTTGCCCTGCAATCCTGAGGATCTCAGTTTGGATCTCAGTACCCGTCTAACAAGCCACCATGTAATTCTCCACAAACGTCGGCAATTCCAGCTCTAGGGAGGTACAAACAGGTAAATCACTGGGGTTTGTGGGCTCCCAACCTCACTAAATGTGAGTTCTAGGTTTAGAAAGAGACCCTGCCTCAGGACAGGTAGAGATTGATGGAAGAGGGCACCTGATGCACTCTTCTGTCCTCCACATGTGCTTTCACATGCTCATACACTCACATAGACAGAACACATACAGACATACACACATAGACACACACACACTCAGGCACACACACACACACACACACACACACACACACACACACATGTGCAGGCACACACGCACAAACTTCTTTTTAAAATACTTGCAATAAAAAGTGGTCATAGGGGATACAAATTTGTCAATGTGGTCTGTGGTCTGGGGTTTATTTCACATCAGTAGCAAAAAATAAGGTTATTACTACAATAAAACAAAATTACTTTTGAGAGTTCAATCATTTCTTTTTCTAAGATACTATCTTAAAAATCTGTTTAACAGGAAGATGAGTGATAAGCCCTAAACAAAAGAAAAAAATAAGAGAAACAGTCTAAGTGGTAATGAGTGGTCTCAGAAATAACAGGATTAAAAAAAACTCACAAAGACAACTTATCTTCCAGCCTATTTACAGCAGTAAATATATGCTTCATTTATCAGCTTGCCAAGAAGTTTTTACAAGGGTCACAGAGTCATCTACAGATGATGTTTGAGACCAAGTTAACTGGCCACAGCACTTTCTAGTCTTCCTTCATGTATCGCCACTTCACAGTTTCCCAAAACACACCCTACACTGAAAAGCATCTCATATCTAGGGCACAACAGAGATAATATTTTGGGAATGGGGATATATATGGACAATTATTTTCTTTTTTAATCTTATACAAAGAATTCCTTCACTCTATATGGGGAGAGCTCCTTCTCCCACAGTAATAAAGAACCTAGTTCTAGCAAGAAATAGAAAAAGAAATTTGGTCCTGACAACTGTGATTCAAGAATTGTTAGTAAGGAGTTGGGTATGAGCCCCACAGCTATGATCTGATACTTAAGAGTTGAGGCAGGAGAAATGTGAGCTACACATTAAGAAGGTTTTGTCTTAATAAAGAAGATGGTGTAACTGAGGGAAAAAGTTCTATCCTACAAGGTTACACTGAGCAGCTGGTAGTTGCCAGATGTGATGCAGATATGTATTATTAAGGGAAAAATGATATTCCAGGGTTGGAGAACTGAGATCAGTGGTAAAGTACTGTCTAACAAACACAAAGTTCTGGGCTTGGTCCTAGCACTGGGGTAATAAAAAAGATAATCTGAGGATACAGTTATTCTTCAAGGCTACCATTTACTAGCTGTGTATGTTTAAACAAGTCATTTCTTAGAGCTGAGTCTCAGTTTCTATACCTGTAAAATGGGATTACCACCCACCTTAGGACATTTGTAAGATGAGACAATGGATGTGAAAATGACTTAAATATGAAGCTCTAACATATTATTTTCCCTTGATCATTAAGTTTGTGTTTTAAAAGCTTATTTTTTATATAATAGCAACACTAAAACCACAGAATAGTAATATACTTAATATTATACAGGTGTTTACTAAAACTCTAGGGCTTTAGATGTAATGCACTGGTTGGTAATACCTGATGTGCCAGCTCATGAGCAATGATTTTAGTAACCAATTTTCTATCTGCTACTGAAGAAGTGGCATTGTCATACAGAAGAGTCTCTTCTCGGAATGTAATCAGGCCCCAATTTTCCATTGCTCCCGCTTCAAAGTCCGGAATGGCCACCAAATCTGGACATAACATGAAAGAAGAGATCAACTTCTCATCTACAGAACTCCCTAAGTCAAGATACTTTACCAAGTAAAGACAGCGAGATCTTCCATGACCTTTAACACACAGAATCTTTATTTTCCTAGATCTACATGCTCTGCACCTGGCTGTCAGCTAGCTGAGGAAGACCTGGTCAAACCCTTTTATGATCAACAATTCTACTGTCCCCTAACAAAGAAAAAAATAGCCATTTCCTTGACAATGAATCAGATTAGAGTAAGCAAGACAAAGGCCAGGTCAAATCCCATTACGTCCTTCAGAACAGCATCACACTGAACAGAACTTCAATCTTCTTACTTTCACGGGCTCCTGGTATGTACTTTTTATTATTTGAATCAGAAATTTCTTGGAAGTTAGTCCAACTCCAGATGGAGCCCTAAGCATATTCCTATAACTCCATAAACTTTTAAGTTATATAAGTTATTTAAAGTTCAAGTTCAGAAAACTTAGAGATTGTAAATAATCATAACAAATATAATTTTTACAGCATTAACAATGTTTCTTGGTTTTTTTTTTTAAACAATTTTGGCAAAAGCTTCTTCTAAAAAATCATTTGTAAAGCAAATCTTCATTATAAATTGCAATAAAAATCAAAGCCTCTATTAAATTCTTACCCAATTTCTTAAGTGGGTATTGAATTTCAAAGTAATTTTGATAAAACTCAAGGAGCTTTACAGTTGTGTCCAAGGCATGGTGAACTTGACCAATCTTTTCTGGTACAGCATATATTGAAACCTAAAGAGAAACATAATCCATGATGTAAAGACAGGTAAAATTAAAATGCTATGCCACTCAGCTGCACACTATTAGGACCAGCAAATTCAAGAAGTGCATACTATATGAGATCTTTTCAGATAAAAACTCTTGCTTATAATTCTTCCAGCCACACAGAACAAGTCAGCTGTATCCATACTTGCACAAAAGAATTACCTCATGTTTTAATTTTTTTAAAGTTTTACCAATATCTCAAATAAACTACTGTGGTATATCTCAGAGAAAATAATAAGCACTATCCTATCTAATTTTACATTCTTGTACTCCTATGACATAGAAATGCTCTTACTTATGAACATGAAGACAATGCGTTATCTGCAGCACAAAACTAAGGTGTTAATCCTTTCGGCACCTATTACTATGCCTGTTCTTCAGTAGGCACTAAATACATATTAGTAAACAAATCATCAGTTGTTGGCTTGCCTTTATGGATCATGTAATATAAAAAAAAATCATATCATTATATACCCTCACTATGATTCAGGTCTCACCTTGCCCATTCACTTCAGGCTACACACTCAGGAAAAAAGCATATATAAAAAAGCACACAGGTTGCTTAAATACCTATGCTTTCTACCTATCACTTGGTAGATAAATTCATAGTTTAAGTACATATGATAGGATTATAAAAGAAACTGAAATTTGACCAAGGGATGCAATTATTCTCAATCCTAGAATACAATTAGGAGAAAGGGTAATTTGGATATTTTTCTTTCTTTCTACTTTTTCTTCTCCTTAAAAGAATATGTGCAGCCTCAGCCTGGTCTAGGGAGTGAATTCCAGGACCGCTAAAGCTACACAGAGAAACCCTGTCTCAAACAAAACAAAACAAAACAAAACACAAAAACAACAACAAAAATAAAACCACGGGCTTTTAACTTCTTAATACACATACATCATGTGTTCATTATATTTATATCAATCTCATTCTAATAAATAATAAAACAGTAGAAAATAAGCAAAGTGAAAAATATGTCTCAGTAGAAGTATTTTTTGCCATTTTGTGATCTGAAGGATTTAAAATATGGTCCCATGCATATTAGGCTAGCACCACTGAGCTATTTCCCAAGGCCGCTTTCTACTTTTTATTTGGACACAGGGTCTCATTAAGTTCTCCAGGCTCAGTCTTGAACCTGTGATCCTCCTGCCTCAGCATCCTGAGTAGGTGGGATTACAGGTCTTCACTACCATGCATATAAAGGGAAAAAATGCCTTAAACAACATTTTGGGTTGGGTAAGAGAACACTGATTACTACTGTTTGGTGGTGTGGGGTACAGCTCTGTAGTACAGGAGGAAGTTAGCAAGCCTAAGGCTCTGGGTTGAAACTTAATAAAAAAAGATTAAAGGAAACAAAAGGAAAGAAAACAAACAAACAAATATCTTAGTCACGGTCAAATGAAAGTCTACTGGCAACTAGGCCTTAATAGCTATAGCCTAAATGCTTTCTTGCCATCCACTGCTAGGACCATTTAAGAGATTTCTGTAACTACAGCTATGAAGATCCCTGCTTCCTCAGAGCAAAAGGTTCTTTACGACTGAAAAATAGAGTATTTGGTAGGTTTAACCTGTCTGTGCCTTAGAGGAATAAAAACAAAAACTAGCTAACAAAAGCAGGACCAAACCTTACCACGCACATGAGAAGTAATAACATGGCCTGTAGGATCTAAAGGACACACGGGCCTTCCAAAACAGGTTAACTGAACACATTACAGAAAGCATGAATTCCTAACATAAAGAATATACTGAGTCCCATCCTAATGACTGATTAGATGAACTAGAAGGGAATGATACCAAATGTGAAAAGTGTACCAGCATGATTGAAAGACATTTGGGATATGTCCTGGCTAGTTTAATGTCAACTTGACACAAGCTAGAGTCATCTGAAAGGAGGGAAACTCGATTGAGAAAATGCTGCCATAAGATCCAGCTGTAGCCGGGCGGTGGTGGCGCACGCCTTTAATCCCAGCACTCGGGAGGCAGAGCCAGGCGGATCTTTGTGAGTTCGAGGCCACCCTGGTCTACAGAGTGAGATCCAGGAAAGGTGCAAAGCTACACAGAGAAACCCTGTCTCGAAAAAACCAGGGGGGGAAAAAAAGATCCAGCTGTAAGGTATTTTCTTAATTAGTGATGGATGGAGGAGGGCCCAGCCACAGTGACTGGTGCTATCCCCAGGTTCTATAAAAAAAGCAGGCTGAGCAAAGCCCATAGACACAAACTAGTAAGCAGCATCCCTCCATGGCTTCTGCATCAGCTTCTATTTCCAGGATCCTGCCCTGTTTGAGTTTCTGTCCTGACTTCCTTCAGTGATAAACAGTGCTGTGGAAGTGTAAGCCAAATAAACCCTTTCATCTCCAGGTTTCTTTGGTCATGGTGTTTCATCACAGCAACAGTAACCCTAACTAAGACAAGATATAAATTATTTTAGAAATTTTGAACAAAAACATGTTTGTGAATAAATTAAAATTATAGCTATATTGATAATACTGTTGAGGGCTCTAGTTAAATGCTACATGTCAGATGCAGTACTCATATCTGACTGATTAAACTAATTCTATCAACTAGCCCATCTATAACAAAAACAAAAGCAAGAAGAAAGGAAACAAAACAGAACAAAACAAAAGCCTCTAGAGAAGCAGGAAGCAGTATTTTTCACACCTGGCCTACAATTTTCCAGGTAATTCTAACATTCCTATGAAGAAAAAAATCATTTTTTTCACACCAAATGGATCTTCCACTTTCTACTAAAAAAAGATAAGTTTAAGGAATAAAAACTGAAATATAAAAGGTAAAAAAAAATTGGTGGGAGGAGTGTTACTGGTATTGAACCTAGGGCATGGCTAATGTCCAGTGAACTGGATTATATCCCTAAATCCTGTTTTTCCTTTGAGGCTTGGACATTAAAGCAGACTTTAGTAATAAACAGGGCACGTATAGTAATCTACAGTTATTGATAAAAATCAGTTTAGTAGTATAATTCTACCTCTTTATTCCTGAATCTTGTTAAACAGACCTATATTATAAAATAGAAGCTGGATTTCAACATCTTAGAATAACAAAAATTCTTCACCTATCTTCCAAGTTTTGGACTTCTGGTTGCAACACCTACACAAGTTACTGATGTCAGCACTATATAGTGGTGGAGAGTAAAACTCTCTCCCACTGACTGGCACCTAGGTCAATCACTTAACCTTTCTGAGACACTCTCTCATATGAGGCTAATGCTGTAACCATCTTTATTTCATAAAATAAAATGTTTATAAATGAGTTCCTAGCACAGTTGCTAACACAAAGTATGTCCTATCCATTTCCTAATAAAAAAGGAGAAAAATAGTAAAACTATTGTTTATTCATGCTGCTAAAAAAAACCATATTTACTACTAGGCAGTACAAAAACTGAGATTACATCTCTTGGTATGCAAAAGATTAAATGATACAGTTACATATGGAAAAAGAGAATGTGTATTATATCTATGCATATGTATAGATATAATGTATAGATATAATACACATATACATGTAAATGGAATTTCTTTTTTGTGTGTGTCTGTATATATTACAGTCCTGAAAAAATGAAGTGTAGAGGGGATTAGAATTCAGTCTCTTCAAGAGATCAGAGCTAGTAATTATGAAGGAGCGATTCCATACCAAAGACATATTCTTGTTAAACTGTGCTGCCACCTAATACAAATGAGTATAAAAGCCTCTGCCCACCACTCAAAAAAAGCTATGTGAAACACTTTTCTTGAAGTTTCTTCCCAACACCAAGCATACATGAGGATGGGTTATATATGTGATAATGAATTATGACACTAGGAGTGATGGAAGAATTCACTCTAGAACAACTGAAAATATAGCTGAGCTTGTAAAGAAAGGTCTTAAATATCATGATGAATTTTAATGTAATCCTACAGACAATAACAAGCTAGCATGGCAGATGGGGAGCAGGTTTGGAAAGGTAAGTAAAGGAGAAAGTAAGTATTTAAAAATAACTCTTCTCTATTATCAGTGTTTATATCTCTACTATAAAATAAAAGTTCAAATCAAACAACTATTTATACATGGATACTAATCACAAAAAAAAGCCTTGTTAAAACAAAAATTATGAGAAAATGGAAATAAACCAGGCCCTTAAATTAAACAATCTTACATATAAACTCAGCCAGGACTTGCTTTTTTCTTCTGGTTTTGGAGATTGAAACTAGTCTTTCACATGCTTAGAAACACTGCTGATCTTAGCCCAGCACCTAAAATTTTTTTAAAGAGTATTCATCTCACTTTTACAGCTAATTTAATATGACAATCAATAGTCACACAAACTACTCTAACTCTTAAAATATGGCAAGCAGAGACTCGTACATTTTATTTTAGTTTAAACCTAAAGAGCAATACAAGGCTACTGACCATCATATTCTACAGCATAGTTCTAGAAATATTGGTATATTGTGTTATCTTACTATAATTCTATTATAAAATAGAACACTTGAAAACTATTGACTTTCAGGTATTAAATGAATAGCAGTAAATAAGAGTTAAGTGTTGTGGGATATTTGGTCACTCTGTGACATCCTGAGACTGAGTTAATAAAGTAACCTTGAATGAGGGGGTGGAGTCAGCGACTAGTTGACAAGAACTAGTCAAGAGTATATGGAGGACCCAGGATGCAATAGAGGCACAGGAAGGAATAAGGAGGAACTTGGAGATTCCACGGCTTTTTATACTTCCTTTTTGTTCTAGGAAGTGTGGATAGAAGGTCAGCTAGTCACTCCTCTGCCACTTCTTTGGTCTATCAGGTTTTCACCCCAATATCTGACTCCCAAGTTGTAGATGTAACCAACCGTCTTATTAAATAAGAAACACAGAATGACCGCAAAGAAGAAAGCCAAGAGGTCAGAGCTAAGAGCTAAAACCTTACCCTTCCTCCTGCAGTGGTCCTACCTCTCCGAACCAGAGCTACTTAATGTGTTAAAGTCTTTATATAGAGTTTCTGTTCTGCCTTCTCATTGGTTGTAAACCCAACCACATGACCGCCTCGTTATGGCCTGTCTGTATAGACCTCCAGGTTTTCTATGATTGGTATTGAGATTAAAGGCATGTGTATCCAATACTGGCTATATCCCTGAACACACAGAGACTTATCTAGCTCTGCCTACCAAGTGCTAGGATTACAAGCGTACGCCACCACTGCCCTGCTTTCCTATGGCTTGCTAATAGCTCTGACCCCCAGGCAACTTTATTTATTAACATACAAATAACATTTTAGTACAAAATAAAATATCACCATATCAAGTCTTTATTAGTAATAGAACAACTTAGATAAACACAACAGTTAAGTAAGAATAGTATTTCTGTTATAAAATATCAGAATCTGATCTAAAAGCTTGTCTTCATAAGGCAACTACCAAGAATCATTAAAGAATTCTACTTAGCTTACTATAAATAGGCTTTCAGACAATTAGTACACCAACATACCAGGGTTCCATTTACATCCTGACTCAGGTTCCTCATCTCCCCTACAATGAAAGCAACCAGGTATGTGCTCATTTTCACACTTTCAGAAAACTCATCCTGAATAAGTCCTTCTTCTGTACGGACTGATGACTTCTATAGCCAAAGGAGGAAAAAAGATGACAGTTCTGTAATTAAAGCAATCAATGACAAATATACTAAGAAACTAAAAATGCATTTAGATAATAATTGCATATTTTAATCTTTCAGCACAAATTTCTAGAGAGCAAAGCCCCTTGTTTCAGTTTCTTCTACTACCCTTGATCAAGAGGACACACTGAGTACAATGAGAATCCCAACATGGCTCTCAATATATTTAAATTACAGGGAGCAGTGGCTTTTGTCTCTCCATTTAAAAACTGTGGCAAAATGCAAATCCTTCCCCCACCCCAGAACCTTAGGATAGCTGACTTCAAGAAGGAACTGTAGATAAGATATCTTCTAACATGGTCTAGTGCTCCTTGGAGGACCCCCAGGAAAACTTAGTGGAATCAAATGTGTTAGGCCACTAGAGAAGTCTGCAACAGACAAAAGGTGGAGAAATGCCAGCACCTCTCAGGATTTCCCAACCATGAATCACGCTACACTTCGGGTTATTAGATAAGTAGGTGCCCACCTCTTTAAGAGACTGATTAAGGTGAAGAGTGTAGCTATGAGTAGGGTTCTGACAATAAATGATCATGCTGTCTACTGTCTATGGGGGTAGACTGTATTACCCGCTGGCTGTGGCTATTTCTCACCCCTAGCTACACAGGTTTTAGGGAGCATCACATAGACCGCACAAAGCCATTCAGGTAGACACAAAAGGAACCCCAAGTTCTGTTTAGCATAAAACCCCTCTGTTTGGTGTTATCCCTACTACCTCCCATGCAACTAACACTCAAGAAAGAGGCTCCTGTATTTGTTGTCCATTTCTACATGACAACAATCCAAAGTTTCATTTGCCAAAACACCAAGAATAATCACAATTCCACACTCTCAACACTGCTTAGAAAAGCAAATTCATTATATCTTGAGTAGTTTACTGGGTTTGTACTAGTTCATAGTGTTAGTATTTGTACAACTGTAGAGCAAGAAAACACTTCACACCTCCTCCCCGTGCATTCTAAATCCTGCAAGGTCTTTTCCTTCCTCACATGTTCCTTGAGCTGACAAATTTTTCCATTTTTATTTAACTATTTCAGTAATATATACATATATGAGTCTAAATATTCCTACCAACAGTACAGTAAAAAGGAATCCAACTGTTCTCAGAGATCCATCCAAAGATTTTACCTTCATGTCACAGTACCTTAGGCATATTGGATAACGCAGTGTGATGCTCATTCCTTGTAATCTTGATGATAAATGTGGCTTTAAATCCTGGTTCATCAAAACAGGGAAAAGCAGATCTTGCTGCCAGAGGTTCAAACTGAGTTGCTGCAAAGTACCTAAAAACAAATACAAATTGAATAGTTACTGAGTGTCTACTAGACAAGGCACCCTGTCAAGTACTAGAGATATGAAGACAAATATAGTTCCAGACTTTAAGCAATTAAGTAAGAGAGACAGAAGTCTAGAGTGGAGAGAATCTTCTAACAGGCTTCAGATCATATCCTAACAGTGGAAGCACATTAGTAGGATCAAATGGCATAAAACAAATTCTGCTGAAGTTGAAGACACTGGAGAAACTAGTACACAATCTGAATTGGTCCTTGAACACCAAGAATACTTGATAAAGTACAGAAGGGGAAAACAAACAAACAAACAAAAACAAAAATAAATAAACAAAAAACCACTTGAGAAAGAAAACAGCATAAAGGAAGAAGGCAGTATGTATCTATAAGCTGGGGCAGCTGCTAAGTGTGGTGGGATTCACAAAGGTAGCTTCTTAAAAGAGTTTTCGACATGAAGTTCATAGGGATGATGGTCATTAATTGCTACTAAACATCTGGGTTTACAATACTGAATCTCAAATTTATAACATTAACTTTCATGAAAATAGAAAAGCAGTTGTTCTTTAACAGTATTCTGCTTTCCTTTTTATTTTCAGAGATAAACAGAAAGGATGTTCTCCTTTTTATACCACAACAGCAGCAATTAAGACTATAATACATACAAAGAAACTGAATTACAGGTCATGTGAAAAGCACAAAAAGAAACAAGGGCTAATGGTAGATTTTTAATCAAGGAAGAAAGCTGATCTTCACGTGGAAGACCACACAGAGTATCAGGGCAAGTGCACCTCTCTTGTACCAGCTTAAATACCATTCATAGACACTCTAGTCATGGCACCCTCTGTTCCTAGGTCCTTAGACTCCACTTTTACAAGATAAGCAGAAAAGAGAAAACTGGATTTGGGGTCTACACTTATTAGCCATATAACTCTGTCATGTTTGTAACCTATATCTCAGTGTTTTTATCTTATATATTATGATTGAGACAGGATTCCCTGCATCAAGCCCAGAGTTTTGTCAGAATCCAGTAAAACTTTACAATGAAACAAAACATTTGTATACTACATAAGTGATTGTATATAGATGCATACTACTAATACTAGGAAACTACAACTCCTTCTCACACTTAAAATCATTTTGTCTTTCTTGATAAGGATGGGCCCAGAAAAGGCAGAATGAACTTCATGATAACCATGCCATTCCTAACTGCCAACATTCTTACATAGTAAAAGGAACAGGATAAAGTCTTATTATATCCCTATTACTCACATTAGAGGACCTATTTATGGATAAAAATTACATCATAATGTTCTTCCCTTTGTTTGAGACAGAGTCTTTTTTATTTATTTATTTTTTTGAGACAGGGTTTCTCTGAGTAGTCCTGGCTGTCCTAGAACTCATTCTGTAGACCAGGCTGGTCTCAAACTCACAGAGATCACCTGCCTCTGCCGCTCATGCTGGAATTAAAAGTGTGAGCCACTACCCCCCAGTTGAGACAGGATCTTAAATAGCCCAAATTGGCCTCATATTCACTATGTGTACATACACATGTACATGTACACACACACACACACACACACACACACACACATATCTTGAACTTCTGATCCTCCTACCTCGACCTCCCAAGTGCTAGGGCTGCACATGTGTTCCATCATGCCTGACTATAAATCCTAACATTCTAAGAAAATCCAAACCAAAACAAAACAAAACTTAAATTATTGTTAAAGCAATATAATAACTATCTCACACAAATGTCTCTGAGACTACTGCTTTCTGAAGGTACAATGTCTTCTCTATTCTGAATACTTGATGCCTATTCTTTCTTTGTGACTTTGTTTTGTTACAGCATTTCCTCAAGCCTATTTGAAGACAAGAATTAGCTGGGAGTTGAATAAGAGAATCCTAAGCAATGGCAAAAAACAACTTGCAAAAAAAAAAAAAAGAAGTGTGAATTGGAGAAATAGTTCAATACAGTGCTTAAGAAACACAGGTTTGAGTTTCCTCCCTGCCAGACTATTACTGTATGTACCTTTGCCCTTGGCTATTATGAATATATTAGCATTTCTTAGTGAGTTTGACAAGGTAGAAGACTAAAGAAACATAAAATGCTTTGAGCAGTTTCTAGTGTTTTAGTTCCCAATAAGTATTGGCTACTGTTATCCTTAGTTTTAGGAAATACAGAGTTCAACATGATAGGAGAGTAAGGGCTGTGAGAAAAAACAAAGGCCAGATAATGAAAATCTTCAAACTGTTAGAAATAAGAACTAACTGCAAAAGGATTGTACCAAAGGCCATGACCACCTCTACTAATGGAAACAAGTGCAGAGATAAGAATAGGCATATGTAACAGTGTGGAAAGTAGGTAAAGTTTCCTGACCACAAGCAGTGTCTATTCAAAGCATCAGACATTATGATTTTCCAGGCAACAAGAGCACTGGTGGTATAGTGGTAAGAAAAGCTACCTTTCAAGCAACAAGAAATACATCCCCCTAATCATCTTATCAGTTTAAATATTTATTCTAATTATAGCAGGGGTAGTCTCTAGCAAAATAAAGCAAAATTGTAAGATACATACCCACACAAAATTTCTTAGGATTAATAGTTTTCAGACACCCGAAGGTAAGAATGATTTAAACTTTTATCCTCTATCGAGATAGACAATCATGTGGGGCCTTCGCTGTTATTAACAAGCAGGTAAATAAACTAACATTCTGTTTGTTCCAAAATTTCAGTTTAAAATACTATTTTAAATTCTCTAGTTCTTAGTTTCAAGGACCCACATTTTTTTTCTAGCATGTACCATGACTCAATCCAGCCCATGTCAAGAACTGACACATGCTTATACTAAAACATCACTGGATTCCACTGCACAGCATTCATCCTTCCCATTATGTACCAACAGGTCCAAAGATTCCAGGGAAATAATCAAATTAGATGAGATAGCTCTGGGGCTTGTCTTAGAGTTCTCTTTGCAATACTAAGTCACTATTTTATAATGAGCATGGTGTGTCTATCTGTCTATATGTCTAACTATCTATTTCACTATCCATATATGTGGATCATTCTACATACAAAATGTACAATGCAAAAAGGGTGAGAATACTGTATTTCCTATGGATAACAGAGATTACAAACCAATAACTAAAGCTAAAAACTCCAAGGATGCCATTACAATCACAAATTTGTGTTCAATTTTAGATAATCATTCAACAACTGAAATATACAGACAGCATGCTATTTGTTTAAAAAGTATATATATTATGAATATATATGACATTCATAATAAGTAGAGGTTACTAAAATATAACCATATGTTTCAAATTCAAACTACCAGTATAAAACCTTAAAATATATGTGAAAACCAGATGCACAATTTGATGTAAAAAGAAAATTGTAGCAGCTCTTGATGATTCTTAATTTCCAATAGAGAGCTGCAGTCTTGTAACAAAAAAATCCATTTAGTACTTGAGTGTTTTTTGATGACTGAGAAAGAAAAAATTTTTTCTATCATTTGACAAAAGCTAAGAAAGAAATATCCATTCTATTGCTAATTAAATATGTCTCTTGGGTAGAAAAAGAGAGCTAATATGTTCTTTTTATTTTCAGTTAGTGAAATTACTCTTTTAAAAATATTTTTTCTTTCAATGAATCAAAAATAAAAAACTCTGAAACATTGAACAAAACAACAATATATTGATATATAATAGCCAACTGGCCAGTGTCAATAATTCTTAAGCTGGTCTACAGAGTATTATGAGTGCACTATGTAAGAATGCTCTACTAACATAAAGCACATATAAGTAGTCTTTGTGCGCAGAAATGACATTACCATTATTTATGAATATTCCATAGTAATGTACCCTACATTTTTCATAAAACCCATGTATCATATGACTATGAAGATTAAACAGCAAAGTATGATCCAAATAGGCTGTGGAACACCCTTATATTCTGTATTACTTTTTTTTTTTTTTTTTTTTAGATGTGATTCTTTCCTACACTTTTAAAGATTCCATAGTCAAACTGGCATTTTAAAAAGGAAACCAGTGAAGATTAAGGGCACTAAGAATGATATATGTAAGTACGCCACATTTCACACCGTCTTTCTCCGACTCATTAAGTACCTCCTAAAACTTCTGTCTGCCAGCAGGATAGCCCATACCACTCACTCTGCCCGCTTACAACTTCAGGAAAGGATGACACTATTCATCCCATAAAACATGAAAAGCTCAAGGAAAATTTGTTAGTTTGTGATAGAGAATAAATCTTCTTTCATCCCCTTCCGCTATACACTCCTATTTTCTTCCACCACAATACTCACTCCAAGTTGTGCCTAAGACAATAGTATATTCTTCCATAGAACCATTCTATTTTGCACATAGCTTCCCAAATTTAAAAACATGTAAAAACATCTATGGTGTGAGCAAAAGGATCTGCACCGAGGAAGTTACATGCAGAAGAGCATAGAACAAGAACCATTTAGGAGGTTTACATACTTTTTCTCATTACTTTTATCTGTGTAGGAGATGCCATAAAACCCATAATAAGAGTTAGATATATTTGCTGAATACTCTATCTTCAAAGTATAATTGTGTCCTGTTAGAAGGGCTTCAGGGGCAACAATGGCGATTTGTTCATGATATGGATATTCCAGGATTTCAACTTGTTTTTCTTGACTTGAAACTGCTGACATAAATGTCACTCTTGAAATATTATGTCCTGTGCTATGGAGAATGATATTCCACGTGGCTTGAAGAGCCTGAAGTGAAATTGTCACAGAGCCCCTGAATGTCATTGAGGTTAGGTTTGGGTGTAGGCTAAGTTCATAGCGCTGAGGCATAATGGCAGTGGGAAGCCTAATTTGTGCCCATGGAAACAATTTCCCATTTGTGGCAATTGGCTGAATTAGTCCTGTTGACTGGTTTTTTTTGTGGCAGCCTTCTTTGGTAAAGGTACATCTAGGCAGTAGATAAATCACCATAATCACAGAGATAGCAACCACGATGACAAAAACACAGACCACTAAGGTCCTGGCAGAGGGTACTGAACAAGTCCCATCTGGACTCTGCCTGTAGCCTGTTGCACTGTTTCGAAGGCCTGAGCTTCTGTTCATGAAGGACATGCCCAGCAGCTTTGCAGATGACTCATAATCCTCTTCGTCCTCGTCCATCTCATGCTCACCAAGACCTCGTACCAGGAGCCTCGAACCCCGGGGCTCATATTCCACTTCATCAGGTTCCAGAGGATGTAAACAAGGTTCTTTGGCTAAATCTACCACGTCTGGTTCTTCTTCAAACATGCTGTTTTCAATCATATTCCTTGGAAGCTGAAGTCGATCTACAAAATTAAGACATAATGATAAGAGAGAGGTGGGGGAGAGCTCATAATACAATGTTTCTTGGAAACACCAAATTTAGTGGGTTTTTTAATCACTAAGATTTATTTCCACCTTAACACTATTTGAATTAAATAGAGGCTTTATGGCATTCTTGAGTTGTTCATTAAAAACTCAAGAATGTATAAAAAAAGCATACTATAGTCATCAACCAAAAAAAAAAAAAACCTAGTAAATAGGCTAATATTAAAAAAAGATGGTATAAAGCTAATTGTTTTTCTGTCACAGATTTTTTTCATTGTTAGTGGTCACTAAGTGCACAAAAATATTCTGATAGTGAAAAAAAATGGCTACTGTGCCTGTATACAAGCTTACTGAGATATATGCAGATTTGAGGCCTGGCTAATTTTGGTGTGTGATATTTATTTTATTTGAATTTGTTTTCTTTTAATAATGAAAGTATAATTATAATGTTTTTAAAAACAGCTGTGGTTTTATAGTACTTTCTTTATACGGTCCTACCCAACACCCTGGGTTCCAGGCTTGACTTTAGAGGATGTCACTCTGGTCATCTTTGCCTGTGTCTGTCCCTAAGTGGGGTCAAAAGGACTGCTGTCAATGCCTTTCTTCTGGGGTCTGGACACTTGAAGCTCAGATTTTTTTGGCCAAATACTGCAAACATAAGGCCTATGTGGGTCTCCTTTCTACGTCCCATTCTCCCTTGGGCAAATTACAAATGGGTTTACCTGCTTCTAGGCTTAAAAGGTGGCTCATCAAGAGAATGGGTTATTGTTTCCCTCAGGTAAAGGATGTTTCTGCACCATAGTAAATTGAAAGAAGATTAGTTATGAAATTTTGGTAAGCAAGAAATAGTAACATGGACAAAAAATTAGAAAACAGATCAAACTACAGTTCAAACACCTGTTTTTTCACCCTTCTGTAACTTTCACAAGTACAACATTTCCCATCCTTAAAAACAGAACAAACACCATGAGTGCCAGCATATCTTGAAGCAGTGGGAGCTTTTCTAAGTTACATTTACCCCATTTGCCAAGAATCACTGAGGAGAAAGGTCTCAAGAAGCAAAGATTATCTATCAATAACTTAGATTTGGGACATTCAATATTTTGTATTT
This sequence comes from Peromyscus eremicus, assembly GCF_949786415.1. Classification (NCBI taxonomy): domain Eukaryota; kingdom Metazoa; phylum Chordata; class Mammalia; order Rodentia; family Cricetidae; genus Peromyscus; species Peromyscus eremicus. The sequence continues at coordinate 63,302,767 of NC_081424.1, forward strand.
TTAAAAAATCACATCTTGTAAGGGATTTCAAGATTTTTTTTTTTTTTTTTTTTTTTTTTTTGGTTTTTTGAGACAGGGTTTCTCTGTGTAGCTTTGCACCTTTCCTGGAACTCACTTGGTAGCTCAGGCTGGCCTTGAACTCACAGAGATCCGCCTGGCTCTGCCTCCCAAGTGCTGGGATTAAAGGCGTGCGCCACCACCGCCCGGCCGGATTTCAAGATTTTTAACAAACTGAAATCATCTTTAACTTGTTCTCACAAGGCACTTTACAATTAACATTTCTAATCTTCACAACACTTCTATAAAGTAGCAAAAATTAAGACATGAAAAAAACCAAACACAAGTGGATTAATTTAATTTCAGAGTCATATAGATATTTACTTGTATAATTTATATTTGAACCCACATTCTAAAAAAAATTATTTCAAATTTTAATCTTAATATACTGCATCTTCTGACCCATGTTAATTTAGTGAAATGGAAGAGCTTTTAACAATTTGGTATCTGACAATGAAATTATTAAAAATATTATTCATCATCAGTAGACCAAAACTGACATTTTAACTACTTAATACCCAGAAAAAGACAGTGCTCAATAAAAAGGAAACAATAGTAACTCATAACTCACAAAATAAAAGAACTGCTAATATTAGGGTCAAGTTTACAATTGCGCTACTCAAAGTGCAGAATGAAGACCACAGTACCCAAATTAAATTGCAGCTTCTTACAAAGGCAGACTCCTTTCCTCCTAGGTATGAATTTCAGGAAATTACCCAGTGACTTTCATGCATGTAAATTTCAGAAGCATTTATCAGATCATACAAATACCAGTCACACTAGTCCTGGGTGTGCTCAGGACATAGCAGTCTGTTTTACACATCTGAGAACAAGCCAGATTATTATACTGCATTCTCTTCCTCACAAGTCTTTTTTCCTTAGTTCCTTCTACCTGGATGTCATGATTTCCTCTTTCTACCTTCATTCACTTTGGTACACACCTGTTATTGTATAACTAAACTCACTAGAACATTAATCAAGAAAACTCACTCTTTTTTCTTTTTAAGAGTAAGCTGTCATTCATACTTTTGTGCACTTCTGATTTTGGAAACATAGAAACTCGAGTAAGACAGTCAACCATTTTCTACTTCTCCACTCTGAATTTGGTAAAAAATTATGCTACCTTAAAAAGATTTCTTTGAATAAAACTTCTACTTATTTATAGGTGTAGATTTAGCAAAGTAGCCACCTACCCACCTCCTGTGAATGGTGTGTGTAGAGAACAGGGGTTACAGTATTCTGTCTCTTAGAATTTGGTGTTCTAAGCTTCCAATAGTGCCCCATATTGCCTTGTGGTGACTGGTGTCAATGGATATTGGTTTGGGGGTTGTATTAGTTACTTTTCTGTTGTGATAAACATCAAGAACAAAATCTACTTAAGGAAGAAAAGATTTTTGTTTTTGTTTTTGTTTTTGTAGCTTAGGATCCAGAGAGTTAAGAGTCTACTTTAGCAGGTAATGTATGACATGCCTGCAGGAACAGGAAGCTGGCTGACCACATTTCCATCCAAACATAGGAAGGAGAGGAGAGAGAGAAGAGACAGAGAGAGAGAAGGGAGAGAGGAGCAGAAAGTGGGGTGAGGCTATAAACTCTCAAAGCATGCCCCAGTGATATATTTCCTCCGGCAAGGCTCAACCTCCTCAAGGTTCCATAACCACCCAGAGAGCACCACCCAGTGGGCACTGAGTGTTCAAATACATGAGCCCATGGGGGTCATTTCTCATCTAGAACACCACAAGTCTATTCATGCAGTTTCACATTGAAATACTGTTAAAATTTGTTTGTAAGCCCTCAATAAGTTCTTAACCTTTCTTTTTTTTTTTTTTTTTTTTTTTTTTTTTTTTTTTTTTTTTTTGGTTTTTCGAGACAGGGTTTCTCTGTGTAGCTTTGCGCCTTTTCCTGGAACTCACTTGGTAGCCCAGGCTGGCCTCGAACTCACAGAGATCCGCCTGGCTCTGCCTCCTGAGTGCTGGGATTAAAGGCGTGCGCCACCACCGCCCGGCCAGTTTTTAACCTTTCTGATATGTTTAAGCTCCTGTGAGATGAAATTATGCTCCTTAAGCATCTTACCCTAAGCCAGAAGCAGACAACCATGAGCATTGTTTATTCAGTAAATGTTTAACTTAACTATCACTGGGTAGAGAATCAGCTTAATATTAGAGCATTCCCATTCATCAACTAGGATCCATCAGAACTTTTTGAGTCTGACTGTTTTTAGTTAGAGTTTCTGTAAACCAATCCTATGGAGGCGCTTTCTTGATTAAGAGCCCTTCTTCCCAGCCAAGGGGTAGTGAAGGCAGAGGCAGGTGGTTCTCTAAGTTTGAGGCCAGCCTGGTCTACAGAGGGAGTTCCAGGACAGCCAGGGCTACACAGAGAAACACAGTTTCTTTCCTTTATTTATTTATTTGTTTGTTTGTTTATTTAACTATTTATTTATTTTTAAAAAAATCCTTCTTCCCAGATGACTATACCTTGTGTCAAGTTGACATAAAAATTATCCAACACAACTGCTTAGCAATGACTTGTTTAAAGTCAAGGAATATTTAACAGTTGGGCATTTAATATGTCCTATCCTCATCAAATCTGAGAATTGGCCAGTCAGTAATCTGTCAAAATGCAGATAACTTATTTTTTATTATTAAACACCTCGTCAGATTAATATTTACATAGAACTTTACTCTTCTAGTAGTAAAGCAAACCAAACAATCTGCCATATTTTACTGAGTATTACAAGCACACAGTTCTGATGTATACAATTCTTTCCATTTAAATACCAACCTGGGAAAACCCATTATTATTACAGGCCAATCAAAGATAGCACTTTCAATCTGTTTTTTTTTTTTAATGTTGTCCTGATTCTTAAGTCAATATACTTTAATTTTAGCATAATTATAAGGTTACTCTATACTGTAATTAGACTTATTCCTTCTAAGAAACAGTATATTATAATATAATATATAATATACATTATATATACAGTATTATAGCATTTTCCCCTTCCCTTTCCAAAAAACAAAAACAAAAAGTAAAGTTAAGTTTCACATGTACATATATAAAACAGTAAAGGTGTAATTTAACTGGAGTACAAATGTGTTTTCTTGCTTAGCATGCATAAGTAGCTTGATATATATCAATTCATATTATAAAGCCTTCACATTTGAAAAATAAAACAAGCAAACAACTAGTAGCATATTTTCTTGATGTATTGGCTGTGAGCCTGGCTTTTAAAGGCTGAACCATCTCTCCAGGCCAGAAGCAGTGTTTTCTGAAGCTTTCTAAAGCTACACATAGACGCTGTCTGTAACCCAACAAATCCCTAGTTGAAATTTAACTTCTAAATAACATGGATCCATGTGGCTGTAATCTAAGAAAACTGAAGATATTTCTATCCCTCTGATGCTGTGCCTAGACTCAACGTTTATGGACCAGATCTAAACTGCAAACTGTTTATTATCCATCTGTGACAGGATAATCATAGAAAATTAGCTTCTAAAACCTTTTATTACAATCTGACAGAGTAATTTCATGTCTGTTGAATTCAATGCTATTTAAAATGAGACTTATTTTTGCATATCTTTTAAAAATTTTCTAATAATTCTTTTTTATATAATCAGCAGTGGATTAAATGTTTCAACAAAAATCTAAATAAAAAAACAAGACACCCTGGTTGTTTGGGTCAGATAATCTGAAAGCAATGGGTCTGGGCCATGGTAGTTCAGAGGAAGAAGTCCTAGACTATGATGGGGTGGGGGAGGGCAAAAACGTGACAGGTAGGAAGCACATAATGATGCTCCTTTGGGTTGGATGAACCAGTGGGGTAGCAACACAGAGGGAAATCTGCATCTATCAAGTCCTTCGGATATACTTCAGCTGGGAAAACTGAAAGAAGGAAAATCAGACCCTGAGATTGAGAATATAGGTTTTCAGTCTGTCTCTGTAGTTTCTTCACCTCTCTCCCTAACCCTTTGTGTCACCACCCCCCACTCATGAGAGAAAGCAATGGCAATAAGGTAAGCACAGCATATGAACTATGATATATTTAATATGCTTGTCAGCTGGTTAGAACTATTTAGTTAACAGCATTATATAGAGATTATAGTTTCATGTTCAGATGAATGCTTAAATTTTAGCTCTTTTATTGACTATTAGAGCAGAAACAGGTTCCTTTTCCCAGTCTCAGCCTCCTTACCTACAATGTAGACACCCTGATTTTATAAGACTGTCATAAGTACTATGGTAGTGAGTCTTGTGCTCAAAGGAAGAATGGAGATAGATGATTAAGATTACTAAATTGTAATTTAAATCACACAGTGGCTGAAACCATTCAAAGGGAGATGAGTCACACAGTATCAGTTTCTAAAAGTGGACAGAGGAAAAAAGGCAGCACAGGAGATTAGGAAAGAAGAGATGAGCAAGCAAGAAATCAGGAGAGTAGCATGCCTGGAACCAACTATAAGGTTTCATAAGGAAAGGGACTGACAGTTAACGTATTAGAAAGGTCAAGTAAAAACAGGACTGGAAATCTCCTCCCACTCCCTATATCTGGCAACTAAAAAACCAGGGACTTTTAAGCTGTGCTTTCAGTGGAAAGATGGGAATGCAAGTGCTATTCCAGTCTCCCAAGGAAGCAAGGTGCAACTGAAGGAAAGGTCTGCACGCTGTTCTTTCAAGGTACATGGCTGTTTGTAAGGAAAAACGCAGGATCAGTGTTATATGTATGTGTGTGTATATGTGTATGTATGTATGTATATGTGTGTATATGTGTACACACACACACATATAGTTTCAGTAGAAAGTTAAATCCTTTTGTTTTTGTTAGTCTACGTTTAAGGTGGAAGCAACTTAAGCATGCATTGCTATGGGAAAAGAAAAATAAAGAAAGATAAAATGTGGGTGTGCAGGTAGAGCTGAGGGAAAACACAAGGACATTATCTCAGAGTGACTGCGAGAGGTCACAAGAACTCCAAGGAGGATGATCATGACTAAGCCACTTTTCCTCTGGGCCTGAGAACTGAAGGTAAAGACTGAGAAGAGTCACATCCCCAAACAGAGATCCACAGACAGCCTCTGTGAACTCTGTGACAGGATAAATAAGTCCATATGCCCAGCACAACAGGCGAGAACGGAGAAGGCAAAGACACTTGGGGAGAGTGATAAAAGAGGATCAAGGAGCGCTACCTCTGAGCAGGGCACTGTGGAGACATTTACACAGCCCAGTGCTTACCAGTCCCGGCTTAGAGAGAAAGAATGTGTATTTTATCACAATTAAAACAGAAAAGTAAACAAAAATTAAATCATAAAAGAAACAAATCATGACTCCAGAGCTTCATAAGCAGGGAGGATGTGGTAAGAGGCCAGGGGAAGTATACAGGGGCTGCTAGCAAGAGAGTGATTAACTGAGGTGCAATTTGGAGAACAGGACAAAATGCAAACCATGACAACATAGCAAGAGACTTGGATTAAGAGAAGCAAACTTTACACAGATACAATCCCTTTACACAGTCATCACATTTTCTGAGAAAATGAAATAGTATGTATTTTTAAACTAACAAGCCAAAATCCCCCCCTCAAGCCTAATCTAAACAAATTTTCTTGGGCAGAAACAAGGCTTGCTATATTCAAATGAGGCTGTAATACTTAATAAGCATTGCTCTGCTTCTGAGAAACCCCCACCATGACCTACTGATATACAGCCAAATGCTGTAAACATGGAAAAGCATTTATAAAATATATTCTAGACTATCTCCAGCTGTAAACTTCATTAAAGTTCCTTTAACTCAGTGTGTTTCTTTTGTGAACAAGTGGGTATATGGCTGGAGATATGGAGCAAGACAATCGTGGAGAAATGATTCAGCCCTGAAGGAATTAAGATTTACTTTTCCCAGCTGAGTGTACTGGCATACACCTCTTGGTCCTGCTACTTCTAAGGCTGAGAAAGGAAGATCACCCCAGGAGTAGAAAGTCAGCATAGTAAACACAGCAAGACCCTATGGAAGGAAGGGAGAAAAAAAGAAGGGAGGAGGGAGGAAGGGAAAGAAGACATGCTTTTTTCTTATAAGCTACCACTATAGTTAAAGTTCATTTCAACACATTAAAATTGCTGTCCCAATCAGACAAAACTGTTGTTGACACTAAACTGTTCTTCCTCTTGTAATCTATTATTCATCTACACAAATGATACAAGTGTTTTTCACATACTGGACAACAGACAAATCAAGTATGTGACCTCTAAGGAAAAAAAGAGATGTGTAGTGATGTAAATTGAGAATGGGCAATTATGTTGATCCATTTCTGACTCAGAGCAAGACCATTATTGCCTCCAGGCCAGACTGTTGATAACCACAACAATCCCCTACTAAAAGTGTTTCAGAGCATGGTGACATTGAAACACTGCTTGGCTGCCCACCAAAAACCCCACTTTTATAAAAAGCAGCCCCCTAAAAATGCCTCTAGACAGCTTCTCTTTGCTATTTTCCACTGTAGTTGTACTGCAGTATATCTAATCAACTCTACTTCTTCATTTTCCTTTCTTAGTGAATGCTTTATCTATCTAAATCACAAGATTGTGACCTTTGTTCCACACAGTAATGAGCCCTGAATAACTCTGGTTCTCTGCCTTGGGACAATTTTCCAATAGTAGAATGACAAGCTGGAGTCCAAGTGGAACAGGACTGGCAGACAGAGAGTGAGGCAAGGGAGAAAGAGAGCTAAGTACCAGGGACCACATAGTCTTGTACGGGACTTCCTGAGAGCCCTTTGTCAAATACAGCACATACCCTCATAAAAGAGGGGGACAATATCCCCGAAAGGAAACAGAAGCACCAGAGGTCAAGCAATATAGAGAAATGCCAGCGTACAACCCAGTCACAGCAAAGAGAACTCATTTGGCATCAACTTGAAACACTAAGGTGTAGAAATCACACCCTCAAGTAAGGTCTACTGTATACCTATACTAAAAAAGTCTAAGACCAAGCCCTAAGGAAACCCACAGGAGAAAAAGAATTTGAGTCTTGCTAAGTTAGCAAGACCCGAGAATCGCCCTGAGATAAAAGCCTATAAGCCTATAAGCAAGTGATCAGCCAGTAACTAAGTTGCCTTTAAAATAACACCCCATGGAAAAATATGAACAAAACAAACACAAAACCTCTACAACATGTCTTCAGTACTGTCCAAAATGTAATAGAAAATCACTAGTCATTTAATGACACAAGAAAATGTGACCCATAAGAAAATAAAAGTTAGCTGCTGCACTTAACTTTAGAACAGCTGCAGTAAATATGTTCCAAAGAATAAAGGAAACTGGCTTTAAAAAGTAAAGCAGAGGACTATGAGAACAGATAGGAATTTCACCAAAAAAACTGAAACTAAATATAAGGGACCAGAGGCTGAGGAGATGGCTCAATGGGTAAGAATACCATATGAACTTGACAGGCCATTAAAAATTACCAATTTAAGGAACAAAGGGATAAAATATTAAAGAAAAATGAATACTCCATCAGGTATTTTATGGGTTAATATCAAATATTGTAACATAAGTTAACAAGAGCCCCAGAAGACTCATGTGAAAATGAGACAGAAAGAATTATTTGAATAATAGTTAAAATTTCCTAAGTTTAATTTAAAAAAAAAAAATGTTAGAGTATCCACAAGAAGAATAAATTTTAAAAAATGTACTAGATACACCCTGACCAAACTGCCTAAACAAAAAGAAGCAAAAACTCTTTAAAGAAGCCTCAAAATAACATATTATCTTTAAGAAAAAACAACACTAATGTCTTGCAATAGTTGGGCCAGCAAATAATACAGCATTTTTAAGAGGCCAAGAGTAAAACTATGACATCAACTTTGCATCCTACCCCCAAAAACAGTATCATTCAGAAACAAGGATAGTACTTTCAACATAGATGACAGAATTCATCTCAAGCAATTACATACTACAAAAAATTATAGAGCAGACTTCTTAGAATGAACAAAAATATTAGATGACAGAATTCATCTCAAGCAATTACATACTACAAAAAATTATAGAGCAGACTTCTTAGAATGAACAAAAATATTAGATATATAGGAAGACATATAGACATCAGACATATTAGATATATAGAAAGAGGGAAATAACATCAGAAATAATATGAGTGTTAAAATAAAAATATGCTCTTTATCTAGAATCTTCTTAAAAGAATATGCTTAGAGTAAGAAATAACATTGTAGATATTTGTTATTTGTAAACCATGTAAATAAAAGCTACAGGATGGGCAGTGAGTAAAGGAAGTGGGATGAGGACACAATGGAAACAATCAAAAATTCAAACAGTAAATTATTAGACAATTTCTAAGTATTTGGGGAAATAAAATCCTCATACAATCCACTGGTTAAAGAAACCACAAGGAATTTAGAAAGCATTTAAAGCAAATAATAACATACAATTTCTAGGGTTTTTTGTTTTATTTTGCTTTAAATGCCTGTGTTAGAAAAATGTTCAAAACTAATAACAGAACTTTTCATTCTAAGGAGTTAGAAAGACTAAAAAATCAAGTATCCCGAAAGTAGAAGAAGAAATAAAGAGCAGAAACCAGCGCAATACAAAACAAAAACAACAGGTCAAAGCAAAGCAAGCCGCTGCAGGGAAGGCTAGCAGCCATACATCCCACAGCGCTTACCCCCTTTTTTTTTTTTTTCAAAAAGGAAGGTTTTAACCTTAACAAAGTAAAATTACATATAATTTGGGAATTTGGGCGTAGCTTCTCTTACTACTTCCTGCTGGAAGGGGGCGCTGTATCTTATGGGGAAACAAAGAAAATTTTAGAATTATGGAATAGTCCATGAGGCTGTATCGTCTGAGCCAGATGCCTTCAAACCATTCTGGATGTTGGATCATCTGGGCCATGGTGTCATTGGAGACCTTCAGAGGGTCTTGGCTGGTCAAACCTGATGTATCTTAATCTTGAACAAATCCATAGCCTCTGGCTTTCTGTGGGAACAAAAGAGACTCTTTTCCAAAGCAACATATCCTTATATCCAAATTTTGAAGTCAAGGTATCTTTAAAATATACATTTTGGCATAACTCAACAGCTTTTACAATCAAATGTTTTTCTGCAGTTAAAAATCCCAAAGACAACACAATCCAGATTCTCTGTGTAATATCCATTTTTACGTGGCTTATTTTTTATACTACCTTTATTGTCTCTTTAAAGACTTTATTTTTTAAAACTATGTATTTGTTTCTATAATTCTATATATCACCTTTTTTATCTCTTTCAAGCCTATGTATCTTTTACACACATTGTAAACTATTACATCTGAATCTGTCTTATTGTGAATCTATTGCCTTAAACTGCAGCAGCTGTGGCTGCTGGCTCCGCCCACCTCAGCTTCCCAACCTGGCCGTGGTACTTTACCACCGGCTCTGGGAGCTATCGTGGGTCTATGCTTTTATCCAAGCAGCGTGTAGCCCAGAAACCTCTTTGCTTTGTACCAGCAAAGGCTAAATCCACCATGCAGCTTAATGTGCCACTTGCAGAGGCCTCATTCCCACCATACTGCAGATCAAGCACACACACTAGGAACCCGCCAATAGCTCAAACCAGCAGCTGCCGCTCATTTGAGAGAAACAATTAGGAAGCTGTTTTTAGCTCCGTTTTAGAATCTTTTTTCAGGTTTTAGGTGGAAACTCTTGCCACCACGTTGGACGCCATTTGTAGCTTAAGTTTTCCTGCCTGGCCCACAGTCAGGATATATCTCTTTCACCTGCCAGTCCCCCAGCCTCTCAGACCCGACCAAGTAAACACAGAGACTTATGTTGCTTTCAAACTGTATGGCCGTGGCAGGCTTCTTGCTAACTGTTCTTACAGCCTAAAATAATCCATTTCCATTAATCTATGCCTTGCCACATGGCTCGTGGCTTACCGGCATCTTCACAAGCTGTTTCTCATCGTGGAGGCTGGCAGTGTCTCTCTGACTCAGCCTTCCACTTCCCAGCTTTACTCTCCTCCTTGCCCCGCCTATACTTCCTGCCTAGCCAACGGCCAATCAGTGTTTTATTGATTAATTAGCAACACATTTGCCATACATCCCACAGCACTCTGCTGCTAACACTCCTCAGAACTGGCCTAAAGTCCACACATCTCAAACACTGGTGCAGCTCCAAGACCAAGTGTTCACTCCTCCAAAGTCTCATCCAGTTGACTAAAGGCAAATCAGAAGTAAGTCCTGGGCTAGAGACAACATCTGTCCTTTCAAAGCATTCTGGCAAACAGAACCAGCTAGTGATACTGTTACTATGCCCAAGCTAAAAAACAAAAAAACAAAAAAACAAAAAAACACCTCCTACTCCCCACTGCCCAGGAAAAAGCCCTCATCCATCTCTATATTTTAATTTTTGTACCTTTTATTTCTTTAAAAGAAATGTCTTTTATATATTCATTAAAAATTTTAACTGTGTAGTTCTGAATATGAAAAGGGCAAAGAGGCTCATTTGTGTAAGCATCTGCTTTAAGAGTTTTACTTCATTTCAGATAACCACAACTCTGAGGCTCCTTTCTGCAAAAATATGACCATCCTACACAGAAATTTAGGTTACGGCTATGTGTAATAGCACCGTTGCTCTGAATCTTAGAGACCCATTGACCAAGCTTATATATAAGCTGACTAAATCAGTCCTTGTCTCAGTTGAGCTTTTAGAACTCCACAAAGCACACACCATGCACAGGGCTGGTCTGTTTGACAGAATGTGAGACCATAGGTGCTACAAACACGGGAAGGGTGCATGACTATCACAGCACTTCTCTGCTCCCTATTCTACCTCTTAGTCTCCCTATGACATACACCATTCCCTTTCTTCAAAATTGTATCAGTCCAATGCAATTTTCA